>NC_081562.1:70683670-71029429 GCF_022355385.1 Mustela nigripes
GTGTCTTTGCCCCAGGCGGAATTGCACCGCCCTTACCCGGGGCTGGGGTGTGTAATCCGCTTGGGTTTGCTTTCAGGAGCTTTTGTTTCCTGAGCGCTTTCCGTAGAGCTCCAGAGGACGGGAATACAAATGGCGGCCTCCTGGTCTCCGGCCCTGGAGGAGCCGAGAGCCCAAGGCCGCACTCCTCAGTGCGCGCTCAGAGAACCGCGCCCAGTTACTCCCGTCTGCCTGACCTCCGGCCGCGCTCCGAGCTCACCGAGCCTGCGACCGGTTCAAGGTCACCCCGAGCTGCGAGCTTACTGTCGGCTCTGTCTCTGTAGCCGGCTTTCCCGTTCCAATACCCGCAAGCTCTGCGACACTCAGACACCCCCGATCCTTCTGTGACCCTGCGGGACCTGAGGCCACGCTGACCCCGCGTGGGCTTTGCCCCGGGTAGCCTCTGGAGCGATGTCCCTCAGCGGAACAGACTTTTAAAAGTCCTGATTTTGTGCGCGGTTGCTCCGCCGCTTGCCGGGAGCCAGCCCCTTTCCCCGGGGTCTATCTTCCCGTCGCTTTGGATTCACTTCTCCGCCGGTCCTACCTTTCAGAAAGTGGTTGTTTTTCTGTTTCCAGAATTGCTGTTCTTCTTCTCTTCGATCTCCGATGGATTTTCAGGTGTTTGCAATCTTTAGATAAGCTATCTAGCTGATCTCCGGCTAGCTGAAGTAGTCTCAGCCAGCTACTTCTCCGCCATCTTGACTCCTCCCTCAGAAAGACAGCTTTCATATGATTTCCCTAATATGAGGAATTTGAGAGGCAGGGCAGAGGGTTGTGGGGGGGTAATGAAGGAAAAAATGAAACAAGATGGGATCGGGAGGGAGACAATCCATAAGAGACTCTAAATCTCACAAAACAAACTGAGGGTTGCTGGGGGATGGGGGAGGTAGGGATAGGGTAGCTGGGTTATGTACATTGGGGAGGGTATGTGTTGTGGTAAGTGCTGTGAAATGTGTAAGACTGATGATTCACAGACCTGTACCCCTGGGGCAAATAATGCATTATATATTAATAAAAATAATTTTAAAAAAATTCTTTAAAACTAGAGGAGAGACCAGGATGTGAGTATATTTTAGTCTCCTTAGAAACTCACAGGACTACTTATCAACTGTTTCCTACATATATATTGTTTTTCTAATGGCTCTAGCTAAAAGTACAGAGTTTAAGCCATAGGTTTAAAAGACATGTCTAAGGGGAGAACAGAGATTTTGAATAGTTCATCCACAGTGTAATCTCATAAAAAGCAACTGTGATAAGTATGTGAGAAAGGGGTTATCAAAACTTTTCTGAGGATAAATAGAAATAATATGTTACTGGCTGGAATAACTAAAAGATGAGGCAGAACCAATCAAAGGTACAAATGGGTTGTGTCATATTATTAAATTCAAAGCAAGACCTTTGGTGGCATTTGGAGTAAGTACAATGCATCAATCCTGGACCTAATCTAAATGAAGGTGACATATTCAAAGTGGTTGTAGGAAACATGAGTTTCCTTAGGAGCATCATTGGTTGGGAATCTGGTAAGAAGGAATATAGTGATACCCAGATCCTCAGCTAAGGTTGCCTCCCAAGGATTAGTAACTTAATCAGTCTGTATCCTACCTTTCAATAACCTAAGAAAGAATTTAAGTATATACTCTTTTAATGCTTTGCCATGAACTGCCTTTAGAATAAGAATGCTTATTTTTCCTTTTAAGACAGTTTTAAAGACCTAAAGGACCACGGACTATTTAGCCAAATGGCATTTTTATATTGGAAAATCTAGATATTCTTTTGGAAAGTTTGGCTCGAGTGTCATTTGTACTTTGAGAGAACACCCTTGTGAAATATATAGCACGGCTAAGTAAGCGTGACTCTAAATTCAGATCAATATGTGACGGTGATAGAAAATGCAGAGCATACCTAATCCAGCTAACTATGCCCCTGACAAATGCAGTGTGAGCACGGTGTCATTGGTGCCTTTCCTTTCTTTATTTGCATTATCCATCAGGACAGCCCATGAGGGAATGCCTGGGAACCACGGAGTTCTCTGTAATAAGCCACAACACTAATGAGGCATAACAAATTTAGCAAGTATCATGTATAATCTTGATCTTTCATTGACACTATTACCCACATAGATTGCAGGTTGCGATTTGTTATCTGTCTAATGCAGATGAGCTGGGAGGGTGCAGCTGAGTTACTCCTTCCTTGGTTAAATAATTTTTAACAAATTATCATCCCCCAAGACAAAAACTCAATAGTCCTGGCCTCTGCTTTTACTGCTGCTGCCTCTCAGCAGGGTTGGCTGGCTGTTTTTGCAGAAGGTCAGCCAGATTTTGTCTTTCTCACAGTTTCGGTTTCCTCCTGGGAGAGAGGGTCTAATATATTTCTGTAACACACCAACTGAACCCAAGATAAACAAGTGCCCAGAGAAACATGGCCCTAGTATATGCCTCTCTCTAGTTCAACGATTTAGAAATCAGATGTCTGCAGTGATCCTTGTCTGTAGGAATTGTTGAGCCTCAGCCAAGAGAAGGAGGTTGTGGAGAGGCCATGTATAGGCTACTTTCAGTTGAAACTAGTAATAATAACTTACAAGGAATCCCTGTATATTACTATTTCATAGATCCTTTTAAACAGTTAAATTCATTATCCTTCAAATGACCTCTTGGGAGGAGCCACATGCTAATTCCATTTTATAGATAAATGCATTTTCTACAGAGAGATGCTGTTATAGTAGTAAAAGGAAAATGTGTATACCCTGACGTTTAACTCTGAATTTTTCTGAAAAGGGGGAAACAATCATAAGTATATGTACATATGAAATGTACTCAAAAATATTTTAGAGGATCATGAAAATGTGCAAGTTCCCTTATTTCTCTTATTCTTTCTATTCTAATTAAAGTTTCTAAAATGAATTTTACATTTATCTCTACTAAATTCTTATTTGCAAAAAAAAAAAATCTGCACTGGCTGAAGTATTTCATATAAATTTAGATGCAGAAATGACAAAATTGTAACTCATATTTTCATTCCCTCCAAATCCTAAATTTTTAAAATCTAAAAGGGAAAGTAGGTACTTCATTTAATCACACATGAATTGTAGTTGATAACATCAAATTAAACAAACTGAAAGGGATTAGACTAAGAATGGTACCAAAGGGAAGAAATGGAGAGTAGTAATCACATGAGTTATAATTAAGCATTTATGAAGTTTCTCTTAACAGACAGTGGCCGTATACTTAGGAAAAAATATCTATGATTCAGAACCTATGCCACCCTTCCTCTATCAAGTACTTGATTAGGCTGTTCCAGTGAAAATTATTATTTGGGAGTTCTGGATGTTTAGGGTGGGGAGGGAGGAAGAGCAGACAGGGCAGAGGTTTAAAGATAGACTGTTGTCTCCATCCCAGTTTTACCTGGTAGGAGGTTCCAGGTTCATAGGCTAAAATGCCACTTTCATCATGTTACTGAATGTATATAATTTCCATGGATTTTTTTCTGCCTAAGACATCCTTGATATTACTTTAACATTTATATCTACTTTACAGCCTCTCTTTATGTTTATTTATTTCTTTTTAATATTATGAGAATTTGTATGCAGTAGCATTTGGGATTGCAAGTCTTGTGCTCTCCTTGCTTAATGAGAGAAATAGCAAAATATGTTGAAAACTAGCATTTATTAATGTTTAGTCTATGTTTAAGATTAATTACTAAATTATATATTACTAAATTAGTATGCCAAATTTTCCATGATTCTCTAATGCAAACTTGTAATCATTTAATTGATTTTTAAGGTAAGGTGTTTGTCAGGTAGAACCTTACAAAGTCCGCTGAACAACAGTGTTGAGAACAACCCTTAGGTTCCATGTTTAGAAGGTAAGGATGCTTTGGTTTTTAAGGTCAAAATTATTCTGAAATGATATCAAGTTTAGTTTCATTGCAAAAGCATAAAGAGAGAAACCTTAAAAGCTGTCTTTAGTGTTTTCAGATAAGTTGGTTGAATGGTGTTACTTTTGCAGAAATAGACTCCAGTGGTGTCTAACTGCCTCTGTCTCCCAACCAGCTCCATCCCACGTGCAAGACTCATTATCCTTCAGCCAACAGACTGGCAAGTCCTTGTTGGAGCCTGCTATGTGCAAAGGTTGGGAAGAGGGACTAGTAAATTCAGAAAGCAAGATAAATTGTTTTAGAATCTAATGACAGAGGGCAGGGGTGCCTGGGTGGTGCAGCAGGTTAAGCAGCCAACTCTTAGTTTCAGCTCAGGACAGGATCTCAAGGTCATCAGATGAGATCCCCATCAGGCTCTATGCTTAACCCAGAGGCTGCTTAAGACTCTCTCTCTCCCCCGCTCTTTGTCCCTCCTACCCCTGCACATGTGCGTGTTCTCTCAAAAAATGATAAGAAATAAAATAACTTTGAGGAAATGCTGTCTTAGCCAAAAAACAAAACAAAGCAAAAATCATGCTCCGTTCCCCACCCCCACCCCCAGAATTGTATTATTCTTTGTGACAATGATGGTTTGTTAAGAAGCACTTGTGTGCCCATTACATTCTTAGGGAGAAAGTGAACTAAATCAGTAAAGTCAACAAACACAAGGAGAAATCGGTAAAGTCTCAGACATTTAAGTCTAACCTTTATTTAAGGTTTATCATCTAATTCCTATTTGCTTTTATATGTCTAGTTGATGACATTTCATTGAATATTTTATCACTGAGGCGTTTTAGATAGAATAATTTTCCTGTTAGCTAAGAATGGACAAATTGAAAGATCTAATTATTTGCTTAGGTGTTAACAATATATTATTGCATTTTGACTGAGAAATATGTTTACCAATCTATGAAATAAGCTTTTTAGTTTCAAGATTTTTACATTTAAGTATACTTACTTGGGTTTTTAAAAACTGAATATTAGAAACTCAGCTAAAATAGCTTCAATAAGCATGGATTCTTTTAAAATTTCACATCCAATTGTTTATTAGAACCCTAACTATGAAGTCTTAATTAGAATCAATAGCCTTTCATATTTTTATGAATGAATGTTACTTTGTATGAAACAAAGGGCCATATACTTTAAAATGTAGCAGCCTGTTACAATTGAAGATATTAATTCTTTTGAATGGAAGTACTCTTTCTAAAAAAAAATGGATTGCTTTTTGGAAACAAAATCACTTAAAGATGGATAGCTAATGTATTCTTTTTTTGAAACAGACATTAACAGAAGTAATAATAAAAATACTGTTGAGAAACAGCAATTCTCAGATTTCAGATGTGTGTTTAGTTGAAATCTTTTTTGTGATCCAAGTAGGATTTTCTGAAGAATTATCTGAAAAACGACTAAAGACTTCACTTAAAAATAGATTTGGATTTTGCTGAAATCCAGAATTTAAAAAACAAAACAAAACAACAGTTTGAACACATTGGAACCAGTGTCAGTTTATATTCTAAAAATGCATCATAATTTATTTCAGCTCAATTTCACAAGCAACCATTGAATATGTACTACTGTATGTTAGTTCAGAAGAGAGCCCACTTTAGAACTTTACAAAATGTTTTACATTCCTTTGTATTAATTGGGGAAGAGGCTATTTATTCACATCTGGGAAACAAAGAACAACAGTGATAGCATAGTCTCAATATATTCAATAGGTTTAAAAATTTATTTACTTTAAATTTACTTAACTTTATTCTAAGGCAACAAAATTCTAGTATACTTGCACAATATTGTCACTTTTTTTGTGCCCTCGCGGAGAAAACATTTGACTTGGCATTAAAAATATTGGAACCTTGACCAGATTCTTTAAGTAATTCTGTGGCTGTAAGATGGCAGGATAGATGGTCTAAGAGCTTACTAGGTTCTATGGGCCTGAGAGAACAGGATGACAAATGAGGGCTGTGTCCATGTCTGAGCATTCTGTAGTGTACTAGATTAGATTAGATCAGATTAGATTACTAGATTAAAGAGGATGCCTAGCACATTTCTAGATGATCCAAGTGCAGGGGTACCAACGTCCTACGAATATAAACCTAGGCTTGAAAGGGGCAATTTTAGGTTCCAGAGGTCTGATATAATTTCCACTTATGCAGACTCATCATGTGCAGTGTGATCCGTGGCAAGTCTTATATAGGAGAAATCTAATGTTACAACTCCAGCTGCCATTGGAGACTAGTGCTGATCTCTCTGTGTATCATGATGGTGCTAAGTTCTTCTTGTATCCTTTAAAGACAGAAATCTCGGTAGATTCACCCCACCATGTGTGTATATGATTTCTTCGCCACTCTGAAGTTATTGCTGTTGAAGTCAATCAAGGCAGTGGTTGTACAATGACTCTTGCTTGTATCTTTCCCTTCCCATAGGCCTCAGACAGGCCTCTTCACCTTTATAAAATTATTGGAACTGATAACATCTAGGTTTCTTTTCAACCCTAATCTGTTGTTCTCTAAATAAAAAATGCTTATTTGTGGAGGAATAGGTTGTCTTTTTTATATAGCTTAATTCAAATTTCATGATGTATCCCTTTTGAGATGAAAGTTCTAGGCTGCCATTAATTTCCAGGTCAATCTATGTATTTCACATTGTCCCTGCATGTCATGCTTTAACCTGAAGAACACAAATATCATGTCTTACTCTTTCGGATGAACCAGTGGGTTGACTTCAACTTCCTCTCCTAGTTCATGTTATTGAAGATATAGTCATCCTGTAGAAAGCATCAAGGGGGTCTTTCAAATTAGGAATACTCAACTTACTGGCACTGTTTTGGGCATAGTAGGACATTCTGGGTCTCCATGTTGCATTTACTTTCTGTGTTTTTTTCTCTACTCATTGACTGGAGATGTTGTCATAAGAAAGAGCAGAAACTGTGTCATTGTGGAAAAAGCTAAATCAGAAGAACACATAGAATCAGTGTGGGTCCAGGAGGAAAAACAGAAATCATGCTGCTTCAATTGAGGAAATTTAATAAAGGAAATTTGTTACATGAGTATTGTAAAGTTGGGAGAGTGAAAAAATGGAAAATGAAGTAACCGAGAAATCAGTACCCACTGCTAGGCTGGAGAACACAAAGGAGGAGATGATGTTACTAGAACCTGGATCATGGAAGAGGAGCCTGTGCTTTAGGCACTAGGAACCTGCAAGGGGGTGGGGGGCTGTTGGGAGCATTCTGAGCAAATGGAATGGAAAACCTTGAGAGCTAGAGTGGCAGAAGCAGTTCAGACATTTCCAGGGACCCGTAAAAGAATGGAGAAACAAGAGAGGCAGAAAATAGAAGAACAATGATTCATTTCTTCCTCTTGTTTTTGATTTTCCATGCATAGCTTCTATAGCAAAAAATGAACTAATGAAGGATCTTTGAACTACAGTTTTTAGCTCCAGAATTATCAAGCAAAATATAGAAGAGTGAGCACAAGACCATGAGCAAATAGGTAAAAATGGCCACACCTCTCAATTGCTGGTTATCATTTATCTTTTCTCTTCCCCTTTTTGGGAGAGTTTGAAGTATCCCTGAGGTAAGAGAAAATAAAAGCAAGAGTTAATAAATGTGATTATGAAAGTCTTTGCTGTGTGTTTATACATTCTGTGTCTGACTGAAGAGTGAAGACTTAAAGTGAAAGGCCAGGGCCCTTTCCTTAAGCTTATGGGTCTGACCCTGTAATAAATACTATGTGTGTTTGGCTTTGCAAAATGACTCCACAAGTTTCTGAATTTATAAATTCATCTGTCTGTGAATTGTCCACGATGTAGCTTCTGGTCTGAGAGCTAGGAAACTGTACCCAGCACTTACTAATCAAATTTATAAACAGATAAGGCAGTTTTCTTTCTCACTTGACATTGCAGATTATATTGAACAGAAGTAAATGTTAGCTGAGCAATGATTTCACACAATTCTAAACGTATTGTAAAAACTTTTCTCCTTTATGGTCATTCTTAATAGTTAGTTTGTACTCTCTGAGTGTAATTTACTCTTTTCAGGATAGGCTCATGAAGTCTTGGATCAAAACCCATGTAGAGGGTGCCTCGGTGGCTCAGTTGATTAAGTGACTGCCTTCAGCTCAGGTCGTGATTCTGGAGTCCTGGGATCGGGTCCCATGCTGGGTTCCCAGCTCCATGGAGAGTCTGCTTCTCCCTCTGACCTCCCCTCTCCTGCTCTCTTACTATGTCTCAAATAAATAAATAAAATCTTTAACAAAAAACAACAACAAAACAACAACAACATCAAAACCATGTAGATGCTGATACAAAGTTGTAGCTTGATCCATATTACTTCAGTAGAATGAGCAGCGAAGAAATAATCCTAAAAATATGTTGATGAAATAAACTTACTTCAAAATTTGGAGAATAAAGAATATAGTCACAGGAGGCCTAGGTAATTTAATTTACCTTTCTGTGCCTGTTTCCTCATCTATAAAATGGGAATAATAATGGTACCCATCTCATTAAATTGTTCTGTACATTAAATAGTTTATGCATTTATTTATTTTTTCTTTTTGTTTAATGCATTTAAAGTGTGTATCACATGTATCCTAGTCTACAAATTGGAAGTATCTCCAATGATTCAATATGATGAAATGTTGCTCAATGATGACCAAGAAGAACAAGGTTAGATAAACCTCTGGAGCTGTCAGATTCCCCACCATTGTGGTTCCATCAACCTTACCTAGGGTTTCATAGCTTCGATATTCTGCTTTTCATTGTCTGAGATGTGCAATGACTTCTGATTCATCTAACTACTTGCCTAAATCATGTGTGAGATGGGAAACATTACCCCATTAATAAATTTGATTAGAACAATCCCCCCCACACCTTATCTTTCTTCACCTTCCCAATATAAATCTTTGTGTCCATGTCTGTGTGTGCATTCCTTCATTTTCACCCATCATAGGGCTCCTGGATTTTTGCACATGACATTTAGAATGTCGTTGTCCTTAGTTCATCTACATTCACTAAAGGCAAGACATTCCAAGGCATAATTATGCAATGGTTTCTTCAGGTTGCACATGTTTATATTTAAATAATTTATAATTAAAATAAATACCAAGCAACAACATGGGGCAAAAGAATACAAAGAGTCAAGTACATCTGGAAGGTAAGGGTTTCCTCAGATCATTTCATCCCTTTATAGGGATCAGTTTGATTTAATGTAAATACCTTCAAAAACTTACTTCTTTACTACATTTTAACCAATGGTAAAGGCCAAAATAGATACAGGGATGAAGATAGAGAAGAATGATATTATAATAAATGAAAGTACTTCTGGAAAAATTGTGGACATTATTTAAGTTGATTTTAATTCCTCATTTTTGTGTGTGTACGGTTGTTGAGAGTCATGTCTGTAGTACACAGTTTCTCCATCATATAAAGTTACCACCGTGTTAGATTTTGAATGGAAATGTAAAACATTCCAGTCCAGATGAAACTGTCAGGTCATGGGGAATAATTCTACTTATGAAAATATATTCATGGAAAGGAAATTGCTGTGTGTCTCAGTGTAATAACCTCTCCAAGATCTCATTCACTTCTCGCAGCTTCTTCTGGAGCTGGCCTGGCTCTTCAGCCTCTCACTCTCTCCCTGGCTGTAACCATCAGTGGGCAAACAATTCTTACCAAGCCATTAGATTCAATTTGGTATTCCTGCTCCATGGTGACTCTGACTCAGCCCCGCTGTCTAGATTCCTGGCTTTGGTTCACTTGACCTTGAGAACCTACTTGCTCATTCCTGCCTGGAGTGACTCCTTGGCTACTAGACCTTCAACTTGTCCTGACTCACCTCTAGCTGCAAAGCTCTCAGCACACAGCCAGGTTTCCAGGCCTTGGTCTCTGACTGGTCTCGGATGGGTTTTTTTTGTTTTTTGCTTAATTTTTTATTTTTTATAATCATATAATATATTTTTATCCCCCGGGGTACAGATCTGTTAATCGCCAGGTTTACACACTTCACAGCACTCACCATAGCACATACCCTCCCCAATATCCATAACCCCACCCCTCTTCTCCCAACCCCCTCCCCCCAGAAACCCTCAATTTGTTTTGTGAGATTAAGAGTCACTTAATTGGTCACTCCCAATCCCATCTTGTTTCATTTATTCTTCTCCTACCCCCTAAACCCTCCATGTTGCATCACCACTCGGTCTAGGATGTTTAACCAGCAGCCTGTCTGGCTCTGCCTTAAACTCCCGCTTGACTCTATCAGATTTCTCCAAAGATGTTTTTATTCTAGCATTCACGTTTGAAAGAGCAGGCCAAACATATTGATACAAGTGACTGGCCTTAGTGGTTAGCTGGCTGTGTAGGGACCAGAACCTGACAGGATGGTTTTGCCTGGTAACTTTGCTGAGGTCCAGGGGCAACCAAGGAACATGTTATAACAAGAAATTACACTTTTATTTTCATTTATATCTGCAGCTCAGTCTTCTTTCTCATTTCTAGTTGTTTTTTTCCCTCTATTTTTTCCTTAATTAGTTCAGCTACTTGTTTATCTCTCATATTGGTCTTTCCAAACAATAGATTTTGCTTTTTACTATCCTGTTTTTACTATTTCATTAATTCTAATACTGATTAATTTTATTTCCCAATTTACTTTTTTTTCTCTTCTTTTCTTTTCTTATTTAGTGGCTAAGAACACAGACTTTGTAGCCAGATTGCCTAGGCCAGAACCCTGACTCCACTGAATACTAGACTTGTAACCTTGGATTAGTTATTTGAAACTCATATCTCAGTTCCCTCAACCTATAAAATAGGAATAGTGAGAAACTTAACCTCATTCAGTTGGTGTTCACCCTTATCTCTACTTCAAACTTAGACACACCACCAGAATTTGTTATTTAAAATCATTACAAAAAGGAAATATATCAGGGCACTTGGGTGGCTCAGTCAGTTAAGCATCTGCCTTTAGCTCAGGTCATGATCCCAGGGTCCTGGGATCGAGTCCTGCATCAGGCTCCCTGCTCAGCGGGGAACCTGCTTTTCCCACTGCCTGCTGTGCCCCCTGCTTGTGTTCTCTCTATCTCTCTGACAAATAAATGAATAAATAAATAAAATCTTTAAAAGTTTTAAAAAATATATATATTGCTTCTTCACAAATTTTTATAAATATGTTCATAGCTATAATTTAATTACTTATAAGACTTTTTAATTTATGCATTTGCAACATTTATTTTGAGACAAGCTTCACCAGTGTGCCAGCACATTCAATGACACAGACAAAGGTTATGAAGCTTTGCCTTCCAGAATGGCAGAGAAGCAAGCTGGGAGGAACTCAGATCCTTGAATTGGCTCATAGCACACCCTCAAGCAATCTCTCTCCTCTTCACTGTTACATGGGAGAAATAAACTTCTATCTCTTTGGGCTACTGCATAGTGGAATATAGCATCAAAACATATAGTCTAAATCTAAAAGTTTACATCCATGCGAATAACTTTTCCACTCTGACAGTGAATACAGTTGGTGCTGGTGTATTATTCTTGAGTTGCATTCCTTCCTCTTGCTCCCAATAATTTTGTGGATGTTATTCTACCACCTTATAATATCCAATATTTCCAATGAGAAGTACAATGCCAGTCTGACTTTTTTTTTCCTTTGTAAGTAATTTATTTATTTTGTCTAGAAGCTAGTAACAATATTTTTGTAGTATTTGGATTCTAAGAATTTTACTGCTGAATATGTTTTCTCTCAAACCCTCCGGGAATGCAAAGAGCCTCCTCTGCAAATATGTGTTTCATCTTCTTGAAGATAATTTTATTTTATTATTTTTATTAACTCCTGATTCTGTTTTTTTTTTTCTTTTTCAGGGATTCAACCATTGTCATGTTATGTTTCTGAATCTATCTTTGATTTACCTTTTTTTTCCTTTGTCTTATGATTTTTAACTCTTTCTATATTTTCTTTATATTTGAGATTTATCTTGTACCTATGTGAGTCTCAGAACTGAGAATTCTCTATTTTAAGTTTACAGATCTCTTAAGTTTAAATATTTCTTTTCTCCTTTAGGAACTCTTCCTTTTGTTTTTTCCTATACTTGATTTGTTGGAAGTATATAGCAGAAAAGATGGAAAACATACATGATGGAGAGACAGTTCAGCAGAGAGAGAGAAACTGTGAGAAAAGAGGCAAATGGAAATGCTAGGAATGAAAATACAACGTTAGAGATGAAAAATCCCTTCTGTTGGTAGATCAGCAGATTAGACAAAAGGAGCAAATAATCAGTGAACCAAAAGTAAGGTTAACAAAATCATCTAAACTGAAATACAATGAGAAAAAGATGTGGGGAAAAAAATAGTTCAGAGCACCCATGATCCATGGGAAATGTCATATAGTTTAACATGCATTTAATTGGAGTACCAGATATAGAAGACAGCATGAATGAGGCCGAAAAAATATGTCAAGAAATAATTGCTCAAATTTCCAAAATTAATAAAAGACAATAAATCACAGATCCAAGAATCTCAGAGAACCAAAAGAAGGAAAAATACAAAGTAAACACATAAACATCCACATCAAATTGCTAAAATTTAAAGATAAAATCTTGAAGTCTGCAAAAGGAACAAAATTGTTACTTACCGGAAAACAAGCATAAAATTGCAACTGAATTGTCTTCAAAGACAATAAAGTCAGAAAACAATGGAAAGAGTGTTTTAAATGGCTGGCACACACACATACATACTACAACAAAACCAAAAAACAACACATCACCTAGAATTCTATCCTTTAAAATATCCTTTAATAAAGAAGAAATAATTACATTTCTGACAGGTAAAAGCTGACTGAATTTATCTCCAGCAAATCTACATTATAGTAAATGAATAAAAAGCTTTCTATCTAGAAAGAATATAGTATCAGATAGAAACTTGGTTCTAAAGAAAGGAATCCAAAAACTTAGAAAAATTTGATAAGCCAGGAAATAGAAAATATCTTTTAAAAAATTATCCCTGCTTTTACACATGTATATAATTAAATGTCCTTTAAAAACTATTGGTTGTTAAAGTAAAAATAACTTGAGCGTGAATTTTTTAGTAAACACAGAATTAAAATATGTGACAACAAGAAGGCAAAGAATGGAGTATGGAAGCATAGTAATTGTGTATATACATTTTTGTAAAGTTCTCATCTTTTGTGACATACTATTTTTGAGTGTAGAATATGATGTTAAAGATACATATCCTAATATTAAAAATGGTTAAGTATTATAATGTATAAATTGACAACTAAAAGAAAACAAAGAAGCGTAACAGAATCCTTCAGAAGATCTAACATGAATGCTAAAGATTATATTTATTCACTCCTAATACAAAAAGACAGATAAGGAGGAAAAGAGGAACAAGGTACAGAAAGTATAAGTAAAAATAAATGTTAAAATAGTAGACTTAAATAGGGATATAGTAATAATTACGGCAAATGTAAACGAACTACAACATTAGGTTTACAGACACCTGACCAAAAAATACATGAAATGACTAATAAGCACATAAAAACACACTCAAAATCATTACTCATCAGGAAAATGCAAATTAAATACACCATAAAATACTCCTTATACACCTACCAGCATGGCAAATTATCAAATCAAAAAGAGTAAAAACTCACTTCTCATACATTAGTAGTAGAACTGAAATGATACCAACATTTTGGAAAACTGTCAGTTTTTTAAAACGTTAAACATTTATCTACCCTATGATCCAGCAATTTCACACCTAGGTATTGATTCATGTGAACTAAAACATTTGTCCACAAGAAGTTCTGTACAAAAGAAGTTCATATTATGTACATTAAAGCTCATACCTAATCATGGTCCAAACCATAAAGAAACAGTCTGGATTTACATCAATGAAAGAATAGATAAATGAACTGACTTGTCTATACACTGAAATACTACTAGTAATAAGAAGAAATAATCTCCTGGAATATATAAAAACATGGAGAAAACTCAGAAATATTATGCTCAGTGATATAAAGCAAACATTAAAATGTATCCTGCATTATTGCATTTATATGAAATTCTAGAGTAGACAAACTAATTTGTGGTGATAAAATCACACAGTAGTGGACTTTTCAGGACAGAGGTAAGAATTGATCCAAAGGGACATAAGAGAGCCACCTTGGGTTATAGAAATGTTTTGTAAATTGATACACATTTATGAAAATGAATTATATACTTAAGATCTGAGTACCTCTAAGTGTTGCTGGAGAAACACCAAAAAAAGAGAAAAGAGCAGATCCCCCCAAATCCCAAAATATTGTTTTCTTTTTTTTATAAACAAACCAATAAAAAGAGGTAACTACTAGATGTTAAAGACTGAAATTACTGGTATGGTGGGTAGCACTTATTTTGATATAATGCATAGTTGCGAATGTAACACTTCAGCTGAATCATGTAGAATGGCAAGAAGTAATAAATGGACTCTGTTAGATGACGAACATTCTAAGCAGAGGCCCTAAAGTGCATGGGGTATTTTTTAAAAAACTAGAAAGACATCAGTGTATCAGCAACATAGTAAGTTAAAGAGAGAGTGGTATGAGATTATGGAGACCTAGGCAGGTATCAGATCAATAGGTCCTTTCTGGCTTTGATAGGGGTGTAGATTTTAATCAACATGGCCAACACTTCTGCTTCAGATGAAATGATAGGAATCAAAAGTATTTTTTCACTTTAAATAACTAGGTAGCCAGGCAACATAAATGAAACAATAGTTTTCAAACTTGGCTAATAGGAGTACAGGCCTACACTTCCTGAAAAAGTGAGAGAGAAAAAAGTGAGCCCCATGATTTTCCCAGCTTATTGCTTACAAGCCATTTCCAGTCCAAGACATGGAAACTAAAATAGATCTATCAGTTTTATCAAGCAAAAGAGATGGAAATTAGAGTTTAGGGAGGTAAAAATTGGTGGATTATTTTTTTATTTTTTTGCAAAGAATACAAAAAAGAGGAGACTATACTAAGAGAAATCACCATAGATTGGAAGAGAGATAGTCCTTGAGATCTCTGGAACTGTGCTAGTCTCTACATGATGACGGGAAACTGTCTTAGACCAAGAGAAGAATCACCAAAAAATGATAAACCAAACAACTGCCAGAACTCATGCAGGTTGGGGAAAACAACAACAACAAACAATAAACTCATTAAAACATAACATTAAGCACAATGATTATTATTAATTTAATAATTATTAATAATTATATTATATGATTTATTTATATATTTAACATTATAGATAAATAAATATAATATAATAATAAAAATAATAAAATATATTTAAAATATTGTGCTAAATGGAAATAATACCACAACATATTAAAGTCCCTTTATGCAGCATAGAAGAGATTTCATGGTAAGTGCTTACATTTAAAAATTAATTAGATAAGCTGGAAGCAAGAAAGAAATAAACACAAACTAAGCAGAATTAAGAAAATAACATGGATTATAATAGAAGACAAAGAGATATACAATAGAAAAACAATAAAGAAACTCAAATAAGCCAGTTTTTAATAAGATCGATAAGACTGATGAACCTTCCCCTGGGGATAAAAATATATGTTTATAAAAAATAAAAAATTAAAAAATTAAAAAAAAAAAGACTGATGAACCTTTAGCCATATGTTCAGGAAAAGAAGGGTAAAGACATAAATCACCGGGGGCGCCTTCAGCTCAGGATCCTGAGGTTGAGCCCTGCATGGGGTTCTCTGCTCAGCAGGGAGCCTGCTTCTCTCTCTCTCTGCCTGTCTCTCTGCCTACTTGTGATCTCTCTCTTTCTGTCAAATAAATAAATATAATCTTTTAAAAAAAAAAGACATAAATTACCAGTAACAAAAATGAAAGGGGGACATCACTACAGGACCTATAGCAACTACAAGATAATAAGAGAACATTATGAATAACATTATGTCATTAAGTTAGGCAACTAAGGGTAGACACCTTTAAAGCCACAACTATCAAAGCTCACTCAAGAAGAAATAGATCACCTGAATAGATCTACACCTATTGAATTTATAATTATAAATCTCATAAAAAATACAGGTTCAGATGACTTCACCAGTAAATTCTATTAAATGGTTAAGGAAGCAGTAATGCAAATTATATGTAAACACTTTCAAGAAAAAAAGGAGCAGGGATCACTTCCCAGCACATTTTATGATGCCAGAATTACCCTTATAAAATAACCAGGGAAAAAAGTCACAACAGAATAAAACTATGGAACAATAGCCCTTTTTGACACAAACACAAATATCTGTAACACAACTTTACACAATGAAATGTAGCAAAGTGTATTGAAGGATGATACAGTATGATCAAGTTGGTTTATCTTCAGAACGCAAGGTTGATTTAACAACTGGAAACAGTGGAAATAGCTCACCTATTAGCAAACTAAAATAAAACAAAAGTATATAAAAAAACAAAACCCCATAATTATCTCAATACATGCAGAAAATGCATTAGGCAAAATACAGCATCCATTCATGTTAGAAATGTTCAGCATACTAGAAATAGAAGAGAACTTCCTTGACCTGATAAAGGGCATTTAAGGAAAACCAACTATCATCCTACTTTATTAGGAAGAATTAAATATTATCTCTTTAAGGTTGGGGAAAAAAGGGAAGAAAAATCGTTTTCCATTTGGAGAGAGTGGATAAGAGAAAAAAGCTTTATTTTTGAACCCACTAAGTCCTGGCACAATTATATTTAACAGTTTATGTTTTAAGCTCAATTCTCTCTTCCTTCATTTTCTAAAAGAAAGCTAGAAGAAGTTAAGAGACACCTTCCCCATTCTGCCTGGAAATCTCTTTAGCTAACTCACCCAGTTTACCAGATTATTGCAAACAACAGTATTGGTAAAACTTCTGCCACTACATGACAGTGTCTCATTTCCTTCAGATTCCAAAAACTTTTTCCTCACTACTCTTTAACCCCTCACCAACAACCTCCTCAAAACCCTTCTAGCATCTGCACATAGTTCAGTCCCAAGGCCAATGTCACACATTTCAGTTCTTGTGGCAGTAGCACTCCAGTATCAGTTACCAAAATCTTTTTAGTTATCTACTGCTGTGTAACAAACTCCCCTAAACTCGGTGTGTGAAACAAATCACTCATCATCATTATAATCATCATCATCATCACTTCATGGCTGTGGGGTTAACTGAACTCAACTAGGTAGGTCTTAACCAGGGTCTCGTGTCAATTTCAGTCTGTTTCTCTGACTGAAATCAGATGGTCGCTGGGTGTGGAGTCATCTCACTCTGATTTCCTCACTAATATTGTTGGGCAGTGAGCACTGTAAATCAAACAACTGTACATGGCCTGCCCCTGTGACCTGGCCTTCACGGACAGGAGATAGATTCCATGGACAACAGTTATGAGAGAGAGCTGGAAGGAAGCCTCAGAAATCAGACAGCGTACTCCCTTCTCATTCTGCTTTCAGAAGAAAGTCTCTGAGGCCACCTATGTTCCAGGGCAGAAGAACGATGCTCCACATCTTGCTAGAAGGAATGTGAATGAGTTTGAGGACCCTTTTAAAAACTGTCATCCAGCAGCAGCATGAATTATACCAGCATGAACTGGAAAACAGTAGTGGGAATATAAACCTTAAGTACATGCTCTTGCAAATTCCTAGGCATTCCACTGCACCTACTGCAACAAACCTGGGGTCCGGAAAGCACTGAGGACATTATCCTGGAGAAGGTACTAGAAGGACTTCCACATGGCTCAAGTTCCTATCTCAGCTCCAGTTTAGATCAGTGAGTACTGCCAGCCTCCCTACATTCTATAGCTTCCAACTTGGTATCTGGGGCCCCTTAAGTATTTTTTTTTTCTGTCCTCCCCACCATGGACTCTCATGACCAAAATGTACATCTTGCTGTAGTCTCTGTGACCCTCTTGGTCCTTGGATATAAGAAATAGAAGCATCTCCAGTGCTGAGGTTTTACATCAGGTCTGCTTTCTTTTCTGGTCTCTCCCTGATCTTAAATGCTTCTTTCTCTTATTTCCCAAGGTCTGGGCCAAGCTTTGTGCCCTGGCTATCGAGATGAGGTCCTTCTCTCCCCTCTCGTTTCCTTCCAATTTTCCTGCCTGCCAGCCCCACTTGTTTTAAAAATAAAAATCTCCATCTGAGCCTCATTCTTCATGGCTGGGTCCCTATTTGCTACTGCCAGCATGCCCTTGTCTTGTGCTCTGCCCACCTGCCAGGGAGCCACCTACTGTTCACCTCTGGCCCTCCTATATGCCAACCACCTGCCTACCTGAACCTCTATCTTCTACCTGTAGCCAAAGTCCCTGGATGGCAGGTTCTGCCACCTTTTTGGACTTCCCAGCTGCTGGGCTGTCCTCCAAAAGACCGTTTATTCTCCAGGTCTGGCCCTCTCCCCCTATATGTAGTTCCTGCTCCTGACATGTACCAAAGAGCATTTCACTTTCTCTCTGGCTGCACTGCCCACTTTTTACTCCTATGATCCATGCCCAGTGAGATCTATGGAAGCAATTAGAAAAACAAAATCACCTTGCTAGAATCAGTCCGATTTTGCTACTTCAACTAAAAACATCCATGGCATCGAACTTCCTCATCTTCTCAATTGCTTCCTCTCTGGTAAAATTGCCTGGTCTAATCATCCCTGACTGATTCCTGGGCTTCCTCCCCTTAGGCTTTCCCTTGGCTTCCAAGACCTGCAAACTCCATGCTGATGGCCTAATGCCCTAGACTTCAAGTTCCTGGCTCTCTCACAATTCAGCAGTCATCTGGCCCTCGATACTCAGACTTCACCGTGCAGCCTCAGCTTGCTGGCCCTTGTCTAAGCAGTTCTACTAGCAGCTACCTACATCTGGTTGGGTGTTCTTATTACATCTGGAGGAATGGGAAGCGAGTTAAATTATACTGCTTCTATGGTACAAGACTTTATTTCAAAAGAGAAACCAAAAAAAAAAAAAAAAAAAACCAAAACTTTATTTCTTCTACTTGTATCATAACTAGTAGTTTTAAATGCATAACAGACAAAGTAACATTCACTATTTTCCTTGACCTCCACTTAATGGAAGCTTGAGAATTTAATTCTACATTTGTGATATTTTTTTTTTCCCTGAGACTGCTCAAAACTGGCATGAATTTTTGATGGGAAGAATAATATGGTTAGCATGTTTATAAATTAACAGTCAAGGAGGTGTACAAACCCAAAATTATTCCCACAGGAAGCAAGTTGTTGGCTCTGACATCCTTTCTCTTTCTTAGCTTGCCAGAAACAGATGTTGACAGTTCTCTCGTTTGGGGAATATATCCAGAAGGATGAATATTACCCTTGAGAAACACAATATACTGTACATGACTTCTTATAAGTGAAGAAGTAGTTTATTTAAGCTTAGAGAAAGTACATACTGACAACCTGTGCAAAGAAAGGAAACAATGCCATAAAGCAATCTAAAGCCTTAGCCAGGCCTCAACTTCATGGAAGTTTTCTAGGCTGGTTGAAAGAGGCAATTGATACAGGACTCAGAAAGCTGCAGAGGGAATCAGACCTAAGAGAGCAAAGTCGTCTCCACACAAAGCCAGATTTCTCTCTAAGAAGTGAAAAATACCAGCCATCTCGCGGGCTCTTTTGCCCACATTTCACAAAGGAATCCAATTTCTTTTAATGCATAAAAAACTATAATTAACCTGTTTTCACTTAAATCAAAAGGTATCTATAAGGAACTTCCCGTATACAAATACTATATACATGCTTATATGTTTGCCTGTATACATTAAAAATGGTGTATGACAGTTTCTATTCTCAAAAACGTCAAAATATAAACGGCTAGATTCTGAGAAGTAAGATGTCTGGTGAAAAAAAAAAAAACGAAACTAGTTTATTTGTCTAGTCATGCCCAGAAAATCTAGCTTTCCATTTTAATTGTAAGGCATTCTTAGCATAGTTTTTTTTGTTTTTGCTTTTTAACACAGCATGCCTTATTTTGCTGGTGGTTTGAGTATCTGACATGAAACTCAGAAATGTGTCCACATTGTTGAATGAGTGGGACCATATACTGGAGAAGAAATGGAACAGCTCAAAGAATCCAGTAGACAGAAAAAGGGTTGAAGCCCCTGGAGCTCCGTGATGCACAGCAATCAGAGTAGGTGACTCTGTTCGAACAAAAATGTCATGCTGACCTGTTGGAGAAGACGGCAGCATGTGAGCCTTTCAAGTGGGATCTGGCAGCCACTACTATAAAGACAGAGTGCATGTATAATCAGGGGGACATGAGACCACCAGTCAAATACCACTGCCTTCAGGGACACGTGTCTTCAACATGTTCACATATGCAGTATCACCTTTGCTCATCGAGCAGAAAACCCTTGTGCATCCTGGGGTCAGCAGACCTCTTCCTGTAACCAGGTGCAGGGACACCAAGCCACGGATCCATGTGACTTTGACCTCCATGGACAGAACCCTGGCATTTGGTCTCAACATTTGGTGGTCATTAAAATGTATGCCATATTTGTTCCAAAAATATTTTGAAGGTTCAAGACCCTCTTCAGATCAGATGTTTGACACTTTTTTTGGTTTACGGAGAATTGACTGACTTAAGAATATGTATCTGCCTACTAATATCCACTGCCGATGACCTACAGTTCAGGGTCAGTATTATTGTTTGTGCTTGCCTAAATATCTGAAAAAACAAGGCTTTTTTAATCATGGATGTGATTTAGCTCAATATTTCTATTTCTCTGAATTGGCTGTGAGGAAATATAATGTAGCAGAACTTGATATAAAAATTTTATGAAGACATTATTTATCACATTGAAAAATTGCATAAAACATAAATGTTTCTTTAAATTAGGCACATTTGTGCCTTGGAGTATAAGAAAAATAATTTTTTTAAGACTTGACTTATTTATTTGAGACAGAGAGAGAGAGAAAGAGCCACAAGAGTGGGGGTGGGGTGGGGCAAAGGGAGAGGGACAAACAGACTTCCTACCGAGCTTGGGGCTCCATGTGGGGCTCAATCCCAGGACCCTGAATCATGACCTGAGCCAAAGTCAGACGGCTAACCATCTGAGCCACCCAGGCACCTGAGAAAATTTTAAAAAACTGTCTCCCATCATAATGTTCTCACAATTTAATATTCTCACGGTATCATGTTAAACAGGAAAAGATTGTCAACACTTATAGTTAAACTATAAAAGCAGATCACAAACCTGCATTCATACAACAAATATTTATTAAGTACTGCCCTTGTAACTAGCATTTGTCTAAGTGTAGAGTTACTACTTGGGATAAAAAAAAAAAAGAATCTCTTCCCTCATGAAGATTACATACCGGTATATCTTATAATGTCCTCCCAACTATGTTTACAAACAACCAAGCAAAGAAATAAAATAAGCAAGCAGAAAAAAGAAAATGGAAGGGAACTGTAGTGGACACTCCATCCCTCCATTCAGATCCCTTCACCATTTTTGTGTACAGCATCTCCTGGGTGCTTGCCCTCCCAAAGCCAGCACCTGCATCTCTGTTGAAAGGCCGCTATCTGGCTGGGAGTAGATCTGGCTTTGTGAGAAGTGCCTCAGAATGTACAGGCCCCCAGGGGCAGCCCTTAGCCAATGACCGAAGGAAGCCTGTTGTAAGTACTTCAATGACCATGGTCCAATAGACACATCCCTCTCCTGTAGATGAAGCCAGAGCTACCTCTGGATGACCTCATTTGCTATTATGGGAGCCAAAGACTAACATTTGAACAGAGGTGGCCCACTTCAATAAGCATAGGTTACCTTTACTGAATGTCTCTTCTGTTTCAGATTTTGACATGAATTATCTTAATTTTCACAACAACCCTTTGAGAATAAGTACTATTATTATACTCATGGTACAGATGAATATAAGACTGGGGGCCTTTTCTTTTTCCTCTTTATACTTCCATGTCCTTTCCAATTTGCTACAAAATCAGTATTATTTTGATAAGCATAGAGGACATGAGTACCCATTTTCTGAAATACTGGCTTTTGTAGCTATAGCCAGGTATATTCCTGGAAGCCTTGGAGCATTGCTGTTGTATATTTAAACGAAATTCTTTGTTAATCAACAAATGATAAAATGATCACATCATCACTTTAAGATGTTGCTTAATCTCTTAACAATAAATTTCTGTACAAAAGTGAACTAAAATTTAAGGATTTGAGTGGATTTCTGCTACTGCCCATGAAATGTATCTCATTATCTGGGAATTTTTGTTCCATCTAACTTGCCTTCAACTTTCAGAACCACCTGCAGTTAATAATATTATCCTTTTACTTATTTTCCAAATTTTCCCTAAATTGTCCAAATTTTGTTATTTACATTAATAAT
The DNA here is from genome assembly GCF_022355385.1 of Mustela nigripes. Classification (NCBI taxonomy): domain Eukaryota; kingdom Metazoa; phylum Chordata; class Mammalia; order Carnivora; family Mustelidae; genus Mustela; species Mustela nigripes. The sequence continues at coordinate 70,705,976 of NC_081562.1, forward strand.
GAATTGATTTGGCCTTAATGCCACACTTACATTCAGTTTTAAAAGTTTTCTAAGAAAATGACATTTTCATAAGACGTTTACTGATCCAACCTTCATTTGTCAAAGCTCATTTTAGGCCATTTTCTAACTATTAATCTTCTTGCCCTTTACCCTTTCTAAGACCAAAAGGAAGAAAGGCCTGCAAATGAAGTTGAACCACTTACACGTTAATTTGTAAAGTTTCTCCAGGCTGTCTATTAAAATGAAGAAAACAGTCACCTAGAAAAGTTGTTTTCTATATTATTTCACAGTAGAAGTTGTAATATTAGACCAGAACCTACCTTTCTTGTTAGTGCCATACCGTAGATGGGTAGAAATTCCTAAAGATGTACGTTACTTGGATTTTGGCTGTATGGAACAAAATCTAACTCTAAATAACTTAGGCAAAAAGAGAATTTGAAGATTGGGAAAAATCTAAGGAAGCTTTAAACTGCTGAGCCAAAGGGATAGCAACCATGTATCTGGAGCTTGGGGAGGGCTCTCAACCAGAAGTGAAATCTGTAATAGTATCAAGCATTCGTTAGAGTAGTGTTTTCTTGGTAAATGGTATTTCCTTTTAATATGTCTATGTCTTTATATGCAAAGTGTGTTTCTTTTAAGCATTGTGTAATTTGGTCTTGCTTTATTATCAATTAAAAGATGTCTCCTTTTTAGTGATAGAATTAAGACTATTTATATTTAACATGATAACAAATTGGTTGGCTTAAATTTGTTTCCTTGCTATTTATTTTCTATTTTCCAGACTGTTTTTTGTTGTTTTTTCCCCAACTTTCCTGCCCTTGTTTTTAAAATTAATTATTTTTAGTGTTCCATTTTATGCTCTGTTAGCTTATTGCCATATAATTTTTTTTTTGTAGTTTCTCCTTAGGTTAAAATACACATTATAATTTATTTTAGCCTACCCTGAAAGACACTTATACCATTCATAGATAATGTGATAACTTTACATGTTCATTTTCTTCCTTATCTCTGTGCTATTGTGATCACACAGTTGACATCTTTGAGTATTACAAACCTTAGCACACATTTTTAATACATTACTTTCTGTAGTCAAATATCTTTTAAAAACATTTAAACTGAGAAAAATCTCTTTCACATCTACCTATATATTTATGAATTATAGTCCTCCTCATATCTTTTAAGTCTTCTTCAGGGTTCATAATCTTTGAACCTGATAGTCTCCTTTAATATCTCTTTTACTATTAAATCTACTGGCAATTGATTCTCTCAACTGCTTTTGAGTAAAAATCTGTGTATTTAACTCTCAGTTTTGAAATATACTTTTACTGGGTACACAATTTTAGGTTGACAATTACTTTTTTCTACACACTAAAATTGTTCTATTGTCTTCTGGTTTGCAGTGTTTTTGAGATTAAATCAATGACAATTCCTACCTTTGTTGCTCTGTATCTTTTTTTTCTCCTGATTTCTGTCAGAATTTTCTCATTATCATTGATTTACATCAATTTGATTCTGACACATCTCTGGAGGTTTTCTTCACGTTTTCCCTGCTTGCTACTTATTGAATGTCTATCATTTATTGGTTTAGATTTTTTTTATAAAATTTAAAACTTTTTAGCTATTATTTCTTCAAGTATTTTACAGCCTTTCATTATCCCAAATAGTGAAGCCAAATAATGTATGTTAGGGTATTCAATATTTTCCAACAGGTCACTGATTTCTGTTCATTTTCTGTGTGTGCATGTGCACATGGATGACTTTTTTTTTTCTCTCATTTTGCTTCAGTTAGGTAGTTTCTAGTGATATGTATTCAAGTTCATTGTTCTTTCCTCTACAGTTTCCAATCTGCTAAATCTATCCAGTAAATCTTTAATTTTCAGTGCTGTGTATTTCAACTCTAGAATTTTCATTTGGTAGTTTCTATTGCTGTAATTTATACCTTCATTTTATTTGTACTGTTCTTTACAATTTTAAGCATACTTACATTTTTAAATTCTTTTTACTTAATCCCATTATTTTGGTTGCATTTCTGACATTTCTTTATCAGTTGGTTGATTTTCTACATTTCTAGGTAAGAGACACATTTTCCTGCTTCCTAAAATAAATTTTAGATTTTTTTTAAGTGTCTAAATGTTTTGTTTATTTTCTTTAAAAGGTATTTAGCAAATAGTTAAGTCACTTGTGGATAAGCTTAATTACTAAGACTAGTGTGTAAACTTAATGGAGTCTTTACTATAAGGATATTTAGCCACATCACTAAGGAGTGACATCCTACTGTCTCCACTAAGGACCCTGTATTTTTAGCAAAGTCTCCACTTTGACATGCCAGAACTCAAGCTGCCATTCTCTGCTTAGATTCCCTACTTTTCACCATGACATGGAATGTATTTCCAAGCAAATTTGGTCACATTTTTGCCTACTTCAAGGATCATAATTTTTTTTTCTACCTGCTCATTTTTTTTTCAAACTGTATATTTAAAATATTTTTCAGTGTTCAAGTTGTAATTAATGAGAAGGACTCTGGTGTTAGTTACTTCAAAGTGGCCTGAAGCAGAAGTTTTACTGTAAGACTTTAAGCAAGGGGAAATTTTAATTAAATAGAGTAGGAAGATCATTATAACAGAAATTTAGAGTATAGAATAAACAGGGGTTAGACTGAATGCAGAAACATTAATTAAGAAATACCATTATTCAAGAAAAGAGGTGATGATCTAGGACATCAAAACAGAACAAGATTAAAAGTCAAGGAGTTCAGAACCAGCAATATTTTAGATAACTATTCATTGAATTCTACAAATAAATATTTATTGGTTGCTTGGTATGTACTATAGAAATAAAACTGTGTTTATTTGTTTATTCATTTATTCAATCAATGACTCACTGAGTACCTCTTGGATACCTACCACAGTTATATATATATAATTATCTTCCCACATTGTCCATTCTGCAGGGCAGTGTTATCCAACATTCTGCTTTGGTAGTAAGAGTGGCTACTACCCACAAGTGCATAACATAACTGAGAAACTATGTTTTTAATTTTACCTAATTTTAATCAATTAGAATTTAAGTTTGAGTAATCTAATATGGCTAGTGGTAGCCACATTGGACACTGCAGTTCCAGGGGGATACTAATATAGATAAACACACATAAACACACACATACAATTAGAATTAAATTTACTGTTCCTAAATGCAGGGCTTCCTAAATTGCTATCAGAACACAAGAGGAAGTACTTAATCCTTTTGAGATTAGAATGAGAGAGAAAGAACATCTGCAAGTTGTTTGCATTTTAGCTGAATTCTGAAGAAAAACAATAAAAACAACAGAACAGTGATGGAGAAAGTATGTTCTTGGCACAGGGAAAGGCAGTAGCATAGGACTTGGAGAACTGGAAATTGTTTGTCTCTTTTTAAGCCAGATCGGAAGGTATTTATGGGGAAGTAGAACAATAAAAGTACATAGTAAGGAAATAAAGTATTGATTGTACTAGAATGCTCTAACTTTTTGTAGTGTGCTATTAATCAGAATAATCTGTTAATTTTTTAAATAGTTTTTATTTAGCTTATAGATGGAGATGTCCAACAGGCTATCAAAATAACTTATCTGGAACTTAGAAGAGGCTGGGCTACAGATAGTACTTGAAGAGATGGGTATGCAAAGAAGAAAAGAGATCCAAGAAAGCTTGATTTAATTGTCAAATGCCCTGAGAAAAAAGGTTCTATGACAAGAAACTTTTGAAGACCTAGACCATTTATGCTATGGCTCAGGAATGCTAAGTTGAAGTGTCTGAATCCTAAAAGGCCTAACTCAAAAGTAACCTCATCAGTCAGACCTAAGATAGGGGTCCTGATTCATGGGGGGCAGAGATTTCACTCTTTGTAACACTCACTTCTTTTTCTCCATGCCCCATCTGCCCTCTGGAGCCAGGTCTGGGACTGGCAGATGGGCCTATGAACACCACCCACCCCAGCATAGGTTTTTAGGGAACATTTTCACCCTGGACCACAGCAGGGGTGATGTGCTATAATTAGGAACTCAGATTTAAGGTTTTTATTCCAAAGGAGGATTCTTCTTGTCTTTGACACTATTACTAGGCTACTTTCATTGGAATTGTAAAACAACTTTATATAGGTCATCTAGAAGAAGTGAGTTTTCAGGGTGTTGTCTTAGGAGCTAAAAATAAAATTAGATTAGCAGTAATTAGTGAAGTGGGTGTAATTTCATACCTTTGACTGTAATCATTTCCCGAAGTGGTTTTCTCTTGATTTGACTTTCCAGTGTGTTATATTCCCTTGTTGAAAGAAAATATGCCTTCTGTACCCCCTACAAGGGCAATTTTAAGGAAAGTACAGTAAACATAAACTAATGTAATGATGGGCTACAGAGAACGCTCTGTTTTCATGAAATGAACCACTAAAAATACTTCTTACAGTAACAATGCGAAAGTAGTAATATTGTAGTTCAAAACAATTCCAAGCTATTATTTTATTTTGTAAGATGTTGTTGGCAGAATCTAGTCTCAATAATTACTTTTTTAGGAAGAGAGAAAAACAATTTAATGCACTCCAATGCAGACTCTAAAAATATCAGAGAACCAAGTATACAAGGATCAGGCTATTAATAGCTTGAAACACTGTCAGTTGGTGGGATGGGACACATTTTTTTTTTTTTTTTAGATAGTGAGCCAAAATCTAAATTTTACTGCCGAGATATGTACTTTGAATCTGTAGCATGCCTAAAGGTGAGAAAAGGCTGTGAGCAAAAGCCCTTGTTTTGCAACACCTTGTAGGAGATATTATTTCAAGAGACGCAGAAATCCTCAAATGTGATTGATTCAGTTATAATTAATTTAAAATGAAACATACAATATAGCACTTTTACAAAATTTGTAAGAATCATATGCAAACTAAATTGTGATTTGCTCTCACAATTCCAAAAATTGAAGCATCCTTAGACGAAGCATCACCACCAGTTGTACTAAATGTGGTAGGCGGTGGGATGAAAGTTCAGCTACTGGGGTTCAATCCCAAGAAAGTCTCTCTTCAGCTCTGTGGATACTGGTTTGGCCATCACCTTCTGTAATTTACTCATACCCTTTCTACCATAGGGTGTTTCCCTGACCCGGGTTTTCATTATAAAATTGTAAAACTCCAAACAGCATGAAGAAGATCCTGTGAAGACATTTATGTGTGTTTAGGAAGAGTATACAAGTGGCTTCATAGAAAAGTAGGAAAGAGTCAGGTGTCAGCACCAAAAAGGAAGACAATGGAAATCTGTCCACGGATGAATTGATAAGTGTACTATCTGTATAATAATTCAGCAAGCCTCCATAAAAGGGTCCTACAGCAACTGCAAATAGAGGTGTTCATTTCCCTTATTTTTCTTTTTTTATTAAGATAAAGCTTAGATACAATGAAGTGTCTATATCTTAATTGTATAAATCAATGAGTTTTTTACATATGTATTTATATCCACCATCAATTCAAGATACAGAACATATCTAGCATCTTGGCAGGTGTCCACATGCCTCTTCTAATCAATAACCCCATCATTCTGACATCCAGCGCCCATATCAGAGTTCCAGTTATTTCGCCTTCTCATCATTACTTGATATTGTCATTTTTAATATTTTAATTTTAGCCCTCTGGTTGAAGGGTAGTGGCATCATATTGTAATTGTAATTTGCATTCCTCTGGTGGCTAACAATGTTGAACAATAAGCACTTTTCAGCAGCATATTATCTATTTGACAACTTCTTTTGCAAGTCCCTATAAATGTCTTTTGCTCAGTTTTTTAAACGGGCAAAATTTTTTAAATCCCTAAGCATAAAACAGAGGATTGATAACATATTTCTATTAAAATTATGAGCCCTTCATCCAACAACAATGTCAAGAGAGTGAAAAAGTAAGCTAGAGGGTAGGAGGAGAATTTTATAATTTTAAATTTCACTAGGGTTAAACATTTTTTTTTCTATGCACAGTGAAGACTGGGTGGTATGTGTTGCTTTCCCAGGGCTATACATGGTACTTGGCATAGAGTTGGTGATGAAGGAATACCTGTGAATGAATGCATGGATGCCCGAGTGAATGAATGAAGGGATGGCCCTACTTGAAGGTATATGGATTATGACCTTCTCATGCACTATGTGTTTTCTCTGAGGCTAAGAGAAAGCTCACTCAATATTATTAGCAGGAACAGGAACTATGAATGTGACTCTAACACTTGAGCAATACCAGTCTAAGAGCTGGCCCAAATGATTAGTCTCTAGAACTGATGTACAAATTGCAGTTGAGTTCTATCTTTCCAGCCCTCTTTTATTGATGCCTGGGTCACAGTACATGTTCAACCAAAAAATTACCATCTGCATTGTGGCAGGAGTGGAGACTGCTCAAGGGACTTAGTGGTCTACTAAAAAGAGAATACTATTGAAATCTGAATATCTACACACCACCACAAATGGACCACAGATAAATAATTTCCCATTTTCAGTTTCAGTTTCCCCAACTGTAAAATAAAAGAGATTATCTATGAGGTCTCTAGACCCTACATGCTCTGACATTTTTTCACTGGAGAGCCTGGGAAAAACAGCTTTTATGGGAGAAGCAGTACTAGTCATCCCTGGAGGTCAAGATGACCTGAGCAATGTACTCTGCTCAGGTCCCAGAAGGCCCACAATGCCTTTATACTTGATCCAAAAAGGCAGTCTTTTAAGCTGTCCCAGCACCTAAGTACTCTGTTCTGTAGGCCGAGATGAAAAAACTTCCAGACTTCTTTGGAAAGGGAGCCCAAATCCGAAACAACAATGCTCCTTGGATACAAGTAACATTTTCTTCTAGAAATAGAAAATGTCCTCTAGCTTAGTTATAATTTCTACAATCTGTTCTGCCAATTTTTTTTTTTTGGTTTGTATAAATGCTATTCAGAGTTCTTTTGGCAAAAATGAAAATCTAGCTTATTTCTAATAGCCTGATAATTTTCGTGGGATGTCCCATTTAAGAACAGATAAAAAGTCACCCAGAAGTCTTGTTATAAAGAAGTTAACTCCAATTATTCCTTTACTATTGAAAAATAATCTGTAGATCACCTTCTATTTAGAAGAAAAATATTGAAAGAGTTCACCAAGCCATAAACATTATTTTCTTCTTTCTCATTTGAAAACAAATCTTTAATTTCAGCTTACAGAGCAGTTATTCTAGAACATAGTGCATAATAGAGCCTGTTAATGATTTTGCCTTTGAAAAATAGCTTCTCTAATATCAATCACCAAATTCAGTAATAGAAGAGATCCACTGGCCTACTTGGTAACACAATTTGGACTCCCTGAAAGAAGACGGGAAAGAAAAAACATGCCAGTAACTAATCAAAAGCAGGGTACTAACATCCTGGCCTTTGTAGACAGCATTTGTGTAATGAACTTAAGATGTAACCTATAGCAATCAGAGTAGCTCTATCATGGAGGGATGTGAGGGAGCTGATGCCCAGTACCTAAAATGAAAAAAGCAGTCAAAAACTGTGTAATGCTCTGCTGATGGTCTAAAGTAATCACTCAGTCAGTCAATGAATCCTTTACATGCTTGTGTAAGTCTTATGGAAAGGATGACATTGTCAAATGTACCTGTCTTGAAACATCGTCCTTAGACCCTGGTAATGATAATAATAAAAGTAGATAATATTTGTCAGGAACCAAACCAAGCACGTTTTAATGCATTACTTATTATCCTCAATCTACCTTATAAGCTAAGTGTTTATATGATCACCATTTTATAGAGGTACAATGCCAAGGCACAGAAGGGTTAGGAAATTTGCCCAAGACCAGCAGGAATAAAAGTCTAGATACAAACCCAAGCAGTCCAGCTACTAACCACTTCTTCTATACTATTTCTGGAGAGATACTGATATGCTCTATGGTACATTAAAAATGACTGCAAACTTGGGGTGCTTGGGTGGCTCAATTGGTTGGGTGTCGCCTCTTGATTTCAGCTCAAGTCATGATCTGGAGCCTGTGGATCAAGCCCCACATTGGGCTCCCCGCTCAGCTGGGAGACTGCTTGTCTCCCTCTCTGCACCTCCCTCTGCATGCACTCCCTCTCTCTCAAATAAATAAATAATAGTAAAAAAAAGGCTGCAAAGTCTTTGCTGCTCTTGAAATTGAGATGTGTAGTCTAATCCCCATCCTCTAGAACCCAGGTGAGTGACTTCCTTGACCAGTAGAATGTGTTAGAAATGACTTTCTGGGACTCCTGAGGCTGGGCATAGGAAGCCGTGCAACTTTTCCCCAGGGCCTCTGGGAGTTTACACTCTTTGGATTCTCCCTCTCAGAACCCACCTGCCACACTCTGAAAAGCCCAAGCCTCAAAGAGTGGCCATGTGAAGGTGCCCTATCAATGTTCCTGGCTCAGCCGCCAGATGACAGCCAATGTCAACTACCAGGCACTAGAGTGATCCATCTTAGACATGTGTCCTACCCTCAGATGACTGCAGTCCCAGGTGCACCACATGAGAGATGCCCAAGCAAGAACCATCGAACTGAGCAGACAACTTAAAGAACCATGAGAGGTACAGTTAATCGTTTAGTGCTGCAAAGTATTTGGGTGGTTTGTGACACAGCAAAAAATAAACGAAAGAGAACTCCCCCCCCCACACACACACAGCATTTACAAATGAATTGTATTTTAAAAGAATACTTACCAGCTGACTTTTTAAAACTCAGAACACATTTTCCCCTAGTTACAGTGTTATAAATAGTTGTAGGGTTCCTAGACCATTTCACAAAAGTCTATTTAACCCACAGAGTAGCTTCATTTTGCAATGAAAATAGTGACAAACAATACTGTTGCAAGACTAGCAATTAAGCTAAACAGATTAAAAATATGAGAAAAATGAATAAGTACTTTTTAAAAAATGTACCTTAAATATTTGTACTGAGGGAAAGAAGACTTAACTGTAGGAGAGATGATACTTTTAGGAGTTTCTGATGGGAATTTTCTGGTATATTTCAAGACCTCTATAAGTCAACAGCATCTTCTCTTCATTAAACTTAGCCTCTGCAAAATTTGTGGTTTTTTCAAACCCATATCAACTATAGTCATTATAAAACAAGATTGTGTAAACAAAATCAGAAGAGAGACAACAGACAAAAACTTTTGGTTGCTCAGCAATAGTGGTAGACAAGAGAACAATGGGCATAAAAAGAAAATAGTGGGCATTGGTCATTTTCCTCACATAGCAACCAGTTACCTTTTCCAAAAAGGAAATATCCTGACTTTTCTTTGGGAATCATCTTTTCTTTCACTCTAATCCCATGTCCCTCAGTTGCATAGGGCATCCCATTTGCCTTTTGGGGAGCCTGATGGCATCTAGTACTTCAGTCTATTCCCTCCCTATGACCTTCAAAAGTGACTGAGTCAACGTTGGGCCAGTTTAGACCTCTGAAAGTATGACTAGCATGACAATGAAGCTGAGAGACTGAATTCTGAAGCTGCTGCCGCCATCATAACATGAAGGAGAACCTGGCTGAGAAAGAGGATGGTACTATGAGGAGAATGGAACCAACCAAGCTGAGAGAGAGAGAATCCTGATATTGAAGTTCTGCTCCAGGTAGTGCCTGACCCTGAAATTTCCATAACATGGGCTCACAAATGGTATTTGGCTTCATTCAGTTTAGGTTAGGTTGTCTGTTACTTACAACTGAACATGTTCTAACATGTACTAGTTAAGGTAAATAATGCCAGCTGCTTTAAAAGACACACCCTCCCAAATCCATTGGCTTTACAGTCAGTGTTTATTTTTCAGTCACATCTCAGTCTAATGCCAGCTGGTAGGAGAACTCTGCTCCATGTGATCCTTCAGGGACTTTGGTCTCTTATACTTATGGAAATATAGGTCCTTGTAGTCTTCTCCATTCAGGTGGTAGACAGAGAAAAAGAGAAAGATTGAGTGTGTGTGTGTGTGTGGGGGGGGGGTGTCTCTAAGGGCCAGACCTCGTGTCACTTTCATGTTCCATTGGTCAGAATTCATACTTACCAAATAACAGGAAAGTCTAGAAAAGTTCGGTGTGTATCAGGAAGTAGAGAAAAAGACAGCTTTCCATGGGTACTAACAGTTTTTGCTATGTTCTTCCTTCCAGTCACTATCTTTATGCTCCCTTCTCCTCATATGCTGACACTATCCCCCCCCTCTCCCCCTCTCCCCCCCCACCACGCCACCTGCAAAAGGAAGCCAGCTGGGAAAGCCAAGGAGCCTCAGTCAAACAGTGTGGCTGAAGACTTGTGTGCTAAAAAGACAAGAATTTTTAAAAAAAGAAAAAAAAGAAAAAGACAAGAATCTAGCTTCTCCTTCACCCAAACTCAGCTTACAACGGTGGAAGGGAGGTGTGAAAGCAACAATAAACACTTTCATTCAGAGGATAAAAGAAATGGGAGGCAGTTTTCAATTTTCCTGGGCACATACTAGAAGGCCCCTGACCTAAGGGTAAGGGTGTTTCTTGGACTAGACCCTGACTCTGCTCTCTGGGGGGGAGGGCAGGGGGGAGGAGGGTGGTGGCCAGTCAGGATCTCCCCAGGAAACAGGTGACATACTCAAATAAGGATCATTTAAGGGGTATTTATTTACAAAGGGACACTTGAGAGGTGGGAGCAGGGGAAGGGGAGCAGCACAGAAGAAAGCAGTCATCAAGCGTTAGTAGCCGTCCAGCTTTTACAAATCTAGGCTCGAGGGTATGACAGATGATCTGAATCCAGAAAAAATGGGTCCTTGTAAAGAAGGTTATTCTGAAAGAAGCGGTATCCTTTGCAACAGAGACACACGCAATCTAAGACAGCCTTACAAATAGGGAGCCAAGGGAGTCAGTCCCCAGCTTCTCTTTCTTCCCTTTCCTCTAGGCACCTGCTGTAGGGGTACTTACTCTGGACTTGCGCCCTTCTGTTGTTCTTGCTTCTCACTCTATATTGTCCTAAGAAGGAACATAAAGACCCGAGAACAGGCATTTTTAGATGATGATGCAAGGGGCAGCGAAGGAGACATGGGATAGTTCCACTTTTAATTCTAAAAAATATTATAGCTCAATCCCAGAATAATGAGCTAGATAAATACAAAATGTAAAGAAATATTGGTTAAAAATGAAAAAAAAAAAAAAGATACTATTCCAGAATTGACTCTGTGAAAAAAATATGATTTGAACCTAGATGTTCAAATGGAGAAGACACACTGAATGGACCACCAACTAATTGTTTTAATTATGATTCTCTTTTGTGAGCTACACATAGTTCAGATCACACCTAACCTCTCACAAAAAAGACACAGATTATGATTCATCTACTTCCAATTAGCATATTTATTTCTGCTAGCTGAAATACTTTTGACACCCTGTGAAAAGGAGATTCTTGAAAAATCTTTGCACATAGCAAGTCTGTCCACTTGGAAACACATTTGTGTACTTTACATTTTTGTACATTTTTCAATTTTAAGTGCTTTATACATGTTAATTTCAATTAATCTTCCCAACACAATAATATTGTTAATATTATTTCCATTTGAAGTAAAATGAAAGTGAGGTTTTGAGTGTTTAACTTTCCTACCCAAGGACGCAGAGAGAGGGTCCAGGCCTCTATTGAGCAATTATTATTATTATTCTATTATGTCATGCACCATTTTTCATAATATTGAACTTCACTTGTAAGCAGTGAAAACTTTGGGCTCATTGTCCAAAATGCATGGTGTCTCACAAGAGCTGGGGTTGTTCCTAAAATCAGGATATCAGGCTGCCCGGGGCCCCACTACTGGTATAGAGTTGGCTCACATCTGCCCGTCTTCGTTCTTACCTCTGTGGCCCCTTTCAGTGCCACACACACACAGTATTCTTTCAGTAAATCCCTTTTAAATTGAACTAAAAATTCTCGTGGAAAAGTTGGTACAGGGTAACATTTTTTAAAACAAAACGAAACAAAAACATCTCCCCACCCTTCCACACACACTAATTATTGAACTCTGCAAAACGTTTTTATGCCCTCTATGGTAGAAAGGCTTTATAGTCAATGCTGTCCAAAACCTAGTTCAAACCTTCCTTTGCAACTTTAATTTTTACTATTTCTTCTGCTCTGGCCAGGTGTCCTCCAATCATACCACATACACCCTTGACTCCTGGACTTTGCTTATTCCCTCTCTCAGTTCTACTAGAATGCCTGGATCTCTCCAGGGACGAAGGAGAGTCATCGTTTTCTCTCCTTTCATCAGTCTGAGTTCAGCCCATGAAACAAACTACCCCAGTGTTTACAGCAGAAATAAATTTATTCCAGGTATTTCAATCCAGGAAAACAGTGGGAAGAGCTGGGACATCGGGGGGGGGGGGGGGGTTGCTACTCCTCTATTGACTGCAAGATTGTAACACTGTCTTAGTTGCAATCTGGCAATGAGAGAGCCGCTACTATAATAACCTCTTACATTCACCAAGCTGAAGACTACACATTCAAATGTAAAGTCCAATCACCACCAAATTTCCAACTTGAAGCTTTCTTGGGAGCAGAAGAAATAAAGCCTCTTTCCCACTTTTGGCATCCAAATTTCATGAATGCACCCAATTTGGCACAAGTGAATTTGAATCCACAATTCTAGCTGCATAGGAGTCTGGTAAAGCATTTTAGACTTTCTATCTTGACAAATGTAAGGAGGGTTACATAGAAATTAAGAGTACGTATCTAAGGCATCTATCACACTTTTTTTGTGATTAACGTGCCTTTATCTCTATTTTGTTATATGTCCTATCCTTCTACTTATGAGAATACAAATTTCCTGAGACCAAATTCCCTTCCTATGTTAGTTCTTTCTAGTGAACACTGATACAGTGCTTGCCATGTGTTCTAAGTACTTTGTAAAAGTTAATTCATTTAACTCTAGTAACAGCTCTAAGAGGTAGGTACTATTATTACTATACTTTTATTACTATTATTACCTCCAAGGTCAAGATAATAAATTTGGAGGTGCCCGGGTGTCTCAGTCATTAAGCGTCATGATCCCAGGGTCCTGGGATCAAGTCCTGCATCGGTCTCCCTGTTCAGTGGGAAACCTTCTCCCCATTCCCACTCCCCTTTCTTGTGTTCCTGCTCCACTGTCTCTCTGTCAAATAAACAAAATCTTTAAAAAAAAAAAAAAAAAAGATAGTAAATTTGAGGTATGGAGATGTTAAGTAACCCACTCAAGGTCATACAACAAGAAAGAACTATGATGGGGCGCCTAGGTGGCTCAGTGGATTAAGCCTTTGCTTTTGGCCCAGGTCACAGTCTTAGGATCCTGGGATCCCCTCATAGAGCTCTCTGCTCATCAGGAAGCCTGCTTCCAGCAAACCCCCACCCCCTGCCTCTCTGCCTACTTGTGATCTCTCTCTGTCAAATAAATAAATAAAATTTAAAAAAAGAAAGAAAGAAAGAAAGAACTATGATTTCATCACAAGTAATCTGTCTCATGAGTCCATCTTTCACCCACAATGTTTTGTTTCTTACAGTGAACAAAACAAGAGCCCAAAGTGAATTGAATGATTGTATGTTAGTCTTACACCTAATAGCATGCCACTCTACAGAGGTGGCATAAAGTCTACTTTGATGAAACCAGTGTTATGAATGACATAAACCTTTGCAGATTAATTGTGTATCAGTTGATTTCAGAGAACATCTAATTTTAATTCTTTACATTTAAAAGTATTTTAGGGATGCCTGGGTGGCACAGTCGGTTAAGTGTCTGACTCTTGTTTTCTGCTCAGGTCCTGATCTCAGGGTCCCAAGATCAAGCTCTGCAGCAGGCTCTCGCTCAGCACGGATTTTGCTGAAGACTCTCTCCCTCTCCCTCTGCCCCTCACCCACTGTGCATGCTTTCTTGCTCTAAAATAAGTAAATAAGTCTTTAAAAATAAATAATTAAAGTATTTTAAATAACAAATGTAATCCGTTCTAAATTGAGAAAATATTCAAACAACATAGAAATTCATAACTAAAGGACTTCCCCCACCAAGGCCCACACCCTGCTACTGTGTACAAATGGTCCAGCTTTCAAACTTTTTTATGGAAATATAAAACACACACACACACACACACAATACTTTCCCCCCAGATGGAATATTATTCACATGATATTGACAAGTGGATTTCCCACCTAATTACATATGCTTTCTGGTTTTTTCAGTATATGTTCTTTCTAAGGTCAGTGTAGTATTCCATTCTATGTGATGCTTTAGATGCAATCGCTCACTTTTGTATCATAATTCACAGTATGCAAAGCACCATCATATTCATCACCTCATGGCCAAAAGCTTTGGTTAAACAGATTTATGCTATTCTCATTAAAATTAAGGAATCAACATTTTTCATATTCAATCAATCACAATTATTTTCCACATTACTAGTCTCTATGAATGTGACCTATAACATAAAAGAAGCTAATCACCATGATCTGAATTTCTTGGTATTTTAAAATATTTTATTTATGTATTTGACAGAGATTACAAGAAGGCAGAGAGGGAGGCAAAGAGAGAGGGGGAGAAGCAGGCTCCCTGCTGAGCAGAAAGCCCGATGTGGGGCTCGATCCCAGGATCCTGAGATCATGACCTGAGTTGAAGGAAGAGGCTTAACCCACTGAGCCACCCAGGAGCCCCCGGTATTTTAAAATATTTTGATGAGTGATTGTATATATCAGTGAGAGACCAATGGGATGTGATGTGTTTCTACTTCTGCTATGATCCCAGCGAGTTCCTGAGCACCAGTGGGGAAGGGTAGGTTGCAATGGGCAATGTCTGACCAGAGGACTAAACTTCCCTCCTCAGACTTCAACTGAGTTGTGACACTTTCCCTGTTTCATAGGAAATTCCTTGGAAACTGAGAAGGAGTTGAAAAGCTAGTTCAGTGCTGGCTGAAAGTAAGTGTACTTTAGACCTCAGCCATATGGGGGAGGGCAATGTTATGTTAACATCTCTCCTACTCAGTGCTCCAGTGGAATGCCCAAAATTCCCGATTCTTTTTTATGCAAGCAAAGCAGCAATTTTATTCTGTACTAAGAAGACATATCTCCAGCAGAAAAGAATGCTCCTTGCATTGCTGTAAACTTTCCTTGAGATACCCAAGGTCCTTCAACTGTTCAGATTTGCAAAGTAAAGAGCTGTCGAACTCCATACCATCTGAACTTCTCTTAAATGTCCTTTTTGACCCAACATGGCTTGAAATTTACACCATCTCACCATTAGAGTGTCCAAGACCCTACAAGGCTTTTATCATACTTTTCAAACATACATAGGATACCTGAAACAGTTCTTTTTAGCTCCTCTAACTTTCTCCCATTGCAGCAGCAAGGATTAGTGATACATCACTCTGGTCAAATTAGGGCTTAGCCAAGACATGTTTTTATACTACTTTTTCAGGATACTTCATTTTATTAAAAAAAAAAAAAGAAAGAAAGGAATAAAGAAAGAAAGAAAGAAAGAAAGAAGCAAAGCAAAGCAAAGAAAAGAAAAACAGTCTGCCCCAGTAAGATGAAATTCTGCATAGACATTTATTAGGAAATTGAAAGGGAAGCAGAAAATTCAGTGTGGCCAAATATCATCACAGGACGCTCCTAGCGGGAGGAGAAGCAAGGCAACTAAAGTGGATGGATATCCAGAAAAGAAGGGCAGAAGAAAAAGATAAAATGTGGTAGCAGCTTTGACCATGGCCTTACAAACCCCAAGCCCATGTGTGTGCACATGTGTGCATGTATGCACACGCACACACCTGTCATGTCTATGTCGGAAAGAGCAGAACTGCAGGTGAATTTTTGAGTCTCACTCTTTCTAGCAATGTTACAATGTCTCTGGATGACAGGATTTGAATTGTTTTGCTTTGACTAAACGTGTAGAAGAGAAAGCTGCCTGGAGAATACTGCATTACACACAGCAGTGGGGACGGCCTGTGCAGAAAGGTAAGAGTGTGATAGATGGGTAAAGCATCGGTGGCGCTCTGCCAGCTCGCGATAAGTATCTGGCACATCTGCGGTATCACCAAGTGGTCTCTGATTTAGCAAAAGCATCATAAAGATATTCGGTGTCGTAAAAGTAACACTTTATTTAACCTTCCTGTACAAACTTTAGGAGCATTAATCTGTCACAGTAGGCTCTATCTTGTACATGTAAATGGATGAGACTCTGTAATCAAATTCTAAATGTGTATTTGTAGCAATATGGCTTTTCAGAAGAATGTGTGATGGGAAGCAACAGACGGAGCAGGGGACAATTAAAGGGATAGCACCAGGCTCCACGAGACCTTTTACTCCCTGACTGGAGTTTCCCAGGACTGCGCTGATTTCTGCATTTTCGTGTTTATTGACCAGCCAGCATAACTTTATTGGGACCCCACAAGGCCTCTCGTACTCTATCACCTGCAATGGAGACTCATTTAGGCAGAGAGAAACCTTACATGGCTGTGATTCAAGCAGCATTCTAATTTCCTTTCACTACTAGTTCCAATTACGGATTGCAGCTCTGTGTTCAAAATATTCTGAGTCTGAGAACAGTCCTAAAGAGAAA
Organism: Mustela nigripes; assembly: GCF_022355385.1. Taxonomy (NCBI): domain Eukaryota; kingdom Metazoa; phylum Chordata; class Mammalia; order Carnivora; family Mustelidae; genus Mustela; species Mustela nigripes. Next base: position 70,722,513 of record NC_081562.1, read on the forward strand.
ACAATTATGAACCTGAGACCTGAAAAGGGCAGGCCGAAGCCCCAGTTCTGGGGATTTGGGCTCAGGGCTCTTCCCACCCAGACTGCCCCAAGGAGGAGGGAGGCACTTGTGGATGCTGCCAGCCCCCGAGATATTTGCCAGTGTGTTAGGAGCTCACGATTTAGGAAGCCTGAAATCTCAGCCACCAGAAACAAACTCCTCCTGACCGAAAACAAAAATCTTCCATTGCTTTTGTATAAAGGACTCCCTGTCAGGGGCTGAGGCAGAGGAGGCAGGCAATGATTCGGATTTGACTTCAGATTAGAAGAACAAGGATGTGTTAAATGATATTGATATGAATAATATCAGCACATTTTTCTCCTTAAAAATCTTCACAAGATTTGCATACGTGTTTATTGTGCAAAACATGTGCATCTTGCCTGGAATATATTTCATTGTGTAGCATATGGTTCCTTTCAGCAAAGGATCTTAAATGACTTTAACAGAAAGAGCTCCTCCTTTCATTCACTCCCAGAGAGTAAGGTGCTATTTAACAGGCAATAACTCTTTCCTGAGGGCTCCACTTAGGCCCTTAGTAACTGACTTGTAACTTGCACACCCATCAGTTTTTCTCCCGTTACTCCCTCTTGGCGGGGCAGGCTGGGCCTAACTGCTCTGGGCAACCCAGGCCCACAAATCCATAACTGAAAGCAGGAGCGTCTGTCTCTCGCTCACCATCTAGATGTGGGCTTCCTAAAGGAAAAGCCAGAGGAATTATAACCTAGGGCATCTCTGTCCCATAGAACTGTATTATGAACCACAAATGCAAGCCACACATACAATTTTGAATTTTCTAGTAGCTACATTTTAAAAAGTAGAAAGAATCGAGAGCAGTTAGTTTTATATATTTTACGCAATCCACTAGATTAAGGATATTGTCATTTTGCCATGTAATCAGTATAAAGATTATTAATAAGATATTCCCCACACTTTTTTCAGCATATATTTTATTCCTCTGGCATACCTCAGTTGGAACTAGCTACATTTCAAGTTTCTTGGTAGTTCCTGTGGCTACTGTACAGTACAGCACAGCTCTAAGGAGAGTACTGAGGGCGAGCCAGAGAATTATATCCAAGTGAATGTTATTCTCTAGCACCAGAGACAGCTATCAGGGGCTGAGCTAATGATGATGATGATGGCAGTGATGAGGGCTATGATGGCGGTGATGGTAGTAGTGGTCTACTTGTCGTTGTCGTTTGACTATTTTAAATGTTTTAAATGCATTTGCTCAATTCCTGAAAGATTTTTAAAAGGTAAATACTCTTTATTATTTGGTAAGAAGACTGAAGCATAGCCATAGGACACTGAAAGACTGTGGAAGAAATTAGTGGATGAGAGCAAGGAGCAGCCGATAGGGGTAGATGAACGATGGACTGTCTGTGCTCAGCCTACTAGGTCAATGGCTCTGAATGTTCATGCCCTCCTGGTGCTGAGTCAGGTGGAGTGCTAGGTCCATTGCATCAGCTCTGCTATCCTCGATAGACTCTGAGCCACCATAAAATGAATGCTATTCCCTAGACAGCTAACTTACTGCCATAAAAGCTAAGCTGGGAGAGAAACTGAGGATAAAAAGTGTTGAAAGCAAATTTATACAAAGGAGGAGAAAGGTCCATTTGGAGAAATCCTCCCCCCTTCGTCTTGAATATAAAGATTCCGTGACAGCCCATGTGCAGATCACTGGAAGGCCATTTTCTTGCATAGTCCTTGAGGTGTCTTATACCCCTGGAGGTGTGCTCCCAGAGACCCTGCTCTGTGCTCATCTCCTGGATGTTCTGGTCTAGAAAAATAAGGGTTACCCAAAACAGACCACAAGTAGTCTCCTTGGGTGAGGAAGATGAAATCTATGCCACACAGTTTCAAGACAATGCTATGGAAGAATATGTAAGACCCATAAGCAATAGAGAAGAGGAAGTCAGGGAGGAAGTTGGGGGGAAAGGCAAGGCAAGAGTTAACACTGAGCAGAAATTCAATGAGGCTGAGGAGTACTCCCAGAGGGAAAGTGGGAGCGGCATCCCGGAGATGCAGTCCTACTTATTCATCTTATAAATTGTGCTGACAGCATACCAGCACTTTTTAACTGAGCAACAGGAACACATAGCCAGTCAAAAAACTGAGTCATTTGGCATTCACAAGATGTTCACATGCCAAAACATGGCCTGACCCACATCACTCTTTTGTACACCAAAATATAATATATACTCATTCTAAGAAGTGATGAGAAGCAGTACAAATTTTTCTTCTTCTTCTTTCCATGGCAGCACTCTTGCTCCACACCCAGCATTCTGCGCAATTTACACGTGGGAAAGATTGAAAAGGTCATGTGACATCAGCTCAGCCCGCCCACACATTGGATTGGGATTCTGTTGGCAAACTGCAGGCTCTCGGTCCTGCAAAATTAACCGGGACGGGAACATCGACCTGTGAGAATGTGTTTTTTGGTTTCTACAGTGCTTTTTAGAAATATGATACGAGTATCCCAAAGCATGCCCTGAAGGGTATGAATCTGAACTTCCGTAGGAAAGAAACATGCAAAATGAAGGAAAGGAAAGGAGAGTATACCATTTCTCAAGATGTGACTCTTCGCACCTCTTTTTCCCCCCCAGAGAGCACTGAATGTTGATAACAATTGTGAAGACTCTGAGGCCTTTCGGTATTTTGGAGAACATTTCACAAAGCAAACTTTAGTCATGTAAAATGGGTAAACATGATGTGAAATGTATTAACACATTTGGCGAATTCTGCAAATATATTTTTACACAATTAGCTTAATTATTTAGATACATATTAAACCTTGCTTGCCTCAAGCGATTTAGCATGGAATGTAATTTCACATATTATCACAAGAAAAACACATTTATAGGAAATCTGTGTCTTTCCTTTCATAATAACACTTCAACCCATCATTATTTGAGATATAAATAGAGAGTTTATATTTCAAGGATGATGAGCACTGTACTTGCAGAGAAAGTATCTCCTGATCCAGTCTAACAAGTGGCCCCCTAAAGCTCTCTGTTCATTTCTTGTATTGAAACAGACTCTCTTTCTGCTCCATCAGCGATACAATAACCATATGCAAAACAACGTGCCCCCACCTTGTCCCGCACTGAAAAGATTTGTTGTACTTTATTTTGAAGGGACTTTTAAAGTGAAGAGCACGCAGGACTAATTCCAAAAGAGTTTTGAAGGAGGCAGGGGTGATCGTAGTTCCACACGTCAATGGGAAAATCTCGCTCAGTAGTGATTGCTTATTGTCTTCCCACTAATATTTCCAGTGGACCGTGGGTAGCGTTACTTCCTGAGAGGGAAAATTATTTTTGGAAGTCCGTTATATCGGTCATCCTTGCAACAGAAAAAAGGAAGCATTAATGATAGGAACACTTGACGCTTGTATGGTGTTTAAAGATTTTTAGAGGGCTTCACACACATTACTTTATTATGAAACTACTCAATGATCCAGGTGGTGCTGAGTATCAGTCATTTGCATTTGGAGAAACTCCATTTTCCAAAGGGAAAAAATAAATCATAGAAGTAACTTGCCATAGTCACTTAAACTGTGACCACCCAGACTGAAATATTCTTACTGAATATGTTTTTGGCATTTTACTATATGACAAGCAATAACATTTTGAAGTGAAGGGGAAGATAATGTCTATCTATATGTATATATACACAGATCTTACACAAACTATCTTATTAATTCCTAGTTATGTAGATTTGATCTAAAAAACAATCACCTTTTCTATATTTTGTAACTTCAGAGCTTCCAGAGGTAGTAATAGAGGGAAACTCTCTACCTAAGGTCAAGGAGAAGCACAGAGAATAGCACGGGAGCCTCTCAAGCTGAGACCACTGTGAATGGTACGCTGCCAGCCTTAAGAATTTCTTCTGAGGTAGAAACCAGTCACACTGGAAGAAAGACCATTTGACTCCATTTGTGTTGCTTTTCATTTAGAGCTAAACCAAGGAGGATGAGAAAAATGTCTCTCCAGCTAGTCTGAGTATGTCGCAGGTAAGGAATGAGTCAAGGAATCGAAGGCAGGACACTGTCAGGGAATCTGAAGGAGACCAGGGGATGCCAGGATGGAGAAATTTACCTCGCGGAGCCGTGCGCAGCTCAGGTTGGTGTTAATGTCAGTTTAAATCCTTTTCCACTCAACAGCTCAGCCTAGAGAAGGGGCTGGAGCTGTCCCTCTGACTGATGGCTGACACCTCAATTAGAAAAGCTTCTCTTTCAGGGAAGATCCAGGGGTGGAAGAACAGAGCAAGGAAGCAACCGACCTCATACACCCTGACAGGCGAGCCCAATACTCTCTGAACGACAGGATGGCACAGCAGACCTTCACCTTCCCATTTTTTAATGTGCTCATTTCTACAAACCTGAAGGCGCCTGACTGAACTGTTTGTAATGTTGACACCCAATTTTAAATCGTGTGTATCTGCAGGAAAAAGTTCCTTAGTGGGGCGCCTGGGTGGCTCGGTGGGTTAAAGCCTCTGCCTTCGGCTCAGGTCATAATCCCAGGATCCTGGGATCGAGTCCCACATCGGGCTCTCTGCTCAGCCGGGAGCCTGCTTCCCCCTCTGTCTCTCTGCCTGCCTCTCCACCTACTTGTGATATCTCTCTCTGTCGAATAAATAAATAAAATCTTAAAAAAAAAAAAAAAGTTCCTCAGTCAGTGAAGGAGACTAGCCCATAAGCCCGCGCTGCCCCTCTTGCTGCGGGTTAGTTACACTCTCCTCTTCATCCAGGTGCCTTATCTCAGAGGAATATTTTTTTGAAAATGCCTGTGTGTGAAAATTGGTCACTGTGTGTGTGTGTGTGGCAGAAACAGCAATAACCCTCCCCCCAATATTCCATTTGGCCTTTGCAGTCAGGTGGGACCATGGCTACTAATCCAATGAAATGCATATGGAAATGGCATGTTAGTCAGCTGCCATATGGAAATCTACACGTGGGATTCTCAGTTCTCTTCCTGCAATTCAGGAAGGCTTGTGTTCCAGGGGAGCAGCTAGAAGATGACCGAGCCTCTGTCAGGCTGGTTTTCTGAGTGACCACGTGGAGCTGAGCCTCTCACTCGCTCATCTCCCGTATGCCCCATGAGTACGCATACATGTATGTGAGGTTTAGCCCTGAGAGGTCACTAGGAACCCCACGTAGCCTAGCCCTTACTCACGAATGCAGTAGGAGAGCTCCAACTTTGGCAACAGTCTAAGGCAATTAAGTTATGAAATGAAGACCCACATCAGGAGCCTATAAAAATATGTCTGTGTTTGCAGCTTGGAGGTTTGTCCTTTTCTGTTACAGCTCTGAGGTAAAGAATTTAGCAATAGAGAGACAAGCTGAAATTAAATGTGCAGTAGAGAGCCTTTTGGAAAACTCACAGCAGTAAAGTTGCCAAATTTGGTATTTCACCTACTAAACATATCACACATTTGTCCATTCTCTCCAATTCTACTACTGGCATTAAGCTGAAGCCGCCAGGCTGTGGCACTCACTCTAGGTACCCTCTTATCCACTGGCCTCATTTCAGCCTGCATCCTTTTCATCACCCCCTCCCCCAATCGAAATCTGCAATAAGTTCTCATTGCTCTGAGAATAAATTCCAAAATACTGACTATGGTTCCCAAGGCCCTATGTGAATGGATGACAGGGGCGAGAAGCATGGAGTCATCCCACCCAGCTTACCCAGAGGCTCCAAAGGGCTCCTAGGGCCAACTTGTCTGTGGCCTAACCAGCTAGTGGAGATTTATCCCAGGGTTCAAAACAGAGTATTGGGGGGCACCTGGGTGGCTCAGTGGGTTAAAGCCTCGGCCTTTGGCTCGGGTCATGATCCCAGGGTCCTGGGATCGAGCCCTGCATCTGGCTCTCTGCTCGGTGGGGAGCCTGCTTCTTCCTCTCTCTCTCTGTCTGCCTCTCCCCTCAACTTGAGATCTCTGTCTGTCAAATAAATAAATAAAATCTTAAAAAACAAAAACAAAAACAAAAGCAGAGTATTGGGCAAAAAAGCTATTTGGTGTTAGCAGCATTCATTGCCAAAACTGCAGATGGGGGAAGGGAAGGAGATAAAAAGACACGGTCACAGACCTGTACCCCTGGGGATAAAAATATATGTTTATAAAAAATAAAAAATTAATAAAAAATAAATTAATTTAAAAAAAAAAGACACGGTCACAATGAAACAGACTAGCATTTATACAAGTCTCCTGTTCCCTACAATGTAGCCTTTCTGCCAAAGTTACTTTTCAAAACTCATTTAGATCTTGTGACCTTCCTCCTAAGACTCTCTACTAGTCCTTACATAACATTTAAGGCCCTGCATGTTCTGTGTCCCCCAAATGCACCATCTGGGGGAGAGGAAAGCTGGAAGGCTATTTTCACTATCTATCCCCTTCATCACTCTCAAGACCTGACTCCAGTGTTACCTTCTTGTGCCTACTTCCCTGAGTCTCTCAGTTACTTGAGCTCTCCCAAGCAATGGGTTAACAGCTGGGAACCAAGATCAACCATGAGGTATTATCACTGATATCATTATATCACATTATATCATTATATGTCATACCATTATGTATATATCATATCATATCTCATCTCATCTCACATCAGATTATATCATATCAATATTTCTTTCCTCTTAGACTGTGGGCTGCATGAGGACAGGAACACCATATTGTCTAGCTCCATGTCTTTCCCTTTTCCTCGGATCAAGACACGAGTTCTAACATCTGATGTACATTGTAAACTCTCAAGAAATGCTCTTTTTCCTGCCTTCCTTTTGGAGCTTGTTAGAGGAGTATAAACTATTGGGATATATATAGATATATATATATCTATATATATATATATCTATATATATTTTTTTCTTTTTTCTTTTGATCGGTATCCTGAATGATGACAACAAAAAAACTTCCTGGTGGACATTACTTATAAATGACTTATTTCCTTGAAAAGGCTGTTATTACTTCACTCCACGTGCGATTTCTGAGGTTCCCCAGATCCTTGAAGGCCAGGAGGAGGCAAAGGGCGAAGTGCTGCTGGGAACTACTCTGAGCAATAAAAATGGTGCATCTGCCATCTAGTGGTAATGTTGTATAAATGCACCTGGACTTGAACGCAATCTCAAGGGCCATCCTAAGGTGAACACAGAGTAAATATAATTCCTGAAGTGTATCGAGATCCTTCTGTGTCCCAGGCACTGTGCTAAGTGTTTTATGTAGATTATATCATTTTCTCTTCAAGGCAATAATATGCAGTAGGCCCTAACTTCACACCCATTCTATAGATGAAAAGTTTGAGGCCCTGAAAAGTTAAGGTTTCTAACCCCGCTGGTCTGACTGCAGAACCTACAGCCTTAAAGACCACACTCTAAGAAAAGATAGTCAGCTGAGCTGGGCTCTGTGAAGAAGCATTCATTTCTGTGTTAATAGACATAACAATTATTAAGTGTTTATAATCTTCGAGTTGGAAAAATAAATTTATGTTTGTTTCATTTTTACAACCTGATTACCATTAACCTTGTGTTACAGATGGAGAGACTTTCTCTCACAAGAAATGAAATAACTGCATAAGGTCTTGCCAGCAATCGAAAGAGCCAGGATCCAGACTTGGGTTTTAGTCACCAAACTCCATATTGTACCCACTGCACTCCGGTTCAAGTATGGTAAAGACAAAATGTCACAAAGAGGTTTTATAAGCCTATGTTTTAAAAAAAGAGATTTTCATTATTCAAATGGTTAGTGCCCCAGTTCCCTTGGTGGTTGAGTGAATTTAGTGTTTGAAGAAGAGCCTGTGACTGTCAGAGCAGAAATGGCAGAGTTGCCAGATCTCTTCTCTCCTAGTGGCTCTCCTGTGCTGAGTGCTCCATCTGCCAAAACATCTCACCTACCAATAAACCAAATCACCGGCACCAGCTTCCAAACTAAACCCTCTCACTCCCTAAGGATGGATGATTTATTCAGTTTAAAATATGTTTTTACTTTCTCAATAACCACCCAATAACTGACTGCCAGTTCTTAACATTGCAAATCTCTCAAGAAACTCAGCTCCCCGGTCAGTGGGGAAGTTCAAACTAGCTCCTGTGTCTACTGGTGCTCAGGTCAGGGCTACATGTAACTTTATAACACAAATCTCAGCTTCTGATTATAGGATATGTTCTTTCCCTTCATGAAAATGCCCTCTTTGTTGATTTTGGCCACGATTCAAGATTTCTCATCTTTTGTCTATGCAATACTCCATTTTATTCCTTCCTTTAAAATATTTATTGAGATCCTTTCTTCTTAGTCCCTAACCTCAAGGATCTTGCAATCTAAAAGAATGACTTTTCTATTTCTGAGCTATGGTTATATAAATATATAAAAATTAAATTAATAGCAAAGACAATTACAGAGTGTGCTAAGTGACAGGGAAGGAAGTAAAAAGCGAAAGGATGGAGAATAACATAGCTAAGGAACACCTGCATATCTGAGCATTTGAGCTGAGACCTGAAAGAGTAAAGGGGTAGGGAAGTGGGAAGAGTTACAATTAGTCTGTGTGAGTTCCTTTCCGACTTACTTCCATGGGCTGTCACTGCAATCATGCCCCTAATCTCCTTCCCACCTTCTCATCATCCCATCTACCCTCAGATCTCTGGGCATTTATGGTCTAGCAGTGCACGTCCTTACAGAGATCCATGCATCCCTGTCTCTTATGTTTGTGCAATGTGCTTACATGTAGGCTGCTTAAAACTCTATTTTCTAAGTTCCTCACATATAGACCTCTCTTGACTGCCTTGGTGTGGTGGAGTGAGTAAGAAAACAGTAACAGGCAGATTTTTGTGGTGAGAGAAAGGAAGTGGAAAAGGGGTAAGAACATCTGAAAAAAAAGATTCTGGATAGACAATGGGCTTGATTATGGAAGGCTCAGGGCAGGTGAGAGTTATATGCTTATAACATTGACAAGCAAAATGTTCTAAAAAGTAGGAATTTCAAATGATATAAAACTTGTTCTCCTAGCACAAAGATGATTTTGAATTACTTGCATTTTGTGACATCAGATGAGAATTAAACTCTTAAATATTTTGCTGCCCACAGAAATCATCTCTTTATCATAGCAGTGACAAGTGTGTGGGCTGTTCTTTGGTGAGGTACATAGAGCCTCAATTACCATCCCTTCATAGAGAATATATTATGTGAAGAATTCAAAGTGTCGCTATAAAAGTACCATTTTCTTATTCAATAATTTTGTGCTTCGTGTTTTCAAGTCCTGTCTCCTTACTCTCCTAATCCCTCCCCAAATATACAAACATAAAAACAATGACCCCAAATAGTAATTTTTCTTTATTCTTCTTAGGCTGGCAGAGCCAGAAAATCCTTCACAGAAGAGACAAGCTAGATTATATTCAACCTCACGCACCATCAACACAGTTGTCAGCCATGTACATGTTCATTACAGGGACGGTGTAAGAAGCAAAGTGAACACAGCTGGATTTTCAGATCCTAGGTTGAGTCTGCAGGGCTGACGGCTAGAAACATCATCTTTTCACTTATACACTGAGAAAATTTGATCTGGAAGTCATTGAGAGAGAATATGGAAGCCCCATGATGTCACTCTTACTGAGTGACTTTTCTATTTCTGAGCTATGGTTCAGCACAAGTAACGGGCAACATAAGCAAAGTGATTATTGAAATAATATTCATAGAAATACACTTACATAATATTTGGGTTTTTGTAACAAAAGTGTTTTTTTCAGATAATTCATAATCCTGAAATATTTTTCAAAATAAGTAATTCCACACTTTGAAAATTTTATATATTCTTTCCTCTTCATTACCACCCGAAAGAATCCACTGTTTTTCCTCTTACAAAACCCACTGTAGCTAAACAAGACTCACCATGAAAGAAATGTAATTAATAGTTATACTAACAGCAGTAAAAGGATTACTCTAGTTGTTTGTCCTCTATGAATGTTTGGTTGAAGATTGAATTTTTATTGTGTTTATTTTTAAATGTCATATTTAGAAATACTTTGTTGGAGGTCTTAACAAGTGGACCTTTGCTTTTGTTCCAGGAATTACTAAAATGCAAGCCAAAGTATTCCATATGCTCCTTTTTTACTTAACTGCCTAATCAAACTATTCTCTCAAGGGAAGAAGATCACTTCATTCATTCTTTACTGCCTGTTTAATTGATTGATTCTCTTCATGGCGGACATGAAATCGATGCTTTGGGGACCAGTTTTCTGAAAGAAGAATGAATTTAATATGTACATATATGAGTCTTTCCATCACTCGCACATCTCTCTCCCTCCCATGACATAATGTCATAAACAGCCAGCACTGACCTGGAAATGCCACAAAACACATGAGTTGCATTGTGGACACTTAGAACAAAGCAGTGTGTCTCTGCATCGTTTCTTCCATTCTCTAAATGTCTCAAGACTCCACTTGATGGTGGAGGCCTCTCATCTCAACTAACTCAGTTCTCTGCAATGGAAATATTCTTGGAGAAATGTATTCTAAAATACCCAGGCTTACTTTTCATACAACAAGCTAACTAGCTAAGTCTTTCATCTTGAACTACTTTATTTAATTCAGCTATTTCCACTTTATTAACAGTGAAAATTTCTCTAAACTATTACCATTTTCCTGACCCATACTATTATTTTTTTCTGTTTTGAGCTCTTATATTTGTGTAAATTATTATGAACTTTAATTAGGTCATTATAGTTCTCCACAATGATTCTCTTTTATCATTGGACAAGAAGAGCTATCTTTTGGCACTTCCCCCACACCATCCTTTAAAATATTTAAAGGCAAAAAATCACTTGCTCAGCTTATGAATTGTTCTGTATCTTTGCTGAATCAGGAAATAAAGGGCCAAATCTTCATGAACTGCTACAACATCGATAGGCCCTCTTGGGTCAGTTGTTTATTCTAGAAGTTCAGAATAAAGATGCTTTTATCACTTTAAATACTCAGCCAAGCATTGATGAAAAATTAAGAAAACTCAGAGAAGAAACAAACTGCATCAGACATGATATGGTATGTGTTCCTTCTGGAGTGGGAGATACAGGCTTCCCATTATGGAATGAATAAGTCATGGGAATAAAAGGTACAGCATAGGGAACCTAGTCAATAATACCTAATGGTGGTGTATGGTGACAGACAGTAGCTACACTTGAAGTGAACACAGCATAACATACAGAGAAACTGAATCACTATGTTGTACACTGGAGACTCATGTAACGTTGTATGTCAACTATACTTAAAACAATTTTAAAAACAGATATGTATCCCTTCTGATTTTGATCAGGCCTGACCAGTATGTTCTGTCTATGTGGTTTTACCACCTCAGTCTAGCTGGTCACTTGGCGTTGAGAGTATCTCTGTCTGTCTGTTTCCCTCTCTTCTGCATCCCTCAGTCACACCAACTAGCCTCATGCACAGAGTTTCTGGCTGGCCCATCAAATCTGGATTATATGGAGGTTGTGTCACTTGGGCCAGATGATCTTAAAACCTACATGTTAACAACTCACTGTGAACTCTAACGTGTGATAGGTCAGGAGGTAGAAAGCTGGGTAGGTATTACCTGTCCTTTATCCAGTGCATAAACTGCTCTGAGATTTTGTCATGCGTTTTGTCCAGAGAAGTTATCATGCGACCTGTTGAGCAGACATATCCCCTAAGTGATCGTCTAGGTCACCACAACTCATCAGGAAGCCCCGGCTGAGCAGTACTGTACCACATTGCATTGCTTCCTGTGCTTGCTTGTCTCTTTTCCTCTTTCTTATTCTCATCTCCCTGGGTTTGTAGCTCTAAATAAAGTATTGGCACTTAATTCTTGCCTCAAGTTCTGCTTTCTAGGGAATCTAGGCAAAGACAACACTATAAAAGCAATAGGCTTATTTTTCTTTTTCAATTTGAGAGTCTATGAAAATTACTAAGAAAAACTATTTGTGGTGCTAGAATCTCCAAGGGCACGTTTATCTTATATTTATGAATTTCTAAGTTTTACTTAATTCTCCAGTGGATATGTGAGTGTCCTAATGTAAATTACTTAGTACCTATTACAGTTGGTATTCACATTTGGGATGTTAAAGTATCTATGCTTTTGTTTATGGTTTTAAAATGATTTGTTTGAAATATTTATTTTATAAGCTGATATCACCTGGAAAAATGTTAACTCTACACTTGAGAACCCCAGCAGATCCTAGCTTAATGAGATGATCAAACTTAACATTGTCAATATTGAAACAATCCAACATCCTGTGCCTCCTAACACGGAGGAGACTAGCCCATCAAGCCCATCACTATAGTGGTTTTCCTGACTAAAACACATTACATGAATCTAACCTTGAGAAAGCGATAGGCAAGTCTAAATGGAGAGACATATTCTAAAGAGTAACTGGACTATACTCTTCAAAAGTGCTAGGTCAAGAAAGATAAGAAAGGCTGAGGAGTCATTCCTAATTTAAGGAGACTAAGAAGTCATGACATATAAAGGCAATGCATGCTCCTTGATCGTACTCTGGAGCAGAAGAAAATCATTATAAGGAATAACATTGGAACCACTGATGAAATTTCAATGTGAACTGCGGATTCTATAACATAATTGTACCAACATTAAATGGTACCCAGACGATACCCAAAGGGGGAAAGTTTGAAAGTTTGAGTAGAGCACTTCTCAGGAGAGGCAAAGTGCTAAAGAAAGAACAAAGTGTGTGGATGTGCTTATTACTTAGTTTAACACCAGCTGTGACAGAAAACAAATCTCAAACTTCCCAAGCATACCAAAGAAGAGGTTTTTGTTTTGTTTTTGTTTTCGTTTTTGGTTTTTGCATATGTAACAATCCATGCAGCTTTCCTCCACATAATGACTCAGGTATCTACTCCTTGCCATCTTGTGGTTTCTCTGTCCTTCAGGATCTCACAGTCACATGCAGTCAACAGTGGGCAAAAGAAAGTGCAGAAGTCCTAACTGACTTAAAGTCTTTAGCCTGACACAAATCACTTCTGCTCACATTGCTTTGTCAATAATTAACACGTGGCCATATCTCAAAACAAGTGGGGCTAAGAAATGTAGATACTGGCTGGACAGCTGTGTCCTCCTTGTGACAGTACTTTGTGGCAAGTGGAGCATGAATTTTTGTAGATGATGTAGCAGAAGGAAAATGTCTCCTGTATTGTATAATATGCAATGACCTAACTACCATTCACTGAGCACCTATTATGTGTCAGACATAAAGCTAAAAGTTTTACATGTCCTTCACTCAAAATTCTTATGAAATAAGAGTCATTATCTTTATTCCACAGATAGAAAGCCAGGAGCTTTCTGAAGTGAAAAACAACTTGTCCCAGGACACACGTTAGGTGATGTTATTTTGAGGTTTGCCTTGCTCTCAATCCCCTGTAGTGTTTACATGCATGAATCTAGGATAGACAGCCTGATTCCAATCTCGGCTCTGACCTTTTAATTCCATGACCATCAGCGAGTTATGTCATCTTTTAAGTTGCAATTTTCCCATCTATAAATGGGAATAATGCTCCCTCACATAGTTTTTGTTGTTGTTTTCTAAAAGGAGATTATGTTTATAAAGTTCTGAGCTTGGTATTTCACTGAGTACTGGAAATGGAAATATTAGGCAAACCCTCCCTGAGTCCCAGTACCACTACCTATGATTAGCCTTTGGATTTTGAGCTCGCTCCACTGCCTGTCTCCTCGTGTGTCAAATAACTAACTAACTAAATAAATAAATGCTATTAAAGTTAAATGGTGTAATATAAAGTAATTAACTTGGTGTATGTTGCACAGAGTTTTGTCACAAGAAGGACACAGCTGTCCAGCCAGTATCTACATTTTTTAGCCCCACTTGTTTCGAGGTATGGCCACATGCTAATTATTGACAAAGTATTGTGAGCAGAAGTGATTTGTGTCAGGCTAAACACTGACAGGACTTATGCACTTTCTTTTGCCCACTGTTGACTGCATGTGACTGTGAGATCCTGAAGGACAGAAAAGCCACAAAATGGCAGGTATCAGTAGATACCTGAGTCATTATGTGGAGGAAGGCTGCATGAATTTTTACATATGCATAAAAAAAGTGCTTAATAAGTGTTTATACCACTTTCCTATATCTGTGGTAACAAATTTAGTGGCTTACACAATACAAATTTATTATCTTACAGTTCTGAGATCAGAAATTCAGCATCCGTCTCTCTGGTTAAAGTGAAAATGTTCATACTCCTTCTGGAGGTATCCAGGTTCCAGGGGCCACCTCCATTCCTTGCCTTGTGGTCCCTTCCTCCATCTTTAAAGCCATCAGCATATATCTCATTTCTCTGATCTCTGCTTCTGTCCTAACATCTTCTCTCTCTGACTTTGACTTTCCTGCCTCTCTCTTATAAGGACTGTTATTATTATGTTAGACTCACCCAGATTATCCATGGTAATTTCTCCATTTCAAGTTTCTCAACTTTAATCCCATCTGCAAAGTTCCTTTTGCCATATGAGGCAACACATTCACAAGTTTTGATTCTGAGGATTAGGATGTGGGCATCTTGGAGAACATTAATTCAACCTATCATGTTGTTAGCAGTAATATTTGTAAAACCAGAAGTTAATCAAATAAAGTAACACATATATTTGATTACAGCAATGCCTGGAATCAGGAAGAACTTGATAAAGCTTAGATCCCTCATATACCAAAAAAACCTTCATAACCTCTGATACTTGAAGATATCATCGTATTTCCCTATTCCATCATGGGGTGTGTGTGTGTGTGTGTGTGTGTGTGTGTGTGTTTTAAGAAATACGAATGTTTTACCCTTAATCTATTTTGTGGTTAAGAACTGGCTCAAGTTGCCTTGTAATTTTCTGACATTTTAGCTAGAACTGTTGTCTCCATACCTTTTTTTTCTGTTGAAATGAGCCTGCTGCAAGATGTTGGTTAAGCATGGGTCTTCTCAGGCCATGAGGAGAGCTCATCCTTGGGCTTCCAATGGGAGAAGTCATTAAAAACATAGCAGGACTAGACATTTTTAGAAACTTCCACGTACACTGGAGAATCCTGGCTTAAAAAGTAATAATTTTTTAAAAAGCCAAATTGCTCAGCTGAACCTGTAGACATTCTGGCTTTTAGTGAGTTTAAAGTATATTTTATGACATTAGAAACATGAGAACATGTGTTATCTGGCCTGGGGAGGAAAGCAGCACCCCTAAATTCTAATCATTTCTTTCACCAATCCAAAGGAAATCTCTTAAGGCTTTAAAAGGTTGGGTTAACAACACTGAAAATATTTTTATTTTTCACACTCCTCTGCTTTTCTTGGTTCCATCTGGGACCAGAAGCCAGCACGTTGAAATACCAGGAGAAAGGCAGTCCTCAAACATTTCCAGTCTGACGAGAGGCAGGAAATAGCAGAAAGCTCAGAAGGGCAGATTTTCTTTTCTGCTTACAAGATTTCCAGGCTAATTTCATATGTTAACAAGTTTGCATAGGTATTAGTCAATATGACTTGGGAATATCCACATTTAAAAACCTGTAGGGCTTTTGTGTTCCAGAAATGAATATTCATCTTTATTGTTGTCGTGTTATTAATTATTAATATAAATGACATCATTTTTAATTTATGTAACAATTTTCTTGTGGGAATTCCTACATCTTTAAATAACATGAGTGTGGCAATTATTTGCTCTCAAAATGTCGCATTAGGAGATTAGAGTTGGGATGGAAAGTTATGATTTTTTAAAAGACAAGCATGATGTTGGTTTCAGTTCACTGACAAATGCAGCTAAGTCTTTATTTAGTTATATGAATAAATGCAAGAAAAAGTAGGAGGAATACCAATTGTTTAAGAAAACCAAAATGATTTAGCAAAGAATGTAAAAAATATCTCAATATTTTCTGCACATAAGTAAATTCACCAACTCAAAGTTCTCCAAATATGGCTTCAGAATGCTTTAGAGGAGCCAGAGCCAACTCTCATGAGTCAACAAAATAAAAATACCTTAAGGGAATGATTTAATAGCTATTTCCCATTCCTGGTTGTAATAGAATAGGCCTAATTTTTTTTTTTTTTAAATCTACAGGACATTGTGAAGTTGGGCTTTGTTTGATGCTCAGACCTTTTCATATGCTCATATTGAAAAACATGAGAAACTCTGAGGAAAAGAATAATTTGTGGCTGTAGCCCCAGTCACAAGGGATTTAGAGATCATGGAGATCAATGAGACGGAGCTCTCACACTTTGCTCAGAGAGTCCAGAAGCACAACAGATTTAATTTACGATAAGGACACATTCACATGAAATTAGTTTGTCCTGGGTCTTCTTAGATCATGAGCATGCTGACACCAGGGCTTGTATCTGTAATGTGTCTCATCTGGTATCTCCAGTAGGTTCTAGTTACCATTCAACATTTATGGAGCACCCAGTCCTAGGTATCAGCAACTGGGCTGTTAGAATAGAACTATGGCGTCTTCAGCACTTCTGATGAAATTACTAATTTAGGCATCTCATTATCAAACATTTATTGGCTTTCTACGATACCCTTTTGATGAGACTATACTTCAGATATTCAGGAGCTTACAGTTTATGGAGCTTACAGTTTCATGAGAGAATACAAACAATAAGTGGGTTGACACCAACATAAATTACAAATTTGGAAAAGTGCTGAAAAGTAAAGGAACAGGATTTGGGGTGAGAGAAAATGGTTAGGAAAGCCCTATTTCTTTATATAGTGATTAATGTGTAATTGGGATCCATTAAAAGAACTAAAGAGCATTCCAAGGAACATATAAGACCCACCCATGTTACAGGATAGTGAGTTATCTGTTCAGATTAGCCTTTGCCTCACTGATCAAAGAAACAGCAGAAGTGTGTCATCCATCTTCTGACCTGAGTCCATTTGGCTTCTCCAATAACAGTTTTTGAGCCCCTTGACTCAGCCTTGCTAAGGCTCACTCTCTTCTGTATCTACCTATCCTACCACCACCTGTGAGGAAAGGTCAAGCTAAGTTCTAGGCACCAGTAAGTGCTTTCTTCACTTGTCCTAAAAATATGACCTCCTAAGCCCAAACTTGTCTGGTGTTATCTTTTCCCATCATTTCTAAGTCTCTTCACAATTTTGAAAGGTGATTTGTTAACTTTTCTTCAAATGTCATCACAAAAATGAACACTTCTGGAAAGTTTAAGGAGTGATAAAGGCTTCATATCTGATACCCTTTGTTTACCCTAAGCAAAGTGTTCCCAGTTCATCTATGGTTTGGTTCCTTTCTCACTGAAATATGAGTAATCAGGGTAGAAACAGGTTGAATCCAAGAGGGAGAGAAGTAAAGGAACTGATAGTAGAATTTCTGCATAGAATGAAACAATTCCCCAGAACCACAAGTGTACAGGGTCCACAGGTAGGACAAAGAGAAGGTAAGATGGAATCGTGTTTGTAGCCAGGTGAGACACTGAAATTAGATTTTGAACTCCTAGCTCCTTTTCTAATGCATTTTTCCCTTATAAACTTGCTTCAGCTTCCTAGGCTAGGATTTCAAAAATGAAAACTTCATGTAACTCTGAAATTCAATTTTTAATAATATTAAGCCAATAATGTTTTCAAAATTGGCAATCAACTTTAAATTTTTACCTGCCATTTTAATGTTAGGGCCAAATTTTACTTGTAAGGCAATAAATGGAATTAGAATTTATATGCAATATTAAGGTACAACCTGCCTTGTTTAGACAGGGGAAGTAAGCAATTATAACTTAACTATAATGGAAAGGAGAAGCATCTTTAAGAAACTGTGCTTGTTCAGTTTTCTGATCGTAGTCAAGTTCTCTTTTATTGACCACACCCCCCAAAAAATAAATGTCTCTCAAAAGAGAGTAGCCAAGCTAGTTAGTGACCTCACTCTTCCTTAAGTGTTGGCTCAATTTTTTGCCTTGTATAAGTTCCTTTGTGAAAAACATTTATGGTTGTGCCTTTTAAGGCTTAGAATTAGCCAGCTGGTTTCTAATTTTTTGTAGAACTCTTACAAATATTTATGCGCTTTGATATATCAGTTTTAGGGCCTGCAATTTTGGAACTAGGACTTTAACAATATAAAAGTATATGCTTTTAGGTAGTTTGATCATTCGTTAACCATAGGGAAAGATGTAGAATCTTATCCTTCATGGGTATTATTCTTTAAAAGACAATAGTTTAATCTTATGATCTTACAATTCCCTTACATTTCTTGCTATTGAGGGTTGTTATATTTAGCTTTGTCTTGTGGTCAGATAGCTATTGAGGCTGTGTCAATAAAACATTCACTCTTTCCTTAACAAATTTGTCTGTTCAGAACTGGAGATACTAAGATAAATAAAGTCCTCGCCTTTAAGAAACTCACGACTGGTGGGAAAAGAAGCAAGGAAACTCCGATCCTCCAAGTGAAATGGAGGCTTCTCAGACTACATGGTCCTTAGCCAGTGTCTCGGTGGATGAATAGAGGTTTAACAGGCAGAACAAAAGGGAAAGACAAAAGGAACATGGCATATTAAGGGAAATGAAAGAGTAGTATAGAAATGAAAGAGGGGGCCCATATAGAAAATAGCTAGAGATGAGTGGGCAGGTCATGGAATTTGTATTATGGGACTAAGGAGCTTGAGCTTGGGTGTTTTCTTAAAGCCATTGGAGAATCATAGAAGGACTTTAGGCAGGAGAACATATAGACAGACTGCTAATTTAGAAAGCTGTCCTTGGTGACAAAGTCCCAAGGGTTGTTGGTGACAACCCTTGGTGAAGGTTTGGGACAGGTCAACCAGAAATGGAGATTTCTTCAAGCGTATATTGTATGAGTACCAGAGAGAAGTGATTCAGTCTAGAATTGAATCTAGGTTGAGGCAATGGGGTTGGGGAAGAGTAGTACTGTCATTTCTGTCGGAGCTCGTGACTGGGTGGATGTGGGGTTGAGAAAGTCAGAGAAATCTAGGGCACCTCCCAGAAGCTTGGGAGTTGCCTTGCATGCAGAAGAGCTTGGGACAAATTGTTGTGGGTATTAATCTATGTTATGGCCAAAGAGGATAATTAGAACAATGCCCAAACCTCTCTTGATAGTTTATAGTAGTAGCTAACAAGCAGTGCAGGCTGGCTCTGTGCCAGGCACTGGTCTTAGTGTGTTCCCCATGTATAGAATAAGGGCTGAGTGTACCAATTCAGAATTCAGACTGTCTGAATTTAAAACTTTCCTTTTTTGCTAACTGACTATACGATCTTGGGTTGGTTACTTAATTTATACCTCAGTTTCTTCATTCATAAATTGGGGGGGGGTTGATAATAATAAAATCAATATCCTATGGTGGTTTTAAGGATTAAGTAATCTACTTAAGGATTTAAAGATTAAGTAATTCACTTAGATGAGTGGCATGTAGAAAATATTTGCTGAATATTGATTACTATTACTGTTGTTATCACATATATTAACTCACGTAAACTCACAAAATCTAAAGAGATAGGTACTATCATTTCTTCTATCATTTCTTTTTTTTTTTTTTTTTTTTTTTTTTTTGCAGAAGGATACTGAGATGCTGAGAAATGGTAGAGCTAGGAAATCAAACCAAGCAGTCAAACACAGGGACCTTTACTCTTAACTACACCACCATACTCCTCTCTGTAGTGCTTTAGAAGCTAAATTCAAGGGTGTTAACTGGAAGGGACTGGTCCAGGTAGAGACAGGTAGAGGTAAGGAAAGTCCCAGCACCCCCATTCTATTCAAAGGAAACCTGCATTTGATACTCCTCTGGAAGTGCTGACAGACATAATAGTTCTGTCACTGAGTTGACTTCATGACAAGCACTTGATCCCTCTTAGCAGGGAGGCAAACATCTCCCCACCCTGTTCCTCAACTATTCCACTGATTACTGCTTCCCCACACCTTGTTCCAGGACTGCCCAGACAAAAGAAATGCCTGTCACACCGCTTTTATAAATTAGCTTAATTCGTCCCACTTTCACTGCTAGTTTGTCTAAATTAGTAATAGCCTTTTCTAAATTTGCAGTTTTCAAACTTTATTTTTATGGAAAGAGGCAGTTTAGTGTAGTGGTTAAGAGTTTTAGCTTGGGAATCAGAAAGATCTGCTTGGCTCTGCCAACAACTAGCCAAATTTAGTAAATAAAAATTCTGGATGCTCAGTTAAATTTGAATTTCAGATAAACAATGGATATATATTTTTTAGTATAGTAGTATATTTGGTATATTTCCTGGGACATACTTACACTTAAAAAAAATCTAACCATTGTTTATCTGAAATTCAAATTTAACTGGGCAACTTGTAGTTTATCTGGCAACCTTACATGGGACTTAACTTCTCAGTGCCTCCACTCTTTCACCTACAAAACAGGGATAATGAAAGATAGTTATATTGACCATGACTGATATTTGCTGTAAAGATTAAATGAGTTAATATGTGTTAAGCACATAGGAAATGCTTGATACATATGGATTGTTGCTTTTGCTATTCTGGGATGATGGTAAACTAACAAAATATGAGGAAACTTTCAGCACTGATTCTTTTGATTTTTTTTATTTAAAAAAAAAAAAAAAGAACAACCTTAGAATGGGAATGGAAAATGTTCTGCTCAACCTACCTTTATACATCTCAAAAATGGAAATATAAACTCAACTTCATGTTTGTGGTTTGTTTGTTTTTTTGTTTTGTTTTGTTTTGTTTCAGGAGGAACTGGGTAAGTAACTCTTATTTTGCAACATAATTTTCGTGTTTTCTCCTAATTATTCTGCCCATGAACTACCTGCCAAGCTAACTTTATAAAGAAGGAGAGGTTCTAGGCACTCAGGCCTTTATCATTAAAAATAAAGTAGAAGTAAGATGAGGTAGGGTTCATTAATCCTTCCCTATTTTCTTGGGAAGAATTTGGCAAAAACAGATTCTACAGACTCAGCCAGCCATCTTTGAAGGCTATTTTCCCTGAGCCAATTATATATTATACAATAAGCATACCCAATAATTAACTAATGAATTGGTTTCTTTGGGAAATGGTCAGAAGTGTCAGGGATTGAAGAATATTTAGATTGCCTCTCTGAGTCCTGCTGAAGAAACATCTGGTTCTTTTTTCTTCAATCAACATGCACCCTGAAGGGTCCCAAATTCAAAAATGATTATATTTCATGTCATTTATGTGCCATACAGTTTGACAAATTTAACTTGTAAGAATAAGTGATTCCGTGTTCAATTTACGTTGATCCCATTTTCATCCAAACATCCAAAGAGAGAAAACCATTACAGATTGATAAAAGCTACTGATTGATCTATTGATTTCCAGACCTTAAATCTCCTAGGGAAGTCTTTGTAAAGTTCGTGTTCATAAAATTCTTGTTCTGCCACAAAAGCTCCCAGTGGATTGTGTTTCTCAACTACAAGGAAAATCATCAGGGACAAACCCAGAAAATGTTTCTTTAGTATACACTAGGCAGGAGGGCCTTCCAAATTCAGTCTCAATCTGGTTTCTTCAAAGGTTTATTTTTATTTCATTTTTGAAAACTTTTAATTTGAAGAGGGGGGAAAAAGCCCTTTAAAGCATAACAACCCGCAGTGATGTAAGTGCCTTTCTGTCTCATATATAATCATGTCTGTTTGGACGTGCTGGGTGTCATGTCCAGGGCTATGGTGCCACATTGAGAACAATATTGAACTAAATAGTTTTGACAGAACAGCCAGACCTTTTCTTGGGGCTCCTGCTATATTGCATATCTGCTTCTTTGTACACAACGGGGTGAGCGAGTGATGGAAAGCAGAGAGTTCAATTGTGGTTAGAGTCCGAAAAAGAGCCGTCAATGGAACCTCTTTACTGATTTGCACTAAGGCCTGCGGGACAGAGTGCAGATGACTATATTTTCCAGGTTATCAGGTATAAGAAAAAAGCAAAATCATTTTTCTAAAATGTGTACTTGAGTACAATGAATGCTGTGGGTTATATCCATGCAGATTAATGTCAGCCTGTATGGGCTAGGCTGAAAGAACTTCATTAATCTCAGCTCCTCTTTTCCATTGCTTTATGGAGGTAGTTTATGGGTATTGGGTTGTATGAGTGAACTCTAGATGCATTTGTCTGTAGGCAGAGTGTTGTGTGTATTTATTGACAAGGAGATCATCTTTCTGATTGCGTAATTTACTGAGATAATTTATTGAGATTTTAACTCAATAATATTAAGTGTTGCTGTCACTCTCCCAGACCCCCACTCCTATTCCAGAGGGTAGCTCAGTCTGTACATTTGTGTGCCTCAGGGTAGACCTAACAGGCTTTGTTTTCAAAAAGAGCTGAACCGACCAAAGGAAAAGAAAGGTTCGGAGACTGGAGAACCAGAATCTATCAAAATTGGTAGATATTTTCCAGGAGACACAGAAAGAGGATGGGTCCTGGGGTCTTCATGTGTGTATCAGGCTCCCAAGAAGCACTGAGATGGGTGATAACAAACATCTAATGTGGTAGCAGGTGGCTGTCAAGGGGACCTCACTCTAAGGACAATGCCCTTTTGAGTCTCCCTAAAGGATCATGGTGCCCATGCTTGGCCCAGAGGGAAGGATCTGCTTTCCTTATATTGGCCACAAAGGCTCACTCTATGACCACATGGCCTTACCCAAATTCTTCAATGGACTGAAGACTGAATCGTAGTCAACTGATAGTAACAATTATCTTCCCTCAAGTGTTATTTGGATTCTGTGACTTTTCTTCAGAACTGTTATCATGGCTAAGAAATTTGGAATCTCTTCCTCCTGAGTTTGAGGGCTTCCCAGCATGTACGTGGCTAAAAACTATTAAATTAGAGTTTGCAATTTGGCAACTCATGGCTGAGTTCAGCCAGTAGATATATCTTTTCTAATTAATATGGTGTTCAAAGTTGAGCAGCATTTTAATTTTTTTAATCAAGAGATCTCTTTAAGAATCTACATTTCTGACTTCTTATGAAAAAAGACTTATAATCTAGGATCATTAAGCCACAGGCCCACTCTTTCCATCTCTCAGAGTTGGCTACTGAATGTGACATAAGCTCTCCAATTTACTACAATTCTTTTTGCTCTCTTTTCTCTCTGCCTGGGTCTGCTTCCCCTGTTTGCATGTTACATGGTCTTTGCAGGCATATTTGTTTGAAAGGTATTTAAACCAAGCAGAAATGGATGAATTAACTGGAATCAGGAATGAAATTCAAGGACTGAAATGTGAAAAATTGAACTCTTGAGAAAAGGCCATGGTAAATTTAGTTTATCTTACTAATTGGGGCTGGAAACATGAAGATCAGAATCTAAGTGGAAGAAGACGCAGCAATGCATTAATATATTAGTCTATTGCTAGGTAACAAATTACCCCAACACTCAATGACTTGAATCAACAACAATCAGTTTTTATCTCTCACAGTTTCTGTAGGTCAGAAATATGAAAAGTGGCTTGACCGGTCAGTTCTAGCTTGGATTTCTCATGAAGTTACTGTCAGACAATAACTAGGGAAGGGGTCATGGCAAAGGCTTCTTCACTCATGGGTCTGTAGCCTGGAGAGATTTTCTCAAATGGAATAGTGGGAGTTCTTGGGGATGGATCTCTATTTCTATAAGGTCATTCCACCTGGTCTCCCCAGCATGGCAGTAAGGGCTCCTAGGTCAAGTGACTCAAGGGAAAAAGACAGGTGACAGCCATATCCTTTCGAAGTCAGCCTCAGATAACCCACAGCCTCATTGCTGACTCACTTTATAGGTTGGAGCAGTCACAAACCCCCACCCACATTTGAGGGAAGGAGACATAGACCCTGCCTCTCTGTGGGACAGGCATCAATACCGTTGTGCAGTAGAGCAAGGGGGATGGGAATTCTAGATGGGTAGCGTCTACCTTTGGAAAATATTAATTTGCCATAAATAAAAATAAGAAACAAGATCAGGAGCCTAGAAAATCTGAATGCTATAAAAACAAGAATTCCATTTTCCTGATAAGAACAGGACATAGAAAGGAATGACTGGAGACTGAAATACCTGCTTACATGCGTTGGTCTGGTTTTTCTCCACCTGACCATAGCCCAAAGGTTAACTCCAGCAGACCCAGACCACTCCACATCATCAAGTTCATGAGGCACCTGTGTGGCTCAGTTGATTGAGCATCTGCCTTCAGCTCCGGGCATGCTCCCAGGATCCTGGGACGGAGTCCTGCATTGGGTTCCTTGCTCAATGGGGAGTCTCCTTCTCCCTCCGCCCCTCACCCCTGCTCACGCTCTCTCTCGCTCCCTCCATCTCTCTCAAGTAAATAAATAAAATCTTTTAAAACAACAACAACAACAACAAAATCACCACGTTCTGAAGCCCTCTCACAGTCCCACCCTGGACAGTATCATTTGCTATTACCCAGTTCCCCATTTCAGTGAAACACACTGCTTCATTATTTCCTGTGCACAACTAGCCTCTCAGCCTCTGCCTGGCTCCCCTGATCTGGGTTGCCCTCCCTTCCCTCATTCAATCTGTGCCCCTTCTGCCTTTAGAATTTTAGACCCAATTCTCTTCCAGGCAACACTTTCAGCTTCTACGAAGATGCTCCCCTCAGGAACCACTATATGTTGTACAGATTTCTCAAGCATGGTAAATGGGTGTTTATTATTTACACACCTTTTAAAAAATGCAGTGGGGTTTTAAAAATCATTATTCCTCCTTTCTCCCTTTAAATAGACTTTTTGACATAGAAAGAGTGTCTATTTTCTCATTTTTCCAATAGGGAAACAGAGGCCAAGATGGGTGAGGAGGCTGTCCAGGCTTACAAAGCTGGAGCTTGGCAGAGAAGGTCCACAGCCTGTACCTCCTGACTTGTGGTTTGGCATTCTTTTGCTACTCAGGGGTCAAAATTGGTGGGCCGTCCACAAGCTTGGTCAAGTCTGGCCCACAGACATGTCTTGGTTGGCTGGCGCACACAGTTGTGCTTTCTTTTGCTTTGTTTTTAAGACATTAAGTGGGGCACATGCTTTACAGTCCTCTGCAGACTCCACTAATCTCTACCACCAAGTTACTCACATGGCTCATTACCTGTCTGGCCTGTGAAGGCATCTGGGTTTCTGCATACCTCCCACCCCTACTGCAACTTTATATACTTCCTAAAGAGATGAACTTTATACTCCATAACAACAGCTGACATTGTTGATCTTCTATGTGCAAGGCTATTTACATGCACTGACCCATTTAATACTCACAGCACCCCTTTTGCTATCCCCATTTTATGGATGAGAAAACTGAGCTACTGAAAGGTTAAGTTATTTGCCCACATTCTAATACATAGTGAAGAATGACAGCTGGAATTTGAACCCAAGCATCTTGACAAGACAGCTCATGATCTCAACCACTCTGCTGAAGAAATCTGAGATAGACAAAAGGCTGTAACTCAAGCATACCTCAAAGATATTTCAGGTTCTGTTCCAGACCACCACAATAAAGTGCATATCACAAAATGTGAATCACATGTAATTTTGGGTGTCCCGCTAGAGGAGAAAGTTATGTTTATACTAAACTGTAGTCTTTTAAGTGTGCAATAGCACATGTCTAAAAAACCCAAAATGGGGGCGCCTGGGTGGCTCAGTGGGTTAAGCAGCTGCCTTCAGCTCAGGTCATGATCTCGGGATCCTGGAATTGAGTCCGGCATCGGGCTCTCTGCTCAGTGGGGAGCCTGCTTCCATTCCTCACTCTCTGCCTGCCTCTTTGCCTATTTGTGATCTCTCTCTGTCCAAATAAATAAATAAAATCTTTAAAAAACAAAACAAAACAAAATGTTCATACCTTAATTAAAATACTTTCTTGGTAAAAAATGCTAATCATCATGTGAGCTTTCCAGGAGTCATAATCTTCTTGTTGGTGGAGGGCCTTGCTGGGATGTAGATGGCTGCTGACTGGTCAGGGTGGTAGTTACTGAAGGGTGTGGTGACTGTGGCAATGAAGACAGCAGTGAACTTTGCTGCATTGACTGACTCTTTCTTTCACTTGAACACTTACTTAGAAGCCATTGTAGCATTATTAACAGAGTTAATTTCAATACCTTTATGTTGCAGGGAATAGGGAGGCCTGAGCAGAGGGAGACAGACTGGAGAATGGCCAGTTGGTGGATCAGTCAGAACACACACAAAATTGACTGATTGAGTTTGTTAGTTCGTGGCACCCCAAAGCAATTACAATAATATTATCAAAGATCACTGATGACAGATCATAATAACAAAAAGGAGAGTGAAAAAGTTTTAAATATTGCTAGAATTACCAAAATGTGACAGAGACAGTAAATAGGCAAATGTTGGGGAAACAATGGCACCCATAGACTTAGTTGATGCAGAGTTGCTATGAACCTTCCATTTATATTTTACAAATCCACAAAACACAATAAAATGAGGTATGCCTGTACTAAACTTGAGTTGATCTAATCAAGATATTTTAAAGTAGTCATTATATTTTCAGATTTATAAAATCTATCTGTAGTTTTATATTTAAAAGAATAGGATGGATGATAGGGCATTGATGCCTTAATGTGACTGATTAATGAAATATTGACCATGCATCACAAAAGGTGAATTTCACTACCTCCAAAATGCCTACCATCTGGGTTTGATTTTTTAGGCTAAAACTCAAACTTTGAGCATTTTAACCAAATCACCATCTAAATCTTTATTTTAGTCTCCGAATGCTTTGTGGCCAGTGTAAAGATGAATGGAATTCGAAAGTGGCCATTAAGATTACTACCACATGATGGAAACTAGAGCCCACTATATAAATCTAAATCCCTCCATAAATTTAAAAAAAGATTTACTGCTCAAAAATAAAAATATAAATCATTCTCATTTTCTAAATCATTGCTGCTGATGATCATACTCAGCGTGGTGAGAGATCACTATATTATCTGGATACAGTGCTATGTCTAAATTTTCCAAGTAGTCTCAACTGCCCAGGGGATTTACTACTGCATGTACTTGCCAAGATAGAAGGTATTTCTGCATAATTCCTATAGCTGAACATTATTGATGCTCTAAATGCATGGAACATTTAATATGTATAGCAAGTTTAACAGGATCATTTATTGACATGAATTATGATTTTTACACCAAACCATTGAAGGCCCAATTAGAAAAATTGATCACTTTTGAGGCGTCTCTCTCCTTAATCTCTCCTATTTACAGAACAGGATTCAGCGGCAGGAGCAATTCACAATAGGGTCAGATAGCAGCAGGCCTTGAAGACAGGACTAAAGCATTTGAACCCTAACAGAAGACAGAAAGCCATTTAAGGTTTTTGGAACAAAGTGAGTGACATGATCAAAGAAGTGTTTGAGGAAGGTTAATCTGGCAGCAGTGTGTAGAATGTTCTCCATCATGTGGTGACAAGAAAATGGGTGTGCAGACAGAAAACAGTGAATTAACTCACGTCGGCGTATGAAGAACAAACCAAGTCCAACAGCTATCAATCCAGACCAACATTCAAAGCCATTGTCCTGAATGCTCTGATCACTATCAAGCTATCGCTTCAAAACTCTGGATCATTGCTGACTAAAGAATCCTACAGACTGTATTTGCAGGTCCAGGGAGAAAGAGAAGAGGAAGTGCAACCTGAGAAGGAAGATATGACACAGTGGGAGGAACACTCGGGTGTTGACCAGCAGAGGAGCAGTGAGTCATGGTAAGTGTAATTTCACTGATGACCTTTCCGTGGGTCCCGGAATTATCTCTGACTTCCTGTTGTTTGCCTGAGCTGCTCCATTCCTTTTTGGATTAACCCTTTTCTTATGTTTTCTGCAGCAGAGGCACAGACATGCAGGCTGTTTTGAGTGCTTGATACCTGGTACAGTCTGAGAAGGGGCCTGTTCTATCTAGTGTTGAGTGGGAGGGGAGAAATTTCTCAAACAACCCATTAACACACATCTCAAGACATAAAAGCAGCCAACTTCTACTATGGCAATGCAAAACTGTTGACAAATCACTCTCATCTAAAATATTTTTCTAGCCAGATTGGATAATAATTTTATTGTTATTATATTGTTTCAGGAAATTCACCACAATTAGAAACTGATCTCAGATTAAAACTCCCCTGGTTTGGGGCACTTGGGTGGCTCAGTTGGTTAAGCATCCGACTTTTGATTTTGGCTCAAGTCATGATCTCAGGGTGGTGAGATCGAACCCCGTGTCAGGCTCCTCACTCAGTGGAAAGTCTGCTGGAGATTCTTTTACTCTGTCTCTCTCCCCCCGCCTACTGCCCTCCCAAATAAAATAAATAAACCTTTTTTAAAAAATCCCCCTTTTTTTACTTATACTCTGGCACAGAGCCAGATCTGTCTTAAGTCAGGGTGAGAAAACTCTTGTCCTCCTGGCAGCTCAGCCTTAAGACTTTTTATTGTGCCCCAGCTCTGCATGTCCTATCTAGGGACTTGAATCAATTGTCTGGAAAATAAACAGGCTGGGCAGTGGAGAGACTTCTGAGCTAATGCTTACCTCAGGATGAGATGAGTCTCTCTCGTTTTCTCATGTCACATTTTTTCCCGCCCTCTGGACTTCCCCTCTCTTGCTCATTTGTTCGGCAAATAACCATCAGGCACCTACGGTATGCCCACATTACACCACGTGTTTGGGATGCAAAGACAGTGAAGTACTGGTCTTATGAGGCTAATAGTCCAGAGAGAAAGACAGAGGATAAACAAATGAATAAACAAACGAATATAGAATTAGAAGTTATGGTAAGTGCTATGAGAGAAAAATGAGATGATTAAGAGAGAGTTCTGCGGGGTACACCTACTCGAGATAAATTGATCAGGGGAGGGGCACCTGGGTGGCTCAGTGAGTTAAGCCTCTGCCTTTGGCTCAGGTCATGATCTCAGGGTCCTGGGATCGAGTCCCGCATCGGGCTCTCTGCTCAGCAGGGAGCCTTTAAAAAAAAAATTGATCAGGGGAAAAATCTCTTTGAAGAAGGGATGTTATAGCTAAAACCTCAAGTATTAACAGGAACTAGTTGAGTAAAGAGGTTTGTGGGAAAGGGTATTACCAGCAGAGGAAACAGGAGGTGCAAAGGCCCTGGGGGATGGTGGGGGGAAGAGACACTGGTAAGAACAAGATACTAAGAAACAGCCTCTCTCCCTTGGTCTTCTTGTCTCTCCCCACTTTTGCCTCTCCCCTTCTCCTTCTCCCTCTCTTTCCTTATCTTTAATTATTTCTATTTTTCCCTTATTACTGTACTTTCTATCATATTATTTTCATTGATACTATTTCTCTATTAATTAAGTTCTGCATAAACCAAAAAGTTTCAGGGAATAAGGGACAGAGTTCCAACCTGTGTGTGCTATTTCGAAGTTAGGCAACACTTCTTGAAGTATCTGTATGATGTAGGCCTTTAGGTACCACTGTGGGTAAAGGTAATCTGCTGATTTTAAGTTCCAGAACCTCATGGGCAAAGAGATAAACCCACTCATTAATGAACACAGGATCTACTGACAGGTCTGATAAACAGAGCATTTTGATAGAAGCCATACTGCAAAGAGGAAAAATGGAGCTTCTGCAAGGAAACCAACAAACGAGAAGGATGAATCCATTACCTCAATGTACAACCTGAATGCTAGAGAAAATTGTGGCTTATGTAAAGTATGAGACTGTATAGAACTTGCTCTAAATCACATATCTGTGATGCCTCACCACCATGGGAGGACAAGGCTGGCTTCAGAGATAGCTTGTTGTCTCACCAATCGATATCCATTGTCTGCTTCTACCTTAGTATGAAACTTCAATTCTTCTTGGAGTGGTGTTGCACCCAACAAATGACTAAATATCTCAGTCCCCTTTGCACTGGGGTGTGACCATGTGTCTAATTCTGGCCACATGATAGTGTTGTATAGGTCTTTCAGAGAGACACCTTAAAGGGAGCTGACTCAGCCAGGAAGTATGCCTCTTTTGCCCTTTCTTCATCTTTACTCCTGCTAGCTGGGATGTGGCTGATAGCTGGAGCTCCAGCAGCTTTATTAGGTCAGGAGATGATTGCAGAATAAAAACATATGTTAAGAAAGTGAATCAGAAAGAAACAACTTTGGGGCCTGATAGTAAAAAAAATTTCCACACTAGTCCTTGAACTGCTTACCTTGACATTAATGTTATATGAGTAAGAGACACACTTTTATGTTATGGAAGTAATGTTTTGTGTTTTTTTGTGGTCTGTTCTGTTTGCTGCATGGAGGATAATTTCTAAAATACGAAACTAAACCTAATCTTGATTCACCGTTTCATGTTTGACTCATTTATCTACTGTGGACAAGGATAATTTATTATTTCTCATGATTCTGTGGGTCAAGAATTTGGGCAGTATATAGCTGGACCATTCTCAGCATTCATCTCAGAGCTTGGTGAGGTTGGGAACATTCAAGATGGCCTTTCAGTCTCCAGGACCTCTCTCTATGTGGCCTCTAGATATACAGTTTTGCTTGGACTTCCTGAATACTAGTTCCATACCGAGATACACAACCCAGATAAGGGGACATAAAGTCACCTCTTAATGTTAGGAGCAGCATCCATGAAGAGGAATGTCAGTAATAATTGGCAGCCATACTTGAGGAAGACTTTACCAAATTAGTTAAAATAAAATAATAATATGTCTCTAGTCACTTGAACACCTCTGTTATAAAACTTCTGGTTGCTAGTGGAAATACTGAAAACATATCCTGAGGACACTAGAAGACAGGTGATGACAAAGTTGCAAGAGATGACAGAGTAGCTCCTGGGGGAGATGAAGACAGGCCACCACCAGCAACAGTGTGTCCCAGGGTGTTGCAGATGACATCAGTATGAAACAGGACACAGCTGTGGAAACCTAGAGAGCAACAGCAAGGGCAGAGAGATTCAGAGTCACAGGGGTTATACCCCTGAGCTTCCTCCTCAGCCCCTCCCCTAATCTCCCACCTCCAACAGCAGAGACCCCTGAAGAGTTTTAAGGTTTGTTTCTTCTATTTAGAAGACCAGACAGCTGATCAGGAGTCCATAGCAGTACAAACTCTTCAGGTGATCTTCTTAGGATGTACAAACTGGTGATGGCCAAGGGACATTTAAGTTACATAAGGATAAATGAGCATATTCTTCCTTCTTAATTAAATGAAAATTTATTTATATTTCTTATGTATATTATAGGAAAAAGTCTAATATAGCCACTATTGTTAGGCTATGACATTACTACATAAGTTTTTCCTCTCTTTACTTATCTATACATTTTTTACTTTTGAATAAACACTAATTATTCACCTAATTTTTAAGTGTGCTTATAGTAAAGATATGCAACTAACTATTGCATGTTTCCCTGTAGGAAAAAAATAAAGCTGCTTCTCACTTATAAGTGGCCTTTAATTTGTCATTTTTATAGCAAATTAGTAATCATCATTGCTAGGAAATGTCCCCAGCTTTGCCTCAGATCTGCTCAGTGTAATAGTAATACTGTTGAACAAAGTTTCACAATCCCGTGATATGCATCTTAGGTGTTTCAATGCCAGAAATTAAAGAAATTTCAAAGGAACCACCAGAAGTTTGAATTATTGAAATGCTAATGCATACATGCTCTCAGAGAAAATTTCAGGGAGACTTCACAGTTTATAAGGCTTCATCTGAAAGACCTTTGCAGAATAAACATGGTTCAATTTGTATTTCTCAAAAGGCCTGATGGAATTTGAACTGGTGCTTCCAGAGAATATTTAAAAGCACATGTTAGATCACTAACTGGTGTAATTTCCATTTGGCATCCACATGACCTATATGTCCAAAATAAGAATTTTTATTTAATTTCAAAATAAATTAATACATGCAATCAGTTATAGATGTACAGGATCTTAAATGGAATAGATAGGCCTAGGCAAAAGGAATAATATACTGCTAGGAAGGAAGTATTGTATTATCTTTATATAAAAAGTTCACATTTTTACATAGATAAGTGATGATACTTTTAAAAGATGGCACTTCCCAATGAAGTAAGGTTTTTGTATGTTTACTATCCATCTCTTAAATATCCCTTTGATACAGAGACATTCATCTCTCTCCTTTAAAAAAAAAAAAAAAAAAAAAAAAACCTTAAAAAAAAAAAAAAAAAAAAAAAAAGCTTATCAAGAACAACCAAGCATAAATACCCTAAATGACTATAAAGTTACTTTTAGTAATATTTTGAATATGTTGTATATTCAAAATGTCTGTGTGTGTGTGTGTGTGTATAGGCAGATGGAAGAAAAGATGGAATCATGGATAGATAACTAGGTAGACAGGCAGATAGATAGAAAAACATATTCTATAAAATATATGCAATATACTTGAGTGTATATAGTCTTATAAGAAACACATTTACCAGACCAAAAATACCACCCATAATCATAATTAAAACATCTCCTTGTAGATTAAAACTGATGCAGATTTTTCATGTTCTTTTATTCGTCTGACCTCTGAAATTACTTGAATGCCATGATGTAAGTCAGAGAAAAATTTCAACCTTTTGTGTCACTCCAGGAATACCAGAGAAGAGAGATCAAATACCTTGACCCTCATTACTGATAGTTTTTCATGTATGATTAAATGATTTTTTAAAAGTCATCCTGTTTAGAAATGCAAACATGGTAGTCTAATTCACAGGTAGCATTCCTCGGCATTTATATGTTTTCATATATCCATAAAGTACAGGCTATAGGCTACAATAAATTCTACAATGGCAAATTCTTGAAACATTTGAAAGAGGAAAAGTCAGAAATTATGATGAAATGAGAATTCTATCAGCTACCTGGGGTGGGGTAGGAGGGGTGGCTAATACAAATGCAATGGGAAGATCTTCTAATAGTTTGCTGTACTTTTGCCTATTTTAAGGATTACACAATATGAAATTGTGGGTGGACCAGCCTATCACATGATGTTGGGCTCGCATTTCCTCAAAATCTTTGACCCAAGAGCATCCCCAAGTCAGAACTTAAGTGACACCGGTTTCTTAACAAGATTCTTTATCCAACACAAATTCAGAAAAGTCATTCACAGCCTTGCCAAATGAGCACTTTCCATGATTTTGTTCTTAGTTCTAGCATGGTTAGCTTATTAAACTGACAACATAATATGTGCCAAAACTCTGTTGATAAGATTTCTAGATCTAAATTTATAGATTCAATATACATTTCCAGGGCAGCCAAGGTTTAATGGCAGGGTGACCATGGACATAATAACAACAAAGCTCCAGTAGCTTGATGTTTTGAGTTTTAAGGCATTATATTTCAGAGAAGAAAAGACAAATGTTGTCATGTCAGCATACAGGGAATAAAAAGCAGTAATATTCCAAATCTTATCCAAAGACTCATGCAAATTCAATGCAGGAGCAATTTCTCCAGCTCTGCATTTATTGATTTAATCATTCATCCATTAAGCAAAAAGTGTATTGAGCTATGAGCTAGCAGGCACTATGGTGAGCCCTAGTGAAGGGTACAATATTATAGAAAACACAGCCTCTGATCCCAGCTAAGGCAGGTAATAATGTAGTAAGTACAGTAATACGCATGTTGGTGCTCTGACAGCCAGAGGAGAGAACCACCTAAATTTGCCTGGAGGAGTCAGGAATGTCATTGGACAGTGGCATTTGAAATGGGACCTGCAGTACGAGCAGGAGTTTACGAAACAAGGTTGCAAAAAGGACATTCCAGGTACCAAGAACAGCAGAATCATGGAAGTCTGAATGATAATTGAATGTGGAGAACTAATTAGCAGAGGCTATTTAAGGTGAAGGGGAAAGGACACCAAATTAGAAAAGAGCCACTTAAGGGGGTGCCTGGGTGGCTCCGTGGGTTAAGCTGCTGCCTTCGGCTCAGGTCATGATCTCGGGGTCCTGGGATCGAGTCCCGCATCAGGCTCTCTGCTCAGCAGGGAGCCTGCTTCCTCCTCTCTCTCTGCCTGCCTCTCTGCCTACTTTGTGATCTCTGTCAAATAAATAAATAAATAATCTAAAAAAAAAAAAAGAGCCACTTAAATTTGGGGGGAATCAGTTGGGATAGAGCAGTTTAAAAGATGACAGCAAAATATGGTTTGGGCTTCCTCGTAAAGACTATTATATATCAGTTTTTTACTCCTTGTGTGGGAAGTAGATGACTTACAGATGTGCAGAGATATTGGTCTCTTAAGCCCTCCTTGGGTCAGCCAACAGAGTCTGGGTGGTCAGAGATCCTGGGGCCATTACATCTAGCCAAGAATGGCCTCTTCCATTTGTCAAAATGCACTCTGAAAATATGATCATCTTCTGTACCTGTCATGGGGTGGAAAAGGTTGTGAATCACCAAGCTAAAGAGCAGGCATTCTAGGCAGCAGCGAGCCCCTGGAAATGTTAGACAGGAAAGTGGTGGCAGCAGGATTCATCAGAGGTAGGAAGCTGACCCCAGAGGCTATTACAATGGCCAAGAGAAGAGAGGGTAAAGACCAGCTATTTCTCAACTGGGTCACACTTGAGGTCTCTTCCTGTCATTCTGTTGAACAGAACTCATATTCTATGTGGCAGGAATTTATCTTAGAGACACGGAGACCCTGGGATATCAGAGCAGGACCACAGAACTGATTTTTGTAAAGAGGCCTCCTGTTGGGATAAAAGAGAATATTTAGGTCTAACAACCAGGCTTTGGCTCACAAAATTACTACTTTGAGCAAAGAGGGTGAGACCAAGGCTCTTCCTGACCTTTTGGGGTTGGGGCACATTTCAAAAAGTCAGCTTCCTCTGAACTAAGAGCCCTCTGGGCATATGGCTCAGCCTGTGACCCAACTGACTGTCCAACAGCAGAAACAGTTTTGACAGAGACTAGAATGTAAACTCCATGACATCAGAAATTTGGTCTGTCTGGTCCACTGGTCCTCAAGGCCTAAACTAGTGCCTGACACTTGCAGGCATTAAATATTTGCTGAATGAGAGGATGACACTATACTACTGGGTGTTGACAGGTAAATATCCTCGGGCTCAATTCCTGGGGAATATGTTCCATTTTCTACAAAAGGGATTATAAACGCAAAACACAGCAACCTAAAAGAAGTGTGGCTCTGTGTGTGTGTGTGTGTGTGTGTGTGTATAAAGAAAGAAAGAGAGAAGTATGGCAATTATATCTTATATATATGCATACCTATATATAAAAATATATAGGTATACATATTGAAAGAGAGAGAGATTGGATTTATTTAGAATCAAAAGCTAAGGAACGAGGTGAACAGTGGAACCCCATTCCAACTCACAGCCTACTCAGCACTGATGGCAGTGGTTGCCCCTGAAGAAACGGCTGGAAATGAAAACAGCAGCTAAGGAGTGACTTAGTGACAGACACAAATGATGAAATCCAGGAGGCAGAGCAGCAGCAGAGCCTTGGGCAGCCGTCAAGTCACATAACAAATTTTCAAGGTAGCTTGTGAGCCACTGGCATCCCCAAGGTGGGAGAACACATGGAGATGAGGAAGGAGAAGGGATGAATCCAGGAATAACAATGCAATAATGGGTGAAGATGCGGAGAAAATTATTATCCTTCACACTCATGGGTATTCACTGAAACTGCTGGCATGGTTCAGGGAAACAAGGGTTACACATGCGTTCACAAGGATCTGAATCTGCTATATTCCAGCTGTACCAACACAGAGCCAGTGAAACGAACCATAGTATGGAAAATATAGTGTGTGATTTATTTCTGTCAACTTGTAAAGCTGAGACAGATTTCTGCAGCTGCATTGGACAAGCAGAGATCCACTGAGCTCATTAAGATGTCAATGACCAATCATGTGCACCATGTTTCTCTAGGTCCACCATTCTATCCACAATTCTGAAGTCCAGAATCTTCTGGAGATCCAAATTTTTATTTTTTTATAAAGCTGATACTTGAACAGACATAAAGCTGCTTTCAACTTTTGTCTCATTTACTATGAATATTCATACATTCTGCTGCTGAAATTTGATGACTGGGTACCACTCCAGACACTGCTAGAGGTATTGCATAAAATATGGTACATGTACCAAATTACCTTTCTAAAATCCCCAACTTCATGAATTCTGAAGCCTATCTGGCTTCAGAGTCTTCAGATAAGGGATTATATAACTAAACATATTCCACTTTTCCCCCTGAAGTCTGATTTTGGATTTAGAAGAAGGATTTCATTATAATTACTTTTATTGACCCTTTCCAAAAATAGAATTGTGTTTCTATTCTTAAACTTGCTTTTAAGCGCACATTTCCATATCTTCCCCCAAAAAACCCCACGGTAATAATGATAGCTAACATCACGTGCTTATTATATGCTAGATCTTGTGCTAAAAACTTTGGTTAGATTTGTTTTCTCTCAGTAACATATAGCTGGTCCTAAACCCTGACACCTTAAGACAAATACCAATGACACATGCTTGCATTTCTCTTGATTCCTGATGATCATTGTCAGTGAATCTTCTTTAGACTTTGGCGCAAATATTGTCAAATAACTCCAATAGCACCTATAGGAGGTCTGATGTGGCTCTGTGGGATTTCTGGGCCCCTCGCAGTACCTTGTCCTTTCCCCTCAGAGCACTGACAGCATTTGTCATTACATTTTTGTTTCTTTGTCTAATGCTGTTCTCTCCACTATACATCCCACCTCCCGTGAGGTAAAGACGATGTCTATTTTAGTCACCATGGTTTCTGCAGCATAATAACAGGTTTCAGTTAATTATTGCTACTTAGTAATACACCATTCCCAAATGTAATTGCTTAAGAAGGCAAACAAAATATTATTTTCACAATCCCGTGCCCTTCCCAGGAAGTTTTCACAATCCTGTGAGTTAGGCAGCTCCTCTGCTGGCTTCACTTGAGCTCACTTATTCAGCTCATGGTCGTCTGGACTAGAAGGTCCAAGATAGTCACACTGACACATTTGGTGGTTGGTGCTGGATGCTGACTAGATTGGCTTCCTTGCATGGAGAGGTCTCAGGCTTTCAGCAGAGAGACAATAGAGGCTTCAAGGCCCTTTTGAGGCACAGGTTTCAGACTGCACATCTTACCATTTCCAGCACATTCCATTCGTTGGTCAAAGTGAGTCACAAGGCAAGACCAGATTGAAAAGAATGGAGAACTAGAACCCACCCATGATGAAAGGGCCAGCAAAGGGGCATGCATACTGGGATGGGTGGTATTTTTGTCTGTAAAACAATTTACCACCTTCTGCCTTCTGGCCACAAACTTCTCACTGGGCTTTCACATGTAAAATATGATTACTCCTATCCCACTACCTGCAAAAGTCTCACCCAAATATTGTATCAGGCTTGAAATTCTCCAGCTTGTGATTCACTTCTGGTCCAAATTCAGATGAGGATTTCTGTGGAGCCCTCAGCTTTCCAGAGACCTGTGAACTAAAACTATAAGGTATCTGCCCTTTCCACCCAAATATCTATAATACAAAGGTGAAACAATGAAGAGATAACCATACTAAACACTCCTTTTTAAAAAGAGAAAGAACTGGAAGCACACAGTGGTCACTGGTCCACAGCAACTGTGAGGTCCAAACAGACAAATATCCAGGGACAGGAAATATGCCCTGATTTGGGCCTATTTCTTCTCCTTTAGAGTGGTTCTCTAAACCATTTTGTTTCAACATGGACCATTTGCTTCCCACTTTGAGAAGTCCTTCTCTTTTTATAAAAAAATAACCCATGCCTGTATTTAAATAACTCTTTCAGTCTGCTCTGTGTCTGTCAGCAGCTAATGACTAGGAGACTTCTTAAACCGTCTCCTTCTCTTTTATTCCGACTTGATACAGCTCCTTTAAACTTTTTTATGGGATTTGTATGTATCAGCTCAAAGTCTATTGCCTTAGACAGTATCCACGCTCGCTATTCTTGTCAAGACAGGCTTCTAATTTTAGATATGTGTCATACTTGGGTGATGTGCCTCGATTCACAGAAGATGAATTGTTTACATAAGCAGTCTATCAGGCACCACCTTATAATGTGCCTGGAATTAATTTTTCACCCACATTTTAATTCGTTGATAATCTTTTCCAACCCAGCACATCCTGGGTCTTCATTTTCTCTAAGTTCTACTTGCAAACTGAACAGTACTTTCTTTTTTCTTTTCTTTTCTTTTTTTTTTTTTTTTGTTAAAGATTTTATTTATTTGACAGGGAGAGAGATCACAAGTAGGCACAGAGGCAGAGAGGGAGAAGCAGGCTCCCTGCTGAGCAGAGAGACCAATGTGGGGCTCGATCCCAAGACCCTGAGATCATGACCTGAGCCGAAGACAGAAGCTTAACCCACTGAGCCACCCAGGCGCCCCTAAACAGTACTTTCTTTAATTAATCTCCCTGTTCCTGCATTTTATTATACATAGCTACAAAACAACAACAACAACCACTCATACTTGTAATATTCTGTCTGGAACTCTCCTAGTCAGATCCATGAGTTCATTATGCCTATATTCCAAGTGTAGCAGATAACAGTTTGCCAATAGTTTGGTCACCATATATGTAACCAGGAGGATCCTTCCCCAGCCTCCAGTAGCAATTTCCTTATTAATGCAGCATCTACTAACTATCTCCTCAGTGCTCTCCTAGACGCCAGTCTTCCCTATTACTGGAGCCAATGCCACAGATTTTAGATTTTCATTATGATAGCACCTCACCTCTACATACCAGTTTCTGTTTTAGTTAATTATTCCTGTGTAACCAACCTACAACCTAGTGGTTTTAAACAACAGTGATCTCTTACTTCCTATATAGTTCTGCCAGTTGGTAGGAAATGTCACTTCTGTCATATTCTGTAGATTAGAGACTCAAAGGGTTGGTCCGGATGTAAGGAGGTAAAGAAACTGACCAATCTCTCAATCAGAAGAATGGTAGTCTCAATGCAAAGGATATGCAGATTGGAATCGGAGGAATCTGTGGCCAATAAACAGTTCACCAGACTACAATCTACTGAATGAGTGAATGCTTAATTTTCATTTTAGAGTGTGAATATGATCTTCATCCCTGATCTCTACTTTTTGATGCTGGCTCCAACTCTAAGGCAGTATTACTGCTGGGCTCTGATATCAGACTCGATATGAGTTTCCCAAATTAATTCTTTATTTTCCCGATTCCTTAATCTTTGTCAACAGCAGGGCCTCAAATATCCTATCTCTGCTAGTCTCTATGTCATATTCTAGACTGGTCTGGAGAAACTGACAGGTCTGGTTTTGAATTTCAGCTTTACCATTTACTCATTGTGTGGCCTTGAGCAGGTTATTTAAATTATTTAAAATGTCTGCTCATCAGATTTGTGGGTTAAATGGCAGAATTAATTAAATTTCTTAGCACATAGTGCTAAGTTACTGAATGCCAGTTTTCTTCCTTTATAACACTAGATACGAGACTGGAGCTAGAGATTTATAGGCAACAGTTAGATGTTGATATTTTGTAAACTAGGAAGTTACAAAAATATAAGGGGTTAGAGAATTAAAATCTCAGCTATGTATGACTTCTATATTATACTGTTTTGTACAGTATTTTGCATTATATGTGTGTGTGTGTGTGTGTGTGTGTGTATCCTTCAGATTTTCTGAAGAAGTATGTTACTATAATCCCTATCCAGCAATGGGTTATCCAATTAATCCTCAAAGGTATGTTTAAGACACAAAAATTAAGGCATTGAACAAAAATTAGAAAATTGTCATAGCCAATATTTTATTATTTTTAAAGGGGCTATGAAATAGTTCCCAAGTAAACACCTTAAACTTCATCAGACTTTCTTACACCCATATTCTTCAAATTTCTGTGTTGTTTTTATTTTAAAATTCGTAGTGTAGAAGGTACTATAGTTTTCTCAGTATTTCATGTTTCTGATCCAGCCTTTCCTTCTCCTACCATGTAAAATCTGAGGCTTAGAATAGTGTTACTAGAAATTAAATGGAGACTAAATATGAAACACATTTCCTAAGAAGAATAACTGATAAATCTTGGTTGCTGGTAAACTACAAAGATCTATGACAAAGGAAAAGCCAAAGACCTCACTATAATCACTATCAACAAATATATACAACACCCAAATCATCGATGCTAGGTCAAATAAATTAAATACTTCAACTTATTTGTACATACTCTATCTTACAACATATTACATGTCAATTTTCTCTTCTTTGGATGCTTTGTATTTTTAGCACTAAGTCTATTTTAAACATTACATCCCATATTATCATGGGATCTTTGAATTAAAATGCCTTAAATTAAAATAATAATAATAATAATAAATCTTACCATTAGTGATGCAATTATCTGAATCTACCAAAGTTCTCCACCTCATTACTAACCTCTGTCACACTCTGTCCCTAACCCTCCATGAGGCCAGGAAAGACTGACTAGCTGGGGTCAGGGAGTTAGTTCCAAAATATCAGGATCAGAAAGGACCTGGAGGGTGGTGATGACAGTAGTAAGAGTCAGGGAGCAGTAAAGCCAAAGATCCAGGGAAAATACACAAAGTCTGGGGAGAGCCTATGTAACAGCTGGTTCCTGAGATCTGCAGGTAGGGCAACACTGGGATCACAGAGTTAGAAGTTTACAGGCAGGTGGGAGTATGTGGAAACAAAAGCAGGTGTAAGAAGTCAAGTCAGCCCGGGGTTGTTTTAGATTAATATATGCAGCTCCCTTTTATAGCAGATAGGCGGAGCATAAATCAGACCTTCAAAAAGATCAAAGTGAACCAGAATAGAAATTCACGGGATACACTTTTCTCCTACAATGCTTGATGTAGCTTTTTAGCTTTGAGGACTTACTAAAATTTCTGTGTCATCCTTTAAGATGCCTTTACATCAGTAACATTCAAAGGTCAGCCCTGAGCTCATAGCAAAATTAAAGACCTTCTCAGGTATTTATTTGATAGCTTGGACACATGCTCATGAAGGCAATGAGAAGATGCCACGTAGCCTCTTGGAGATCTGTGACCCGGGTGAATTTACTTATATGGCAGAAGAAAGATTCAAGGTTTTAGACTCGCAATGACACATTCAAGAAATTTCCGCAAAATGAAAAGTCATCAGTTAGGTCCCTGGCACATGTAGAGTTCTGTAGGTAAGATATTCAGTCTGACTTTCTATGAGGTGGATTATCCATGTGAAGTATGCCAGCTGGGTCCCCCCGTCTGAGCTGACAGTGGTATCTTGAAAGTGATATTTTCTTCTTTTACACAGTTTTGAACCCGGAAACCTTTCCACTGTTTGGTGTTTGGGGTTCTTGTTTTTGCTTTGTTTCTTAAATGCCCCAGAACTCCTAAACCTGTGGGAGCTGAAGATAATGGAGTAGATACACATGAAACGTGTCCTTCATGACCATACTTTTCTTTCAAAAATCCCTAGGGATTTGGAACACAGTTTGAAAACCAGGGGACTAAGACAATGAATTAAAACATCGCCTCTTTTCTCTTGAGATGTAGGTTTAGCTCCACTGTAGGAAAATAAAGGAGACAGTATCAACTGGTCTTTCACTGCTTACTGCAAGTTTTCCATTTTTCCGAAGGGCAGATGACTTTATCAAAAAGGCATGAAGTTTTGCTCTCCACACTCTGCAAAGTGCTTATACTTCTGGACCTTCTTCTGGTAAACTACATGCTACTGAAATACAAGCTGAAGCCACATGACATGCAAGTATACCTTTATCTCAAGAATGACAAACTTTCACGTTGTCTGTCTTTTCTAAAAACCTGATCCTTATTCCATTCTTTAGATAGTGTATCTCTCAATGTCTCTTTGGCGATGCAGGTGGTATCCTAATTCAACTAGCACAGATAAATGTCTTATCTGGCATGAAGCTGGGCCTTGGATTCCAACAGTAATTCAGCAGTAAGAATCCAGTATAAGAGTTATTAAGTGGGCCACAAAAACCTCCTCTCAATAATTGCTACCTCTTCTTCCTCTACACTTTGAATAGAAGAGCATGCGAAAGTCCTATACTTTGTGATTTAAGGCAATTGATGTGCATATTACCTATTTAACTATGAATTTAAAACTCCATTATACATTGTCTTTTTAAGGCTTTATATCCAGATATATTAGCACTTTTTAATTGATCTTTTGACATGCAACAAAAGCTATTACGCTTGTTTCTTTTTTTTTTAAAGGGCAAAGAAAATCCTCTAGTGAACATGTAATAGTGAGTTCTAGAAAGCCAGATAATTTCTTTGCTTAATAATAGTTTTCTTTCCTCTTGGCTGCAGATTCTCATAACTAGCACCATGCCAAACATTCGAAGATTGGATTATGGCCTGTCGTACTTGATTATTTTTGTCAGCATGCTGACCCGGGGTGCCCTTTTCTTGTGTTGTTCCTTCTGTTTCCATTTTTCATGTCACCCAGCTTTTCATCTTGTCAATCAGCTTTTGACTTCCTGATTAAAGTGTCTGTCACAGGAGCAGCCTGGTCTCCAGTCAGTTGTTTAATTTGTTCCTCATGGCATCCAATTGAGTTATTCATCTGGCCCAGCTGTTCCCAAGTGCTTCCAGCATCACTTTTTCATGTGTTTGGGTTTAACCTCTATATCTATGTACAACAGTGTGAATTGTTCCATTCATACTGTTGACTGTGGGTTGCTTTGCCTTCCTAATGCCTTGACGCTACTAGGCTGGCTGCTATGCTGTGGCCAAACCAGCGGAGAGAAGCAATATTTCAATCTGATGTTATGGCAACGACGATGACTAAACAGACTAGTTTTCAAGAATTATAGCAGGTCCCCTTTTTAACAATTAGAACGATGTAATGGAAACCCTAGACTGTTCAGATTCAGATCCACCCAAAAATAATGTTGATGGTGCTTGGCAGAGGAAAGAAAATGTGTGTCTGCCAACATTGTGGATATTGCCGCAAAAGCTCCAGGACCTATTTGTTGCATTAGGTGACATGAGATACTCTCTTGGCTTGAATTGGTGCAGATATCCAACTGGAAAAATGAAATTAAGTAAATCTGCTGAGTTTGCAAGCTCAAACTCGTCTTTTAGTTGTAAGATGATTTATATTCTGCAACATTCAAGAAGCCACATAATGCAACAGGAAACTGAAGGGAAAGAAAACTAGGGTACATTTCCCTACTCTCTCTTCTAGCCATTCAAACCTAATCAGTTCAAAATTTTGGTAGATTGTTTATGAGAGAGCCATTCCTTCCTGCTATTCCTATCATGTTTCTCCTGCAAATCCTACAAACTTGAAATGGTAATTCCATTACAGCAGTCATGAAAATAACTGAAGACCATGTGCCTAGGACTTAAAAGAATATAGAACGAGTCTAATGAGAATCAGGCAGCAGGCTTAACACAACTTCACAACCCACCTCCCTTTTTGGTTTGATTTCATGAAAACATTTGCAAGGAATTCAGTTGCTCCTATAGGAATATGCATTTATTTCCTTAGGCTAATAATATGGGATATAGTGAAATGATGTAGAAATCCTAAAGAATAAAAAGCCATCGCAATGCTATTGCGATGAATGCTATTGTCAATTAAACAGAGGAAATGAAATCCTTTTTCTGACTATGGGTCTTAAAAAATTTTGTATTTTCTCTCTCAGGTATAATACAAAGATTAACTCATATTATAAACAATAATATTGCAACTTATTTACAGAAGCTTAGTGCATTTAATTTTTAACTAGAAAAAATATTATTAAGTAAATTTGACTTCAACTGATAAAAATAACAAAAATTTTAGGGGCCATAAATCATGCAGAAAAAAATAGTTTGAATTGTATATTTCTGGTTTTGTTTGGGGAAGATAAACAAAACAGGCACCCCCATGGAAATTCTCTATGATATATTTCTCAGGAAAATAATTTGTCAGCTCTTTTCCTGGGAAGTTTTCCTTGATGTCTTCAGTGGATTCGAATTTTTCCAATTTTTTTTCCAATTTTTCCAAATCCAGATCTCTGAAGGAATATCCTCATGAGTCTTTCCATTATTATTCCCAGAAAAGTGAATACAGTAAACTGGTACTCATTCCAT
This sequence comes from Mustela nigripes, assembly GCF_022355385.1. Lineage (NCBI taxonomy): Eukaryota > Metazoa > Chordata > Mammalia > Carnivora > Mustelidae > Mustela > Mustela nigripes. The sequence continues at coordinate 70,766,474 of NC_081562.1, forward strand.
CCTTCTTACAGTGTATCTTTCTCTGCTGAAGAGGCCACAAAGTTAAAAAGCACATTTCCTAGACTCCCTTGCAGCTAGGGTTCCAGATGGGCATCAGTCCTGTCAGATATATCTGTGAAAGATCTGGAAAGTGTAAGTGAGGCAAAGGCTACTATTTTACTATCTCTATTGACTGTTGGCAAGCACAGCCCTGGAAGTACTGGGGTTTGCTGTAGTAGTGTTATCAGATGCCCATGTATCAAGTGGCAAGGTGAGGGACACTAATTACTTGGCGTAGAGAGAGCTAATAGGCACAGCATGACCACAAAGCCAACAATTGTGGATACCGGTCTCTAACCTGAATCGCACCTGAAAAGTGTTCCCCAGGAGCTTTCAGTATAAGTTGTATCTTCCTGGTTTTTCCTGTCTTTCTAACTGTGTTCTCCCGCTGGGCCAGTTCTGTTATTTCTCTGAGAGTCGCTCTTAGTGTTCTGATCCAGAACGTGTTCTTCTAATACTTCCTTATTTCCTAGACCAAAACACTTTCTAATTTAAAAGGAGTAACTTTTTAATTGCAAACTCAACCTGGTTGATCATTTATTTTTATAAGTGTTTCAAAAATTTTTGGTTTTACAGTCAGCATCATAGTGCAAAGAACTATGAGTTTAGAGTCATGCACATCATCTATAGTTATGCCACCTCAGATAAATGTATGCATTTGTCTAAGCCTCAGTGTCATCATCTTACAAAATGAGCAATATCATTAAAAGCATGGTTAAGATAAGGATAAAATGAGATAACAAAAGTTAGCCTGGAACACTGATGTAAGCACTCGATAAAAGTTGGTACTCTCTTCAGTGTTTAAATTTGAACATTCAGTTTCTGTCATAGTATTTCCTACTAACCTAATCAACATCACATTTCATGAGGAAAACAAATGACTCTGGGACAATATTGTATATATCTTCAAAAGCACATACCTCTGTCGATCTGGATTCAATTAACCAAATACTTGTACATACCACTACCAAGTTTTGTGCAGGAAACCAGACCCTCTGAGATTTCTAAGTGGCTATACTCAACTTTTTGGAAAGTCCAATCAAATCAATGTTTATGTATATGTATTTCTTGGGAGTAAAGAGTACCATGTGCTACATACGTACGTATTTGCTTAACACTATGAAAAAATGAAAAGACTGTGACTCAATCCAAGAAGATTGGGTTGAAAACAATAATAAAATGTTTACCCTTCCTCCTTACCTAAGCATAGAGACATTTTTCAACTAGTAACATAATACAACACTCCCATCCTTTCAGACAAAATACTTTGGATTGTCAACTTCCATTTCCTTTCAAAAGGAGCCCATCCTAGCTGCATGATGCACTAAGTTATTCCAGAGTATTTATTTTTCCTTTTTTTTAGAGAAGGAGAGACAAAGGGAAGGAGGGAGAAAGGCAGAAGGAGAGGGGGAGAGAATCTTAAGTAGGATCCATGCTCTGGATGGTAGAACTGAGACCCCAATAAACAAGAGCCATCAATGGCTTCTACCTCAGTGAAAAGAGATACTAGAAACAAACATACACACAGATACACACATGCACAGACACACATTGGGCCAAGAAAATAACAGGAAACCTAGCCTCTGCGTGAAGATCTGGGTCAAGAATTTAAAAAAAAAAAAAATCACATTGTGGTGCCTGGGTGGCTTAGCTGGTTAAGCATCAGACTCTTGATTTTGGCTCAGGTCATGATCTCAAGGTCGTGAGACTGAGCCCTCCATCAGGCTCCATGCTCAGCAAGGAGCTTAAGATTCTCTCTCCCTTTCCCTCTGCCCTTCCCCTTTGTGCTCTCTCTAAAATTTTTAAAAATCACCATGGAAAATTGATACCATGAGCAATGAGCAAATGGGGTTTGATTTGCACATTTTGGCAAGGGATGCAAGAATTATCAACCAAAAAGTACGCAGGAAGAAAACTGATGCCAGGCACTTTGTTCAAGCAAATGCAAATTCAAAACTCTTTTGGAGAAATACTTCCACAACTAAAGCTCATTTAGTGCTCTCTCTCTCTCTCTCTCACGCACACACACAAAATCCTGGTGCTGATGATTTCACAATAAAATTTTTTAAAAGCACAAGGAAACAATCCCCCATTCACAAGATTAAATACCCATGATCTCCAAGTCTAAGATTATTTTAAAAATCTGAAGAAAAGTAAAAAATAAATATGCTTAAAATAACAAAAGGAATAGAAACCATAAGGCAAGAATTACTCTATCAAAAATTGTAAAAGAACAACTAACATCAAGAAATTATATATATAGTTATTGAAATTAAAAACTCAATGGACACATTTTAAAGCAGATTAGATACATAAAGTAATTAGTAAAATAAAAAATAGATCTGACAATATTATGCAAAATATGCACAGATATATAAAAAGGTACAAATTGTAAAATGTTAAGAGATATGGAGAATAAGTTAAGGTAAAATAAAAGGTACCTGATAGAAAAACTGGGACAGATTAGAGAAAATGGTAACAAGACAATTTTCACAAAGAAAAAACAAATTAATAGAGATCTTCCCCAAATAGCATATATCTTCAGATTTAACAATCATGATGACTAAATAGAAGAAATATAACAGCCATTCCCTTCTGGACAAGACCCCATAGATGCTCTGTCCATACTTCCTGGATCTTTCCCTTCTCCCTTCTTTCCAGTATTGGCTCCAGGTATGTTCTCACTTCCAACTCTAACACCTGCATCTTTGTGGCAAGAGTTCCCTTTACTACACACTCTAAAATATTTTTTATCTCGTCTTTTTTATAATAACCATCCTAACAGATGTTAGGTGACACCTCGTTACAGTGTTGACTAACATTTCTCTGATGATTAGTGATGTTGAGCATCTTTTCATGTACCTATTGGTCACTTGTATGTCTTTTTTGAGAAAAATGTCCATTTAGGTTCTTTGTCCATTTTTAAGTGACTTTTTTTGCTATTGAGTTATATGAATTCCTTATATATTTTGGATATTATCCTTTATCATATAGAGGATTTCCAAATATGCTCTCCCATTTCATAGGTTGCCTTTTCTTTCATTGACTGCTTCTCTTGCTGTTCAGAAGCTCTTCAATTTGATGTAGTCCTGTTTATTTATTTTTACTTTTGTTGCTTTTGCTTTTAGTGTCATATCCAACAATCATTGCCAAGACCAATGCAAGGAGCTTTTCCCCTATGTTTTCTTCTAGGAATTTTATTGTTTCAGGTCTTATGTTTAACCTATGTTAACTTATGTTTAATCCACCTCAAGTTAATTTTGTAAGAGAGGGGTCCAATTTCATTCTTATGCATGTGATTATTCAGTTTCCCTAGCACCATTTATTAAAGAGACTGATCTTTCCCCATTGAGTATTTTTGCCTCCCTTTACAAATGTTAGTTGACTGTATATGCAAGGGCTCATTTCTGGGCTGTGTATCCTGTTTCATTGGTCTATGTGTATCTTTTTATTCAAGTAGCATATGTTTGGATTATTACAGCTTTATAATGCAGTTTAAAACCAGGAAGAATATTGCCTCCAGTTTTGTTTGTTTGTTTGTTTCTTTGTTTTTGTTCTTTCTCAGGACTACTTTAGCTATTTGGGTCTGTGGTTTTAAATGAATTTTAATATGTTTTTCTATTTCTATGAAAAATGCCGTTAGAATTTTTATAAGGATTGTACTGGATCTATAGATGGCTTTGGATAGTATGAGTAATTTAATAATATTAATATTTCTGATCCAGAAACACAGGAAATCTTTCCATTTACTTGTGTTGTCTTTAGTTGCATTAATCAAAGTCATAGTTCTCAGTGTTCAGAACTTTCACTAGCTTGGTTAAATTTATTCCAAGTTACTTTTTTATGCTATTGAGAGTGGAAAAGTTTTCATTTTCAGACATTTTGTTGTTAATGTATAGAAACACAACTAATTTCTGTATTTTGGTTTTGCACCCTGCAATTTTACAGATTTGATGATTAGTTCTAACAGTTTTTTGATGGAGTCTTAAGGATTTTCCATATATAAGATTATATAATCTGCAAACAGAAACTATTTTATTTCTTCCTTTCCAATTTGGATAATAATAATAGTAAAATCTCTTTTGCAAATGCTATGAATGGAAAGGAAGGAGGTGATAAATGTTCCTTTGTTAAGTCCCAAGAAATGGACTGACCCTATTTCTCTATACCATTTTATCACTGGGGAAAAGAGGCATCATGAGGAATCCAGGCTTACGCAAAATTTTCCCTTTCAAAGAGAAGATAATAACTAAGACCATTCCTGATCTAAAAGCCTCAATCAATGCGTGCCTGGGTGGCTCAGTTGATTAAGTGTCTGCCTTGGGCTCAGGTCATGATCTTGGGGTCCTGGGATCAGGCTGACATCAGGCTCCTGCTCAGTGAAGTGTCTGCTTCTCCTTCTCCCTTTCCCTCTGCCCCTCCCCACCCCACTTAAGTTTGCTCTCTCTCTCTCTCTCTCAAATAGATAAATAAAATCTTAAACAACAACAACAAAAAGCCTCAATCAAGAAAGTAAAAGATACTATAAAGAACATAAAATGAGAAAGTAGTTGATGAACAATCCATTTTCCTTAGCTTACTATGTTATTGTAAAGCTATTTCACATACCTTTGTATTTTAATTTGCTTTGATGGTGATTACTGTATTAATTTACCATAACTTTCAAATCACAGGTCAGTCTATTTGTGCACTAATAAAAGCAGTCTTTGATTTCTTTCTTTCTTTCTTTCTTTCTTTTTTAAAATCTCCCTTATGAATGCAATGAACTGAAAGGAAAGTTGATTTCCTCTTACCCTTTCTCTTATTTCTGTGTTCCAGAGGTAGGCCAGAAGTTCTTCTCTGCTGTACTACTGGACTTCCACAAACTCTCTCATCCATGCATAGTTATCTAAGACAATGTGCTCCAGGGGTTCCTAGACTACAAGCCAAGAGGGGCTGAAGCCAATCCATGGGCACTGGGGGGTCCACATCTGGGTCTGAAATCTGTACACCTGTTACCTGATGAATGGGTGGGCAAGTCTTTTCCCGGGTCCCTAGTCATATGGTGTTGGATCCCACACTACACACAAAGATAATGATGTGTGTCACGGACACCAAGTTGTTGTTTAGAGGAAGAGATGAAGGAGGAACATCTTATTCAGCCATCTTGCTGATGTCACTCAGAGCTAAATTCCTGGTAAAGAATACAGTCTAAGATGCCAAAAGTGGGGTTAGGGTGGGTATTATTTGTGATGGTTTTGATGGAGTTAAACCATTCTAAGATTCTTGTATTGATTGGGAAGAGGATAAAGCTATTGATTAACCTTAGACTTTCTGGGTCAAGTGCATAAATCAAAATTCAGAAACTGCTGTGATAATAGAAAAAGAATAGATATTTAACATATATACATCAATAGAGAAGAAAAGGGAATAAAATAAAACTTGGTCAATCAATGAAAAATAAGAAGAGAGTTTAATAAAGAAGCAAAGAAAACAAAAGAAAATAGGAAAACTGAATAAGATTGTAAAATGTATTTAGATGTATCAGAAATCATAATAAATGCAATTATTAATACATTAATTTTGCCAAGTAAAAAAAAAGGTGTTTCCCAGAAAAGCGTTGTTTTAAAAGTCTAACTGTATTCTTTTCACTGAGAGTCATACATAAATAATAATACAGCTAGGCTGAGAGAAAAGAAGTATGAATACTATCAGACAAATGATGCCCAAAAAGCTTAGGATAGTCACATCAATAAAAACAATACATATTTTGAGAAAGAAATAAGAGTGACATAAAGGAAACTTTTATAATTATCACAGGGAAATTGTCTAGTACTATGTAATCCTGAGCCTATATACTCCTTACATATGAACATCAAAATATATCATTTCAAAAATCATATGGAAATTAATAAGTTATATGCTTACATTATGCTTATTTTAACACATCTTTCTCATTAACAAATCAAGAAAATAAGAAAGTTAATAAGAATATCAAATGTACAGACAATGGAATTAACAATTTTGGTCTAAAAGACATATAGAGAATCTTATCTACAAAGTTAGAGAATATAACTTAAAATATTATTAATATTTTCAAATATACATGGAGCTCTATGAAAATTGAACACAGAGGTACAAAAAATAAATATTTCATGAAGTAAAAAAATCACTATAATGTAGATCTTATTCTTTTAATGAAATTAAAAATAAGTGAGCATGTATTATAAATAATAAATCTGAGGGTTCATTACTGCCAACCTTTCAACAACAACAAGAACAACAAAAGTCAACCCAAAACCAGCTGACTTCACTTGTGAATTGTACCTAAATTTTAAAGAAGAATTAACACTGCTACTTCACAAACTCTTCCAAATAATGACAGAAGAGGGACTACTTTACAAATCATTCTATGAGGTGAGAATTAACCAGATACCAAAAGTAGATAAAAACACTGCAAGAAAAGAAAACTATAAATAAATATCCCTTATGAATATGGAAGGAAAAAAATCCTAAAAAAAATACTATCAACCTGAACCCAGCAACATATAAAAAGAATTATATGATGACCAAATGCAATTTACCCCAGAAATGCAAGGTTTGTTCAACATACAGAAATCAACCTATATAGGGATGCCTGGGTGGCTCAGTCAGTCAAGTGTTTGCCTTTGGCTCAGGTCATGAGCCCAGGGTCCTAGAAGTGAGTCCTACATCAGGCTCCTTGCTCAGCAGGAAGCCTGCTTCTCCCTCTGCTTGCTGCTTCCCCTGTTTGTGCTCCCTCTCTCTCTCTCTCTCTCCGACAAACAAAAAAATGCTTTATAAAAATCAATATATGTAATACACCCCAATAAGAGAATAAAAGACAAAAAAAAACCCCTCAATTCTCAATAGATTCAGAAAAAGCATTTGACAAAATCCAACACCCTGTCATGATAAAAACACTAAAAAATCTAGGAGCAGGATGAGAACTTTTAAAATATGATAACGAGAATTTATGAAAAATCTAAAATTTACCATAATTAATAGTGAAAGAACTATATTTTACCCCTAAAATCAGGAACAAGATGAAGATATCCATACTAGCCACTTGTATTTAATATTATGCTTAAGGATCAAGCCAGTGCAATTGGGCAAAGAAAAAAAAAATAAATGTAAGGTGTGTTGATTGGAAAGGAAGAAGTAAAACTTCCTCTATTTGCAGATAACATGATCTTGTATATAGGAAATATACAATATTAAGGAATATGAGGAATCCAATAAAAATACTAAAAGCAATAAGCATAAAGAGCAAGGTTGCAAGATAGAAGAGCAATACACATTATCAATTTTATTTCTCTATATTGGCAAAGAGCAAACAAAAATAAAACTTTAAAAATTTTGGTACTTTAATATCAAAAAGAATAAAATGCTGAGGAATAAGTTTAGCAAAAGAAGTACAAATTTTGTACAATGAAAACTTTAAAAACGTTGAAAGAAATGAAAGAAGACATAAGTAAATGGAAAAAAAATTCACTTTAATGACTTAAAGATTTAATGTTAAATGACAATACTCCGGTTCAAGTTTCCCTACCAGAATCCCAGCTGCCTTTTTTTTTTTTTTTTTTTTTAGAATTTGACAAGGTAATCCTAAAATTCACATGAACATAGAAGGAAGCCAAAATAATCTAAGTAATCCTAAGGAAGAACAAAGATAATTCACATATTCTGATTTCAATACTTATTAAATGGTTACAAAAATCAAGACACTATTATACTAGTGTTAGGATAAACATATAGACAAAAGTAAAAGAATTAAGAGTTCAGAGATAAACTCTTAAACTTATGATCAACCAGTTCTGACAAGGGTGCCTAGACTCTTCAGTGGGGAGAGGGTAGTCTTCAAATAAATGGTGCTAAGACAAACAAATATCCACATGCAAAAGAATGACAGTGGATTCCTGACTTACTGCATATAAAAATTAATTCAAAATGAATCAGATACTTCAGTGTAAGAGCTCAAACTATAAAAACTTTTAGAATACAACAGAGTTGCCAATTTTCTTGACCTTAGGTTAGGCAACAGTTTGGTTATGCAACAGTTTCTTAGGTATGACACCTGAAGCACAAGGACCACAAGAAAAAACACACACAGAGATGAACTGGATTTCATGAAAAGTAAATTTTGTGTTTCAAAGGATACTATCAAGAAATGAAGGACAACCACAGAATGGAAAAAATATTTACAAACCATAATGTGATAAGAGATTTATATATAGATTACATAAAGCACTCTTACAACTCAACAATGGAAACAACAAAATCTCAATGAAAAAACTAGGCAAAAGATATGAATAAATATTTCTCAAAACAAAAGATATACAAATGGCCAGTAACTACATGAAAAGGTATTCAACATCATTAGTCATTAAGGAAATGCAAATTAAAACCACAATTAGATAACACTTCATACCCACTAGGATAGTTATAATAAATTTTGAAAGAGGACAATAACAAGTGTTGAAAAACATGTGGAAAATCAAAAACCTCATATGTTGCTGGTGAAATGTATAATGTTAAAGCCATTTTGGACAACAGTTTGGTAGTTCCTCAAAAAGGCAAACACAGAATTACCATATGACAACAATGCCACTCTTATATACACAAGAGACTGAAGACATATATTAACACAAAAATGTGTGCATAAATATTTATAGCAGCATTATATATAATAGCCAAAAAGTGAAAACAACTTAATGTCCATCAACTGATGAATAGATAAATAAATGCTGTATATCCATACAATGTAATATTATCCAGCCATAAAAGGAATGAACTACTGATATATGGTACAAAATGGATAAATCTTGAAAACATGCAAACTAAAAGAAGGTAGGTACCAAGAGGACACCTAGTATATGATCCCATTTACATGATATATCCAGAACAGGCAAATCCATGGAGACAGAAAGTAGATTAGTGGTAGCCTAAGACCAGAAGGAGGGGAAGAGGGGGAGTTAACACGAACCAGGTATAGGGCCTATTTTAGAGGTGATGAAAATGTTCTGAAATTAGATATTGGTGAGTTGCATAGCCTTGTGAATTTACTAAAAATCACTAAACTGTATATTTTAAAAGAATGAATTTAGTGATATATACATCACACTGTAATTTAAAAATCAGAAAAGTTTGGGGCAACTGGGTGGCTCAGTCAGTTAAGCAGCTGATTCTTGATTTTGACTGAGGTCTTAATTTCAGTGTCATGGGATTGAGTCTCACCTCGTCCTTCACTGGGCATGGAGCCTGCTTAAGATTCTCTCTGCCTCTCCTTCCACCCGCAGTATTCCCCTTGTATGTTCTCTCTGTCAAAAAAAATAAATAAAATAAAATAGGAAAGTAAGTGAAGAAACTACATAATTGAGAAATTTAAGACACATTTTGAAATAACTAATGGATGAAAGTAAGATAATCATGGAAATTTGAATATACTTAGAATTAAGAGATCAGGTTTTCACTTGAGGAAAACAGCTTAACTGCAGTTATAAGAAAATGTATAGCCTTCATTGCAAATATTTTGAAAGGTAAAGATTAATGAGTTAAATATTTAAAGAAATTAATAAATCAATAACATCTCAAACCCCAAAACAGTAAAAACAAAGAAATTATGAAGATGAAACAGAAATGAAAAATGAATAGAAAACCAAAAAAAGTAAAATAACAGAAAATAACAACAAAATATAAGATCTAAGAGCTGCTTTTGAGGAAAATGTAATGAAGAAAACTTCCTTCAAGATTGATGAATTAAAAAAAATTAAAAAAAAAGATTGATGAATAAAAAGGAAGGTTCAAATATGAATCCTAAGAAATGGGGATTTATTTTGAAGATCTAAAATTTTAATACATTTTAAAAACACTATAAATATACAATGAATACCTTTCAGGAATATGTATTAAAACTAAAGAAATTGATCATTTCATAGAAGATTATAATTTATAATAGTTAAACTCAACAATGAATAAAAAACTGGATAATCCTATAACTAGGAAAAATACGGATCATTTTTTAAAATCTATTTACAGGAACAGACAAAAATGAGATTTGATCTCATGGCCATAGTGGAGTACCTTATATTATACTTGTTCACCTGGCAAAGAAAATAATTTCTTGCATATATTAAATAACAGACTTTGTAGCATTATGATCCATGAGAGAAGAGAAACAAATAAGATTAGCCTATTTTTCTGGCTAACATTAATCTCTGGACCATATGCATGGAGAAGAAACTTGAGCAGAGTCTGGCAGTCATGCTGAGTTGGGCAGATAGCAACTAAAGATCAAGGAGGTTGAGCTGGCTGGAGTTTTTAATAAAATTAAAATTAGAAAATTAAAAAAAAAATTCAGAAGCCTACATAGGATTGGCGTTGAAATGTTTCTGAATACTAAGCCATAAGTGTATATATGAAGTCCACAAAATCAAAAAAATTAAATCTATTTGAAAGTGAACCAAAAAATCCTAGAGTGCACATACAACGGGGAAGTATTTAAGATTTATTTAGCCAGGGGTACCTGGGTGACTCAGTCAGTTAAGCATCTGCCTTTATCGGCTCAGCTCATGATCCCCGGGTCTTGGGATGGAGCACCCTGTTAGGCTCCCTTCTTCCTCTCCTCCGTGTTCATGCTCTTTCTATCTCTGTCACATTCTCTCTCACATAAATAAATAAATAAAATATTTTTAAAAATTTATCTAGTCAGGGGGCTCCTGGGTGGTTCAGTGGGTTAAGCCTCTGCCTTCAGCTCAGGTCATGATCCCAGGTCCTGGGATCAAGCCCTGTACTGGGCTCTCTGCTCTGCAGGGAGCTCATTTCCCCCCCCCCCCTCTGCCTGCCTCTCTGCCTACTTGTCATCTCTGTCTGTCAAATAAATAAATAAAATCTTTAAAAAAAATTATCTAGCCAAAGAGACTTTATTAAACACTTGGGATTTTCAGTAGAGATCATAGAAAAGCCATGTCTTAACAGTAGAACTAAAGTAGTCCTGAAGTAAATGATAATCTACACTCATCTTAACAAAGCTTTATCAAACAGACCCCAATACTAAGTCAATACTAAATAATGATGTATTATTTATAGTCTGCATCTGTAGTAATATTACAAAAATATGCATGGAAAGATATGATACATACAAACTTCAGAATCTTGGTTATTTCTGAAAAGGAAGGGATAGAATCAGACTGAGGGCTAAGCTGTTTTTAAAAACACGTATATCTTAGGAGAAAATTTTTTAAATATTCTAAGCAAAGATGTCAAAAACATTCATTATTATTAAATTCCATGGTACCAGGTGTCTGTTATATTTTGTTTAAAATATCTCATGATTTGGGTGCCTAGATGGCTCAGTAGGTTAAGCATCTGTCTTTGTCTCAGGTCATGATTCCAAGGTCCTGGGATCAAGCCGCAGGTCAGGTACCCCATTTGGTGAGGAGTCTTCTTCTCCCTTTTCTTCACTCTCTGGCCCTCTCCCTGCTTGTGTGCTCTCTCTCTCTCAAATAAATAAGTAAATAAATAAAATCTTTTAAAAATTTAAAATGATTTATTATTTTTAAAATTTCTATTTATTTTAATCACTTAAAACAAGAGGTGGACTAGACAATAGCTTAAGGTGGTGATTCTTAGATCTGGCTGCTCATCGGAATTATCTGAAGAGTTGTTTGCTTTTTAAAAAAATATATGCCTGAATCCCACCCCAGGAAAATCAGTTTCAGTGGAACCGGGGAGGGTCCCAAAATTTTTTTAAGAAGTTTCCTGAGTAATTTTGATATGCAGTCATCTTTGGGGACTACTGACTTGAGATCCTTTTCTTTTTCTAGAAAATCTAACTTACATCCTCATTTTTAATTCTATAAGTAGAAGTTAAGTAATTCACTTGTAAATATTTTCACTAAGTGATTGCATAATGCTATACCCGTTATTCTTATTAAATTGACAAAGTTAGCTTTGGGATTTGTTATAAAACCATTGATGAGTTACATTGTTGACTGCAGGATTTAGTATCACTGATAAACTATTATCTTAGAAGAAATGACGTTCACACTTTAATGCCAAAAAAGTCTTTCTGAAATACTGACATTTTTCCTTTTATCAGTTAATAATTCTTATAAATGGATTGTGCATAAATTTTTGCCCAGGCTGCCAAAAATCTCACAATGAAATTTAATACTTTTTAAAAAAACTAATTTCTATTTTAATAGCTTTAATGAAGTTGAGTCTTTGCTGAAAACTACAAATACCTTAAAATGCTAGGTTTAATGTGAATAACTGATGCCGCTGCTGCTGCTGAAGACGATGATAGCCACCATTTTAGGGAGCTTGTACTATGTGACTGCATAAACTTGATTTTTAAATTTAAACCTCAGTTCAGCTCCTAATGTAGGAAAGCAAGTTGTTTTACAGAAGTAAGTTAACTAACATAAAAAGTCTTTTTTCACTGAAGAAGTAAATGTGAATTACCAAAGAAAAGGGGGGATACTTGTAAATATTAATTGGTTCCCTATGAATCTATCCAATAACTAACCACTAGTCCATAGACACTATCATGTATAGTTCTGTTATGGCTCCAACTCTCAGTTTACACCCTTTATTTGAAGGAGTTAGGTAATGGTTTCAAAGATTCTCTCCAGTTTAATATGTCATTCTCTCCAGTTAATTAAGTCATGAAATTTGTAAGATTCACTCTGGTTAAGCTGAGGTGGAGTGCAACCATTTTCCCATTTATTCTCTTTCTCCTAGCAGAAACCAAAACTGTGGACACAAATGAGTTCCAGGGCCTTTGTAATATTAAAAATAATAAATAACAAGGGTAATCTCTAGGCTTCAAACTACAGGAACAGTTCCATTCAGTATACTTTCCCCATTCCTTCTCTATCCACTCTTAGTTTTCTTCAAATGATGTAGAAATAGATTATAAAAATAATCATAAAATAAATACTGTTATTACATTTGTAGATAAAAAACACTGAATAACAAAAAATAAATTAACACAGAGGGTGTCATACTAGACATACATTCAAGAAATCAGAATCTAACCCAAATTATTATTTTTCCTTATGGTACAAGTATTTGTTAATTGAAATGATCACAATAGCGTTCACCTCTTGTATGTTTTTGTATGACTATGTCACAAAGGTTCTCACCCCTTTTAGTTTGTCCTGCTTATACTAATGGACATAAAAACAGTGAGTTGCATCAAAGAAACTTTTGGGATACTTGTTCTACTTGTTGATGCATTCATGTCATAAGACCATAGTGTCCATTATGTCTGGAAGAGTGGATTTATTTTAGGGCATGCCAGGATAAAACTGAAATAGACTAAAGGTTTGAATCTGCACACGCTGGGTGGAGGTACACTTCTGATTTATAGAAAGTACCTAAGAAGCTACTGGAACTCTTTTTACCTTCTTCTTGGTGATCAGACAGGCATATAACCAGAGTCTTCTTCAGAGTCCCAGAAAATTTTAAATTTTTTGAGAGAGCAGAAAATAGAAGCTTCTCAAAAAACCTAGCCGTCTCTTCTTTGAATCAGGCGGCTTCGTTGACAGGTGAACACTTCTGGGGAAATATGAAGACTATAGAAGCTTGTCCGTGTAACCTGGAGCACTTCTAGAGAGTCCCTTGCACTATGTGGCCATCTGTGTAAGTTGGGCCACCTTACCTACTTTAAAACAAGTTCGTCCCTTGCTTTGTCTGTCAGTTCCTTTTGTATCAATCACATTACTTTGAGGACCATTCCCAGGATTACCAAAAAAATCAGACATGCACTCCATCACTCTCAAACTCACCCACCTAAAAGTGTTTATGACAAGTTCTAACAGTAAATGAACTTTTGGAACAACTTTTTGATCATGTTATGTAAAGTGACATGGAAGACAGAAATCACTCTTTGGCCCTCTTTTTTTTCTTCTTTCAGCGTGGATCAGAACAGTGCAACTAAATGAGAGAAAAATTCCTTAGCTTTCTTATCACCCTCTCAGCAGCAAGTGTCCATTTCCCCCTTTTCATTCATTTAATACACAGTGACCAAATATTTATTGAGGGCCTGCTCTGTGTCAAACTGCATGTGCTGTCAGGCTCTGTTGTCCCTCTCTGCCCAAAAGCATCTTTACCACATTCTTTTTTCTCAACTGAATTCATCCTCAGCTTTAAATATCACAGAAAAGGTCCCCCTCTGTAAAGGTTTCCCAAAAGCCCACAGGCAGTCAGGCTTCCCCTCCACTCCTAATCCAAAGCTTTTCACATCTGTTGTTCTCATCTGTGAGTTCTGGGAAAGCAAGAGTGATGCTTCTTCTTCATGTCACTCACTGAACTTGGTAAAACTTTACTGAGCACATAGTTTAATATTATTTTTTTATTTGAGGAATAAGTAAATATGTGACTGAGAACTAGGTAATATTTTCCACACATTGGATATTACATTGAACTTCGGACAATTCACTAACTCACTTCTTTGGTTTAGGCTCCTTCTGAAAAATATTTATCCTCTCCTCATCTGTGAGTGGTCAAAATGCTTTAAAACTTTAAATACAGACCCCTAGAAATGTCTCATCATTGCTATTAGGTCCATTGTCACCTTGCACTTGATTTTGTGGCCTCAAGTTCCAACGAACATTGGATCTAGTGATTTAGAATAAGAGACAGGAATGATAGAGTTTATGTGTCTTGCATCACATTTATTATGTTAAGCTTACTCATTGCCTTTTTATTAAGAGCTGTTTTGGTGGAATTCTAAGGCCATAAGAAAATGAAGCAACTTGAAGAACAAGTGAGGATGAGAAAAAGTGGCATCATGTATAGATAACGCTGACAAACTGGTTCTGAAGTTAGAGAAAGAAAGTGATTGATATCTGGTAAGAAATACGACCAGACTCAGTATATTAAGAAGCCAGTTAAGAAGCTCACTACAGAATCATTTGTAAGAACAAAAAGAGAAAAAAAGAAAAAAAATGTAGAGTTACTTAAGTACACTCATATGATAAAATAGTATGTAGAGGAAAACTAGAATTGACTAAAACTATATGTATCAACATGAATAGATTTCACTATATAATATTGAATAAAATATCAGAATGACACACATAGCATGATATTATCTAAGAAAATATTTTAAACTGAAAAAGTAGTCATATATATGATGTGTACCCAGATTTGTTGTAAACATATAAAGATTGGAGAGAAAGACTATTCATTAAGTTCATGCTTTTGGTTAAAAAAAGAAAGTGATGAACTAAGATTGAGAGAGAAATAAAAATGTATTTGTTTTATAATTTCTTTTTTTTAAGATTTTATTTATTTGTTTGACAGAGAGAGTTCACAAGCAGGCAGAGAGGCAGGCAGAGAGAGGGAGAGAAGCAGGCTCCCTGCTGAGCAGAGAGCCCAATGCTGGGTCCAATCCCAGGACCCTGAGATCATGACCTGAGCTGAAGGCAGGTGCCCTGTTTTATAATTTCTGTGTATTTTGTCCCAATAATGCAAGTTTATGGCATACATTGGAAAGCATTACTACTTATTAATTCTGGGAAATTGGTTAAATAAGCATTTGTAATGTTATTCACTTGAATACTTTACATTTTTTAAATAAACAAAAACAAAAAAGTCAATGGAAAGAACCCAGGTGAAAAATTGGAAACAACAGAAGTGAGAACTAAACATAGATTTTCTCAAATGCAAGAAAGGAATGGGATGCAGGAAGAAAAAGCAAAAAAGGTAAAATTCTTATATTGGGACGTATTTGGGTAGGATATTTGATTTTAGAATGACAAGGGAATTCCTATATTCAAGGAGTAGCAAGAAATATGGAAAGTAAGTTTGAAGACAACAGCAAATGTTTCAAAAAATAATTTCAGGGAGTACGTGTAAATTGACTAAAGAAATACTGCAAAGCTGCCACGCAATTGGGTTTTCTTCTTGGTAATCATGAATTTCTAGTGAAACCAGTCTATCCTATGGTGTGAATTTCTACAGCAAGGTGCAGGTCTGAAGAAAGGAATACTATCCTTTTTTAGGATTTTCTGGATGCGTGTGACAAAAAAACAGAGGGGCAAAGGAATTCAGGTTTTAAGGAATATTCTTACTTAATGATGTATAAGGGAATCTAACCTAGATAACAGACACATGAGTAAAGAGAAAATTTATGACTTGAGAAAAGGTGGGGAATTAATGAGACTGAAGGTTCTCACTGAGGTCACAGAATGATGATGGTGGCCAAAACTGAACTGATTGTTTAGTGATTTGAGAGATAAAATAGTTATAGGCAATGACATAAATTAGTGATTTGGATCAAATGAAGGGATAAGTAAAGTATGGTGGAGGAGGAACTCAAGGAGATGGGAAGTTCATGGGTTTACCGGTCTACTGGATTACAGGAGCCATTTCAATCATATAAGTCAAAGATTGGACTTGATTGCTCTTTAACTGTGGAGATTATATCTCTGCTTCTAGTTCTTCTTCCACTATTGACACATTCTCTGGGTTTAGTATTTTTTTTTTTTAAAGAGAATGTGTTTGATTCAATCAGTTATCATCCAGTTGGAGGTTCCCTCTTGGGATTCTCAGAGTCTTTCATGGTTTAGGTCTCTGGCTAGTCTACAGAGGTGGTCTTTGAGTTAACCCTTGCCTAGTTTGTCCAGTTTAAATTATAGAAAACACAGGGGTACCTGGGTGGCTCAGTCAGTTAAGCATCTGCCTTCAGCTCAGGTGATGATCCCAGGGTCCGGGAATCAAGGCCTGCCTCCTGCTCTCCACTCAGCTGGAAGTCTGCTTTTCCCTCTTCCTCTGCATGTTTCTCCCCCTGTTGTGCTCATTCTCTCTTTCTCTGTCAAACAAATAAATATAATCTTTGGGGAAAAAATAAAATACGAAGAAATGTGCAAGGTCCTCAGTAGGAACATGTGCACGGGGTGAATACAATAAGTACTGTGTGTGTGTAGGAGTGCTGATGACACTGACACCGTCCTTGGCCCTCCGTCTTGTTCATGCCCACAAAATGATCTCCCTCAGGGCTATGTGTCCCAGCCCCCATAGAGGTTAATATGTGCCTTACCAGAAAGCAGGAAGACTTGTTCTGATCTTCCCTGAAGTGGCACACAGAAGGCACCACTTTAGCTAACTAGTAGTGATCCTCTGGCTCACAGATGGTGCTACTTTAGATAACTACTTCTTGGCCTCTCCACAATGCCCCATGCGCTATAGAAGCTGTGTTACCATCAGGACAGAGGCGGAGAATAGTTGCTTAGTGTGGGATCATTTGTCTGCCCAATCTCCTGTCTGTAAGTTACCCTGAGTAAAACTCGGTGTAAACAGTATGAAGTGGTGTGCTTCATTTTTTGGTCTCAAAATTCCTCCCCAGGCTGGAGGATACTTTACTGTCCCTCTTCCACCTTCTAACAGTGTGTGGGTGTGATTATATCACATGCCATTTCTCCATATGCATTCATGTATATCTATCTTAATTTAACCAAGTCAAAAACTCATTGGAAATACCTTTTAACTACTTGCCAAAGCTACTCACCAATATTTTTCCACTGGAAAAGCCAGGAGAAAGAGTAGCAGGGTACTTTGAGCCTATGAGGCATAGGAATTACCTGTCAGCAAACACACAAAGCAAGCATACCTTTCTTTCAAATATGTCCAGGATCCAGGAACTGTGGGAGCATTGAGGAGGAGAGGGGTAGGGCCTGGTAGAACAAGAACAGCTATGTGCAGATGGCCAGAGCTGTGGTTAGATGCCCAGTGGCATTTATTCTGGGCACAGAAGCACCTTCCTATATGCATGACTGATTTAACAATATAAAAAGTTCTTATTTTTGCACCTTGAGTACCAGGGGAAAAAAAGGGCAAGAGATATCCAAAATAAATGAAATATATATATATATATATATATATATATATATATTTTTTTTTTTTTTTTTGGAAAATACGAGTGTGAACTTTACAGTAAACTCTCACAGTATTTCCATCTGCTAGGTAGATGAATCCAGAATAGTTTTACATTTATAATTACAGAGGGAATGTGTGAAAGGCCTTTATTCCTTTTTTCCCTTCTCAAAAAAATGGTGAATAGGGCCTTTAATACTCAATCTTAAATGAATGTTGTATATTTTGGCATGGTGTCAGAGTGTTAACAGAACTTGTACTATGGTCTTCTAAAGGGAAAAAACAAATAGTTTAACACTGAGGTATTTTGAAGCAGGTGCTCTGGACAATTAAAGAACTTTGTGGCTTTTGAAGGCACCCTTCCAAGAAGTAGAAATATGAAAAATGAATACCACACTGTCACTTTGATAAAATATCTGATTTTCACTCCTGTTGGGGAAAGAAACCAGAAGTCAATGAGCATTGACTAGTTATGTTTAGTAAGATATTTTAAATAAGTAAGATATTTTAGTAAGATATTTTAAATATCGTTCAGTAAATTTGAAGTTCTAATTGGCTTTATTAACAATTCATGAATCGGGCAACATCCCATCTAGCAGGGAGCTCCAAGGAGATATACAAAATGGAAGGTTTTTAAAGGCAGAGGAGCTACAGAAATGGAAATTATTAGCAAAGAACATATTGTTTCAGACAAAGTCACCCTCCTAGGAGAAGAGAAGGGGTCTATCAGCAGATACTTCCTAGGGCTGACCAGGAAATTCCACGTTGGCTGGTTAAAGATCACATTCCAGGGAAGCTAAGACTACACTTAGGTGAGGTATTAAATTTTAGTTTGTTGATGTGGGGCTTAGCTCAAGTGACTCCATTTTGGGATTGCTATCTCCTTTTTAATAACCCTCCATCTTTTGGTTAGACTTTCAGCTTAATTGAGAGATGTGATCAAAATTTAAGACCTTAGTACCCCTCTCAGCTACCACTCTGTATTTCCCACGGTCTTTGCAAAATTTTGTTGATCCTTTGTGTGGTATTCACAGGTCATGACAGTTTTTCATTTTAATTTCTTGTGATAGTCACAGGCCATGACTTCAGATTCACAATTTTTAAGTTGGTCCTCCTCTCCTTTCCTCTCCCAACATTTCAGTCTTAGGGAGATCATTTTCTTGGGGGGTTAACATAGTGAATATGCATTTAAACTTTTGAGAGAATACAATGTACCAGGGAGTACATTGTATTATGATATTATATGATATTATAGCTACAAGCACGATATATTCCAATGTTTAAAATGCACTTTGGAGCCATATATGATCTAAATAATTATGGAAACAAGGAAACACAAAGGAACTAAGATTTACACAGGTATTCTTGTCTAACTAGGCATACACAGATATAACTAGGGAAAGATTAAGAACAAGGCATAGGATGCTCGGGCCATGAGTTGAAGTCAGTAAGAAACTTATGAGGAGGGGCAAACTGTGGTTTATAGTGACATTGGGAATAAAAGAGATATTGATCACAGGCAGAATCAGGGGCTCTCTGGCATTATGGAAGATCAGAATCTTTAGTGAGAAATCCAGCATCCTAAAAGTTTACCCCCTCAGGACTGGTCTGGAAGATACAGATGAGGATGTGGTCATTTTTGGCCAGTCCCAGAGTAAATAAAAGAGAAGGGAAAAGTGTTTCATGTTTAAGATATTAAGTCTTGATCTGGCATCTTAGATGGAAGCAGTCTACCTCCATGTCAACTACTTTTTTTTCCATCAATTTGATTTGGAGTTTTCCAGCATCCACAGGACCAGCTGCCAGGTGAAGTTTTCTTCAACTATGAGATGTGTACCCATGGCTAAAGCTGTTTAATTTTGCCACAGTGTCAGTGGTAAGGAGCACTTGGTAAGGTCCTTTCCAACAGTGTTCAAAGGCTGTTTTTCTCTGATAATGCTTCCAGAGTAACCAATCACCAGATCCAAGCTATGAATAAGAGGATCCTTTGAACTGGGATCCTGGAAAGCTTCTTTAAGCTGTTGATACTAGGCTTTAACAGAAGACATTAAAGATGTATAGTAACTGGTTATATTAGCATAAGAGAACCATGGATTAGCAGAGAGTTGTACACCAGCAGACATTGGCCTACCAGTGACTATCTCATGTGAAGTAGATTAATGTTTCCCACAATAGGTACTGTGAATCATGGGCCAGGGGCAATACCTTAAGCCAGGAAAGTCTAGTAGTTTCAACAAGTTTAGAAATGTTATGTTTGAGGATCCCATTAGTTTGTTGTTGTTGTTGTTGTTGTTTTTCAACTTTGCCTGATGGTTGAGGATGATAGGAAAAGTGATAATTCCAAGAAATTTTTATATCTTTCCTTAAAGTTTGTATGATTTGCCAAGGGAAGTGGGTGCTTTCATCTCTGAAGATTATGGAAGGTATATCCCAAGTGAAAACAATACACCCCAAGTGAAAACACAACAGTGTATTTGCTATTGCATTGCATCAGCCTCACAGCAGGGGAAGGCTTCAACCCCTCCAGAAAATGTACATATAAAACAAGAACATTTGGATAACCCATACTTGGTGATGATTGAATGAAGTTCAGCTGTAGGTGTTCAAGGGTCCAGACAGTTTGAGGGCTCTGGGAACAAAAATAGTTTTTCCAGGATTATGGTACTGACATTGAAGATGCACTGTTTTTTCAGTTTTATGGAGGTCTTCTCATCAATGGTATTCATAATTGGAGTCATCTTTTTTTAAAGTTTATTTATTTTATTTATTTATTTATTTATTTAGTAATCTCTACACACAATGTGGGGCTCAAACTCACAACTTTGAGATCAAGAGTTGCATGCTCTTCCAACTGAGTCAGGCAGGCACCCTTATTTTGAGACATCTTGAATGCACCATGGGGGGGCAAAGACTGCAAAAACTGAAAAATGAGGTTTTTCAGGGAGCCAGGAAGAGCTAAATGGACATCTTGATTTTTCCATAGCTGACGGTTACTGAGTTTACAACCACTGTTTGCCCATCACAGTTTTTCTGATTCAGGAGACAATGGCCATGTCACAAGGACATCAGGATGGCAAAAGTCTGACTACAAGAGGTAGTTTTTTGTAGAAGCAGGTTGAACTTCATCTACATGTGCCTCAATTTTTATAGATTTTGTTTGGCTGCCTTTTTTTTTTTTTTTAAGATTTTATTTATTTATTTATTTGACAGAAAGAGAGATCACAAGCAAGCAGACAGGCAAGCAGAGAGAGAGAGAAGAGGAAGCAGGCTCCCCGCTGAGCAGAGAGCCTGATGCAGGGCTCGATTCCAGGACCCTGAGATCATGACCCGAGCCGAAGGCAGAGGCTTAACCCACGGGGCCACCCAGGCACCCCTGTTTGGCCGGTTTTGCATGAAAGTCAGCTAGAGCATCTACTGAAGACTCAAGTTCAGTATTTTTAGTGTGAAGCTTGGTTTTGGTAACAACAATTTCAGAAGGTAAGAGAATAACAGTAAGAAGTTCATTTTCTTGTTACCCATTTTTGACTGGGATCCCAGTGGACATAAGAACACCCCATTGTTTCCATAATATCCTAAAATCAGAGACAACCACAAAAGCTTGTTGGGCTGATTCAGCTTGCAGGACATTTCCCCTCTAGAGTTCATAGTAGGTAGTAACAGCATAACCAGCTTGAAAGTTCTTTTACTTGGGGCGCTTGGGTGGCTTGGTGGGTTAAAGCCTCTGTCTTCGGCTCAGGTCATGATCCCAGAGTCCTGGGATTGAGCCCAGCATGGGGGAGGGGGTGTTTCTGCTCAGCAGGGAGCCTGCTTCCTCCTCTCTCTCTGCCTGTTTCTCTGCCTACTTGTGTTCTCTGTCAAATAAATAAATAAAAATCTTAAAAAAAAAAAAAAGGAAAGTTCTCTTTCTTGTTTTTACCACATGACCCATCAACAAACAAAATTAGATCAGGATTACTCAAAAGAGTGTCTTGTAAATCAGGACATGGTGTCATGAAATAGAATGTTATTGCTTCTTAGTAATGGGACTTGCCTTCCTCTGGTCCTTGGGCAGTGGTAGGAATATACAGGATTAAGAGCATTGTAACATTTAAGATACAGATTAGGTGGTGAAAGCAAAAGTGTCTCACAGGAGGTTAGTATGCTTAAGGAGAAATGTTGAGTGAATCTGGGTTAAGAAGACTTTGAATAGTGTGGCGTTTGTAAAGAAATGCTATTTCCTAAGATTAAGTCCTCGGAGACTTCTAACTTTGCAGCTGCATCGGTAGCCTAAAGACAGCTGAGATAGGCTCGAGCAACTATATGCTCTAGTTGTATGTTATAATAGGCAATAGACTTGTGTTTGCTACCATGTTCTTGCATGTATTCCTAGGCTTAATTATCTTTTTAATGCACAAATAAGGGGAAAAGTTCTGAATAGTTAGGCAGCCCTAAGGCATGTGGTTCTTATAGTATTTGTTTTAGTCTTATAAAGGCCTGCTCATGTTTCTCTTCCCAAGAAAGGGGTTCAAGGACTAAAGTTTTAGTTAAGCTCATAGAGCAGGGAAGCTAGAAAAGAAAAGTTAGGAACCCACAGACTACGATAACCAGCCAGAACTAGGATCAATAAAACTGTCACTTAGTTGTGGGCCTGGGAAATGGCTGGATTAGCTTAATTCTTTTTGGAGACAACTGGATTCCATTGGCACTTAAATTATGACCCAGATAATGAAGAGTATCTAGATATGATTAATTTTTCCTTAGAGACGCTAGGTCCTTTTCCAACTAATTGTTGCTGTAAATAAATGGAATCTTTTAAGGGCACCTCCTTGGAAACTGAGCATAGCAAGAGGGTATTGTAAAAGGGTCGATTTCTGGGGAACTGGAGATGCTTAACTCTTGGTGGAGTACTTGGAAAAATAAGAAGGGGCCTCAGTGAACCGTTGAGGCATAACTTCCCAAGTACATTATTGATTGTTTCAAGTAAAAACAAACAGATATTGGTGGTTGGGGTCTACAGCAATGCTTACAAAAGCTGAACCAAGGTCTCCAAGAGTAAAAACCATTTTGAGTCTGATGGAATGTGCTGTTTGGATTTGGAAAGACTGGAAAATGGGGAATAACTACCTTGTTAACTGCTCTTAAGTCCTAGACATATCCCCATCCCCACCAATTAGGTTTTGGACCTGCAAGATCCACATGTTACAGGGGCTAGTGCAGGGACTGATTAACCCCTGGGCAATTAGTTCTTTTATTATTGGTTTGAGGACTTGTATGGCCTCAGGCTTTAATGGATATCAAGGCAATTTAGGAACAGGTTTAGTTATGTCTATTTGAATTTTTATGGGCTCTGTACTTTTTATACTCCCAATGTCAGTATTAGAAGTAGCTCAAGATTTTGGGCATGTCAGTCGAACTGGGAGATTTTGGAATTCTTCTGCTTCTATGTCAAGTATAGGTTGTAAAGAACATAAAAGATCAGGTTTGAGATGGCCAGGAAACTTCAAGGTGGAGGTTTCCACTGAAGCAAAAACATATTAGCTTTTTTTTTTTTTAATTTAGAAAGAAATTATCTGCCTAATAGATTAACTGGGGTTATATCATATAGCAAAAATGAATGTATTTCAGTAAAAGTTCTCAGAATCATTTGTATTTGTTGAGGAAGAAATTCTCTCTAAACTTTAATAGATACCCCTGAAAGATTTGTTGTCTTATGAAGATGGGATTTAAAGAAGAATGTGTAGCCCCAGTATCTATCAGAATCTGCTTAGATTTTCCACTAATTTTAATTTTAGTTTCTACTTGGCTACTTCAGGCTATTTCTGGTAGCAGGTTAGAGGAGGGTCCTTGGAAGTCCCATGAGTTTGGGGGAAGACCCAGTATGGGGATCCCCTCCTTGAAGAATTTGCATAGGATTTTTGAGGACCATTTTTTTTTTTTTTTTACCAGTGTCCCAGTTGATTATAAATGATTAGAAATGATTACAAATGATCTTTGGGCCACTATTCTGATGGTGGACCTCTAGGAAGATGTTATGTGGAAGGTCCAGGTGTTATTTTCTTTTGGGTCTTTAGCCTTGGAGCCTTTGTACCTATAAGGCCAATATTTTAGTGGGACCTTTGTTTATGATCTTCTTCTAAAGTTTTTCCCAAATGTTCAGCTATGGTCCTGAGTTCAGCAAGACTGATGACTACCCATCCTAGTTCTTGTCTTTTTATTAACACAGTAATCCCAAAAGATAATCCAATTACAAATAGGGGAACTAGAGCAGGTTGGGTGGCCTTGTTTACTGTACAGCATCCAAAATGCCATAGAAGGAGAACTTCCAAACAGGCTTTGATGTCAGCCACAGATTCATCTTTCTTTTGTCTGCATGTTTCAGTAATAAACTAATCAGTACAGGGAGGGAAGACCCTAGGAATGGCTTTTAAAATGTCAGTTGCTATACTGTGAGCTTTTTCTGGTCCATTAAGGAATCCTGTTGGAGATTAAAGACCTCAAATATCATCTTTGGGATTATGCCCTTCTGCCTCCTGAATCCATTTTTGGCTTCCCCAGGTCCTACAATCACATGCACAAACTGATAAATAACTGATAGCCTGGAGTCATAGGTCCCAATAAGGTTTCTAAACTCTCCAATAAATTCTGAGGAGGGGCTCCTGGGTGGTTCAATTGGTTAAGCATCTAACTTTGGCTCAGGTCATGATCTCAGGGGCTTGGGATAGAGCCCCAAATTGTGAGGCTCCCCGTTCACTGGGAAATCAGCTTGTCCCTCTCCCTCTGCCCTTTCCCCTGTTCATGCTTGCTCTCGCACTCTCTCTCTCCCTCAAGTAAATAAAATCTTTAAAAAAAAAAAAAAAAGTTTGAGGATTCTCACTGAGATTAGAAAAATCTTCAACTGTAGCCCTTAGTTCCATCTTTGACCAAAGAGTAAAAACTATCTGAGGAAGATTGCTACAATCTCAGGTGGTTTTATTTTTAAAGATAACTGTGCATAGTCACTTCAGAGTGGAAAGGCTATTCAGACACAGCATTAGTAAAACATGGGTACTCAGGTAAAGAAGGATAGAGGAGGGGTGCCCGGGTGGCTCAGTGGGGTAAAGCCTTTGCCCTTCGGCTCAGTCACTATCCCAGGGTCCTGGGATCAAGCCCCATATTCAGCTCTCCTCCAAGGGGAGCTGGCTTTCTCCTCTCTCTCTCTCTCTGCCTGCCTCTCTGCTACTTGTGATCTCTGTCTGTCAAATAAATAAATAAAATCTTAAAAAAAAGAAGAAGAAGAAGAAGAAGAAGGATAGAGGAGAGAGTAGGAGTTATGCCAGTACTGCTATCTTTTGATTAGGTACCTCTGGTCTCTTTAATTTTTCATTAGTTTTTTGTAAGGAGTCTTTTAATGAAACTATATTGGAATCTTGAAGCCTTTTGGAAGATTTTGCATACCAATTAAAACAGGTATCACATTGTTTAATTCAGAAACTCTTAGTTTCAAGTGTACTTCTCAAATCAATGACCTTGTCTAACTGGAATGTTCCCCACAATGGCCATTGTAATCCTAGATTGTCTTGTAAGATTTTGTCATTTTGGTAGATATTTATAGCTCTGGGACCATCGTTTTTAGACAAAATAAGCAGGTGTACTAGAAAGTGACAGGCTTAACTCTTTGGATTTTAAGGATCCTATCTATCTACCTATCTATTTATTTATTTAGCTAAGCTTTGGATGTCTCAGAGCCAAATTAATACCGAAGATTAATGTGTCATAGGGTTGGGGATTGTGTATTTTTTTTTTAAAGATTTAAGTTTTTTATTTGAGAAGGACAGATAGAGATAGTGACAGAGATAACAAGAGAGAACACGAATAGGGAAGAGAGTTAAAAGCAAGCTCCCTGCCCAAGCAGAGAGCACAACACAGAGCTTAATCCCAGAACCCTGGGATTGTGACCTGAGCCAAAGGCAGATGCTTAACCAACTGAACCACCCAGGGGCCCCATGGGGATTGTGCATTTTTACAGTGTACTTTGTTGCACAAAATTTCTCTGAGGTTGACAAGTGACCTTATATCAATCTGACCCATTCCATAGCCAACTTATTATAATACAAGAGTCTTTGGGTTAAGTGACACTCTAACACTTAAGTGCTCAATTTATGCCCCTCAATTTTCACAGCTTTTGGACCTCCAAGATCCCTATTAGCAATAACCATTATCTAGATTTAAAAAAAGACAAACAAACCTGTACACCTTAGTATATCAGCTGTAACCAATAGATGTTACTGTGTCCTGACCAAGAGAGTGCCCTATAGATACCACCACCAGTTCCAATGGGACATTGAACTGGGGAAAGATCTGAACCAGCAAACCCCAAGGAATGGGGGCTGTGGACTAAGTCCAAACAAAATGAAAACTAACAGTTTCCATTGTGGAATCTGGGGAAGGATTCCAAACAAATGGAGAACTGCATACTAAACCACCAACAGTCAGTCCCCAATGAGAAATCTGAGGGCAGAATCAACAGCTAGGTTTTCCACTCAGAAACATACGAACTGCAGTCAGAAAGGCTAGGAGCTTAGCTCTAGGCAGAACCATCTGCCAGCTCAGGCTGAACCTGCCCTGTAAAGGAAAGCCAATTAGATGGGCAGCTCAATGCAAAGACAGCAGAGCTCAGAACTGAGAAAGAATTTACCTACAGCTCTCAGAAATGGCAAGCCAGTGCACTCAAAGGGTTTATGAGATACCACACCTGTGTTTCTCGTTGTCCCAAGAGTCTTTGGAAGTCTCCTTCCATTGGAAGTCTCCTATTGCTTCCACCAAATATGTTAAACAAAAATTCAAATAAGTACATTTGAAGATTTAATTAGCTTTATTAAACCATTCATGATCAGCAATATCCCATATAATAAATGGAAAGGAGCTCCGAGGAGATGTACAAGATGGAAGGTTTTAAAGAAAGAGATGCGATGGGGGAAAAAGGAAATTATTAGTAAAAAGTGTGTTGTTTCAAGCAAGGTCACCCTCCTAAGGGGAAGAAATGGGGTCTAAAAGTGGATTACATCCTAATGTTGACCAGGAAATTCTAGGTTGGCTGGTTAAAGGTCACATTTCTGGAGGAGTAGAGGTAGGACTGCAGTTAGGTTATGCACTAAGTCTTTGCTGATGCAGGGCTTAGCATGGGTGACTATTTCAGGCCTGGTATCTCCTTTTCAATAGGTGTAATGGATAAGACACTGCTTGAAAACTGCCAATGGCCCCCAAAATGTTTCTACTCCCCAGTTATTTCATCCAATAACAAAACACCAATAGTTTAGTTAGTCTTAAACCTTTAACTCAACTATTACCATGAAATAGATAAGAATGAATAAAATTACAATTTAGAGTAGACAAGGCTATGAATGAAACTAGAACTTTGAAATATAAAGCAAGGGGGAAATAAGACAACAACTGACAAAATATAAAGAGTTAAAAAGAGAAGAGAAAGAATGAAAAATGGGGGTGGGATAGGGATATATCTTATAAGATAAAAGGTTAAGTGAAAGGAAATGAAAAGAAACACTTGGATTTCTGAACAAAATCCAGATTCTAGACATAGATATTTTCAACAGACTATAACTAGCAATAAATAGTGATTTCAAGTAGCACTGAGACATTAGGGAATGAACTCAATGGTTTTGAACATCAATCAATTTTATCATCCTTTACAGGAAAACATAACCTCTGGTCTGTATACATTATATAATTTTAGTGAGTCTCAAATGAGAAAATGGTTGTTAAAACATCATGTAAACATCATGTGGATATTTTTCTGAAGGCTCAAATGAGAATCGTATAACAGGAAACAAAGAGTCTAGAACAAAACTGTGGATGGAGGCCTATGACCTAGGAAAAAGGAAAGCATAACAGTCAAGCAAACAATGTCTGACTCCTCCTGGGAAAAAGATTTGAGCTGTGACTCATTCTCAGAATGAGGGAAGTAATAACCTCAGGTTTACATACGTCCCCCATGAATATGGAAGGTGACTAAGCTGTACTAGTAATTCACACAACTGAAATACCTTCCTGTGGACTAGGCAAGTCTTGGTCCTATGGGTGCATATATTGTCCTTAACTGGATAGATAATTATGCAAATCTCTATTTCCATTGCAATATAGATAAAAACCTTTAAAACAGCTCATTTAACCCATTGGTCTTCAATAATTACCAAAACTATTATAGGATTAAAAATATTTTACATTAGAAGTTTTTGTATCTATGCTCTTGACTAAAAATTGGAAGGATAGGTACTAAATTTATTGCTTAAATTCATCTGGGAGTTAGAGTTTAAATGTATTTTCCCCGGCAAGCACTTTATTATTTTTTATTACTCTTCAATTCCTAAGAAGCTTTCTCAAGGTCTGTTTCATTTTGTATCTCATTCTCTATGTTTCAATTAGGCATTTGCATATTTGTCTTCATTACCATATAATTATATTATATAACATTTATAAGTTTAACTTTCCTCTATGAAACTCAAAGCAGTTAATGGATTTTATATAATTTATCTTCCTCCCACCTGCTGAACCAAGGAATCAGGAAGCACCATTGCCCTCATTTTACTGATCAATGGTCAATCTACTTCTGTCTCAAATGTTGCTCAAAGCTCCTGTTACTTGGCCTCTTATTTCCCAGGTCCAGTTTTTCTCAACTCTGCCCTCTTTCAAGAATCACCTGGTGAATTACTGAAAAATAGCCATACCCACAGCATATCTCAGACCAACTGAATCAGAAAATCTGATGGTGAATCCAAAGCGTCGGTACTCTGTCTTAACTTCCTAGATGACCCTAAAGTGTAGCTAAGGTTCAGAACCATTGCTCTAAAGTAGTGCCTTTCAAACTGTAATATGGGTAAAAATCACAAGAGTATATATTGGAAATACAGATTTTGATCCAACAGGTCTAGATGGACCCTGAGATTTTGCATTTCTAGCACACTCCCAGGTGATACTAATGCATCAGAACACAGAATACAGAAAGCTATTTGAGTGACTATTCTCTACATTATTCCAAGGATAGAATACAATAGGACCATTCTAAACACATAGGAAAGAAGTTCATCACATACAATGGAATTCTTAGTACATGAAGGCTGAATTCTTACCAAATCTAAGTTGAGAAAGACTGCTTTGTCTGTGAATGGAAATTGAAGTATAATAATCACTCAATACCTTTCACACTTTGACAGTACATCTTAGTCATTTCTATTCTGAAATTAATTAATTAATTCCACTAATTAATTTACTGGCCTGGAACTTTCAAGATTCATAGGGCATTAATACCTCCTTCATCCACTTCCACACTCTCATTCTCCCATTTATTCAAGTTTTATTCATGTCTCAAAACCCTACACTTTGGACTCTGCCCCATGACTTTACTGAAATTACCCTTTTCAAGATCAACAACTTTTTTTGTTAAATCCAATGAAGTCTTTTAACTCCATATTCTTTAACTTATTTTCCATACCCTGGACTACCTCACTTTTGGAACATTCTTGTTCCTGTTTTATGGTGCTGAAATCCACTCCTGCCTGTCAGCTCACTCTTTCTTCCTCTTCATCTCCTCCTTGGTGTTTCTTTTAGATGGTGTCTTTCCATTGTACTCACTCCCTCTGAGGGATCTTCCCTAATTCTATTGTTTTCTTCAATGTGCTGATGACTCCAAATCCATGTCTCCAGCCCATGTCTCCAACTTCTAGACTCCTATTTCAATTGCATGTTACATCTCTTGTCCTGCTTATCAAATCATTTATTACTGAATCTCAACCCACTGCCATCCTCAAATCTCTCTTTTTTTCTGCATCCTCTATAGTTAGCATTGTAAGCACTAAAAAACAAAAGAAAACAAAACAAACAAAGCAAGTGAGAAACAAGAGAGAAGAGGTAATACCTGGGAAAGATAGCAAGTAAGTTAATGCCTAATGAATTTCCCTGAGTCCAAATTCTGCCCCTTGGCCTTAGAGGTTCAGAAGGCTTATTTCCTCAGGTGCTGCCTTACAATAAAACATTATCATCAAATTGATGTATAAAACCTATAAACCAGGTCATTTTATTAAATTGCAACTCTAATATTCCCATCAGTGTGGCCAGGATATACCCTCCCTATAGGAAAACCACATGAGAAGTCCAATTATTACCAAATGTTTGTTCAATAAGCATGAAGTCAGTGCAGAGGAGTTGCTAAGTAACCCAAATGCATAATAGAATCAGCTGAAGATTCAACTTCTCTGTTCTACATATCTTAATTGAGCACAATGACTGAAGCTTTGCTATGAATTGTAATTCTTAAAGGTTTCCATGCAATAACGTCTCAGGAAGGTGCTTTCGGATAGCTGCTGGCCTTTGTGACATTTCTTTTTCTTTTTTTCCACCATTGATCAACTCTGCCTCTTTCTCTATTCATACTCCCTATTAACTGACATAGTCACTGATGTCTTCATGTTTTCAATCCGCTTTCCATCTATTCCAACCTTGAGGATCCCTCCAACTACCTAAACTATCTGAATCCTAAGTAGTCTCTGAGGAGAACATGTCTCTGGTTAGTCTTTCAGTTTGTTTATTCTCTCATACTTTATAAAATTCAAGATTGGGAAGTGGGAATGTTGTCCCCCTTTAAGTCTCAATGCCACCTACTTCCAAACCATTTCACCTCCATGGTGTGGTTCAGAGTGCTGCTTCTCTCTCTCTCTCTCTCTTTTATTCTAACATTACTTGTGTACACACTCTCTGCTTATCTTTACTTTTGTCATGTGTGGTCCCTTCTGGTCATTCCTAGTCATTTCCCGAAGGTGGTATCTCCTGGCTCACCATTTTTGGCAACTTAAGAATTTTTGTGAACACATCCCAAATCCTAGTCTTTCAGTTCCTATACTATCTCGTGTCCAATGATGCTCTCCTCCACTCCCACAGTCACACCCTCTCCTTTTCGCTCTGTTCCCCTATCATTGAACATATTCTTCCTGTCCATGGATATCTCTCTTCATCTTTCACTTTCTTTGGGCAACTTATGGTCATATTTCAGGAATCAGCTCAGTAGTTAGCTTGTAGGGAAGTCTGGGAAGTACTGCCAAACCCCCTGCCATGGGTTAGGTGTGATTCTGGTGCACTGTCTTAACGTCCTATGAAAAAACATATGTTTGCATTTAGAAAACTTTAAATGAATTCTTATTTACATATCTGTCTCTCTCAGTTGATTTTAGTCTTCATGAAAGGACTACATGTCTAATTTGCCTTTGTATCCCCAGCAACTTACACAGCACACAGCATATAGTTGTTGACATGTCTCTCTCAACTCTTCCAAGTGGTCTCAGTTGTTCTTGGAATTATAATAAGAAGAACAGTCAACACAGTTTATAACCTGTACTCCAGTTTATAAACACCCATGTGAACATAAATGTCACTTACCAGTCCTGGAATGTGTACCTATAATGATACTAGCTGGTTGCATGTTGTCCACACCAGGCAGAGACACAACAGGCTTGCAAATTTCTTCTTTGTTCAGATCTAAATGTTCTCTTTTCATGATCTCTCTCTAATGCCAGTTTATATGAAGCTGTTCTATTTTTTTTTCATTCATTATATGTTTGATTCTACTTTTCAGTGAAGATCTGTGTTTCTTTGAATATGTCTATAGACTTTTTTTGTCTATAGACTTCTTAAACACTTTTAAGATTCCATTTATATTTTATTTTACTCTCTATAAATAGTAGACACTTAACAAATGTTGATTCCTGAGAGGATTATAGTTTTGAGGAACTCTTGGTCTTTGTGTGGTAAAGTAGTAGAATGAACTCCCAACCTAGATAAAGTAGTAGAATGAATTCCCAACCAGTTAGCATGTGTTACCAGGTCAATGACCCAATATCATTGATAAAATTGACTATTTTTTTTTCCTACCTTCTGCTAGACACAAACTCACAGAAGACAGGTCTCTAATGATTTTGGTACCCCTACTTCTTAATATAGTGCATCTCAAAGAGTGGCCATTTAATGTTTGTTGGATTAATAAAATAGTGAATGAAGAACAGTGAGCAATAATCTCTCAGACAACTCCTTTATGCAATATTGAGGGAAGTCATCTATAGACTGAACAGCAATTCACAAACACACTTTCATATTCACCATATTTATATTCTAAAATATTTCACCAATGGAAATTCTTGTGAAGTAAAAACTCTTACTCATGGTGAAAACCTACCACTTAGAAATCCCAAAGAGGATTCTTTTCTCTGTCTTAGTACACAAATGTGTACATTAGATACCAAACTATAACAATCATTAGATACCAATAATTTTTACAAATAAGTTCATAATGATCAATAAATAATTTCAAATAAAATCATAACTAATATCTATTCAGAATCTTTAAGAAGATGCCTTTATCTGTCTTTTCACTTATTGTGGTAACAAGGCATAAACTGGGGTTGGTTCATATAGATTAATAACTTTAAAGCAAGTTCTTCTTTTTTTTTTTTTTTTTTTTTAGATTTTATTTATTTGACAGAGAAAGATCAGAAGTAGGCAGAGAGACAAGCAGAGAGAGAGAAAGGAGGAAGCAGGCTCCCTGCCGAGCAGAGAGCCTGATGTGGGACTCAATCCCAGGACCCTGAGATCGTGACCTGAGCTGAAGGCAGAGGCTTAACCCACTGAGCCACTCAGGTGCCCCAAAAGCAAGCTCTGTTCTATATTTATTTCATTAAAAGATAAATGAAATATTAGGCCAAATTTCAAAAAAATAAGAGCTTTGAAAATGCCCACTTAAAGATAATATCTTACATCTCTCTGGGCTCTCTTGGTTTTTTCAACAGTATCTTCAATCAATTGTATTGACTTGCTGTGTGGCTGTTAAACAACTGTCACATATCTTCATTTCAGGCATAACTATTTTAAATGATGAGTGATGCACATATACACATCAAGACAGAGTGTTGATAAGTTGATTATTTGGAAAGAAAGGCATACACAGTCATTAAAGTTCTGCAATTAGAAATTCCTTATTGAATTTTAATTTCAGATCATTTTAATAATATATTATGTCATGGTAAAATTAAAAGTTCTCTATTTAATATGTTTAAATCCCCAATTTATTCAAGCCCTCAATGTCAGTGTAGGATTTAAAAATTTAAGTCAAGGATTTAAAAATCAATTTAAATCAATTTAAAAGTTCTCAATATTACTTCCACAATTACAGCCTTCCCAACTCCATCCAAGTTATTGAACTATGTTATTGCAACCCACTCCTTACTCCAATACTTTCTTCCTATTGGTTCCTATTTGTTGAGGAAAAATGCCAACAGCCACTAATTATTTTATTTAACAGATATTTATTTGCCTACTGCATATCAAGCATAGTTCTAGACCTTGGGGGATGCAGCAAGTAAGAAAAACAAAATCAGATAGTATTATTGCCTGCATGGAGTTTATATTTTAATGGAAATATTTAGGAAAAGAAATAATCCAATGACAAAATATAGGCATCAGGTAATGAAAGTGCCAAGAGGAAAAACAGAGCAGAGGATAAAGAAGGATGATGATGGCATCTCTGAGGAAGTGAAATTTGGTCAGACATGGGAATGAATGAAAAGCCTTGAGGTACACAAGAATCTTAGAAGAGTGCTTCAGCAGAGGAAACCATGCTACAAAAACCTTAGGCAGGAACATTTTTGATACTTTCCAGGTGGAGTAATGTGTCTGGAGTAATGTGATTGGATGAAGAATGGAAAGGAAACCAGCAGAGGACAAACTATGAAGGCTCTCGTGGTTTACCGTGATAAGGATTGTTTGAGAGGACATACACCACTGGAAGACAGAGCACAGGAGTGACATAATATGATTTGGACTTAACAAGGCTCCCTCTGGTTGCTGTGCAAGGGTTGAAATATTGGAGAGCAGGAAGAGAGAAAGCAGAGACTAGGGGGGCCACTGCAGTTGTCCCAGTGAAAACACCTGTATCATGGATTAAGGTGGGAGAGGTGTACAAGAGAGACGTGACCTGGTTCCAAGTGTAATTTTTAAATAGCGCTAACAACGCTTCTGATAGATTGGATTTGGTGGGACAAAAAGAAAAAGAAAAAAAAAAACGAAAAATCAAGAATAGCTTCATCTGGATGAGTAGTGCTACTACTCAAAAGGGAAATACTGGTGGAAGAGCAGGGTTTAGGGTTAGAATAGAGCACAAGGATAATTTGAACACTTAGCAGCTGATATAAAACTGAGGAATGACGTCAAGCCACAACCTCAAGAAACACAAAGCACCTCAAGCAAGACATATTCTAAGAAAGTCACTTTCAAGTCCATCACAGATGGGAGAAAATCTTAAAAAGTAGTTAAAAGGATTAACAAAGATTTTTTTCAAAAGAATAACATTTAAATTGACTACTGCCTTCACAACAGAAACAAAGCCAGAAAAGAATGTGATAGTATTTTTCAAAAGCTAGAAATAAATATTCCTCCCATCCTAAAATTATACACTGAAAAAAAAAAAATCTCTAAGAATAAAGGTAAAATAAACATGTTTTCAAAAATAAATCTAAGAGAATTTCTCACCAGCAGAACTGCCCTAAATGTTGTCTTCAAACAAAAAGACAATGATCTCAGAAAGAAGTCTGAAGATAAAGCCAGACATAAAGAAAAGCAAAAAAGAGTAAAGGGTAAATAAAATGAATATTAACTATAAAATAAAAAGTATACTTTCCTATTCAGTTTAATATACCTAAGAATTAAAATAAGTGATGAAATATCACATAAGTCAGAAAAAAGTTAATTGATATAGGGTACTTTAAATTACTTATTGTCTGGGAAGAGGTCAAAAGCATCAGATAACAATAGATTATAAAAAGAAAAAGATGCACCTTGCAGCAGGGTAACTATGAAAAAAAGTAAAAAAGCACATAACTTCCAAACTAAAAGAGGGAAGAAGGAAAAGAATAAATTTTATAATCATTCTAAAAATAGGAAAGCAAGGGGAGTGAGGAAAAAAATAGAAGTTGACACAAATGAAGCAAAAAACCAATATTTGATTTCAATGTAAATGAACTAAATGTTTCAATTCAAAGGCAAAGTTTCCAGACTGATTTTTTTTTTTTCTTTTACCAGATTCTTCTACTTTGTAGTATTTCTCACAGCAAGAAATTTTGGCAATAAGAACATCTGTTTGCAGTAAATACACTTAGAATTTTCCCATAGAATTCAAGTTTTATGAAAAATAAATAAAAATAATGACAATAAAAACCCCAAGGGAACTGAGAAACATAAAAGAGTAATTGAATTCTTTTAATTCCTATGGCTGATTTTTTTAATGCAGTTTGAAAGAAACAGATCCAAAATGTAAGTATACAGAAGGAAGGAGAAAACATGAACATTCCTGTAACTATTCGTGAAACAGACTCTGTAAAATTGATCACAAGAAAAATTCCAGACATTATAGGATCACCTGTGAATTCTACCAAATGTTTAAGTAAGAAATAATGTCAAATGCACACAAAGTCTTTCAATGGATAGAAAAAGTGGGACCATTCTCAGTTATAACAATGTATAAAAACAAAAATAACATGAAATAGGAGAAATAACAACCAGTAGTACAAAAACATAAATGATTGCAAAAGAACATTATGAAAAAGTATATGCTAACAAACCAGATAAGCTAGAAGAAATGGATAAACTCCTAGACACATATAACTTAACCAAAAGTGAAGCAGGAAGAAATAGAAAACAGACCAATTACCAGCAATGAAATTGAATCAATAATCAAAAACTGCCAATTAACAAAAGTTCAGGACAGCTTCACAGGTGAATTCTACCAAATATTTAAAAAGGAGTTAATACTTAATCTTCTCAAATTTTTCAAAAAAAAGAGAGAGAGAAGAGAGAGGAAGGAAAACTTCCAAATTCATTCTATGAGGCCCTGATACCAAAACCAGATAAAAACACCACACAAGGGGCACCTGGGTGGCTCAGTGGGTTAAAACCTCTGCCTTTGGCTCAGGTCATGATCCCAGGGTCCTGGAATCGAGCCCCGCACCCTGCTTGGCAGGGAGCCTGCTTCCTCCTTTCTCTCTCTGCCTGCCTCTCTGCCTACTTGTGATTTCTGTCTGTCAAATAAATAAATAAAATCTTAAAAAAAAAAAACACACACACACACAAAAAAGAAAGGCTAACATCTCTGATGAACTTAGAAGCAAAAATCTTCAACAAAATATTATCAAATCAATCCAACAATTTTAAAAATATTCATTATGATCAAGTGGGATTTATCCCAGAAATGCAAGGGTGATTTAATATTTGTAAATCAATCAATACCAATAAGAGAAAGGATAAAAACCATGTAATAATTTCAATAGATGTAGAAAAGGCATTTGACAAAGTACAACGTCCATTCATCATAAAAATGTTCAACAAAGTAGGTTTAGAGGGATCATACCTCAACATAATAAGGGCCTCATATAAAAAACCCACAGTTCTCATACTGAGAACTTTCCCCTAAGTTCAGCAACAAGATAAGGATGTCTACTCTCACTACTTTTATTCAATATACTACGGGAGGTCCTAGCCACAGCATTCAGACAAGAAAAAGAAATAAAAGGCATCCAAATTGGTAAGGAAGAAGTAAAACTTTTATTATTTGCAGATAACATGATACTCAATATAGAAAATCCTAAAGACTCCATCAAAAAACTACTCAGAATGATAAATGAATTCAGTAAATTACAGGATACAAAATCAATGTACAGAAATCCACTGCATTTCTACACATTAATAATGAAGCAGTAGAAAGGCAAATTAAGAAAACAATCCCGTTTATAACTGTACCAAAAATTATAAAATACCTAGGAATAAACTTAATGAAAGAGGTAAAAGACCTATACCTGAAAACTAGAAAACATTGATGAAAGGAATCGAAGATGACACAAAGAAATGGAAAGACATTCCATGCTCATGGACTGGAAAACAAATATTGTTAAAAGGTCTATATTACCCACAGGGTACCTGGGCTGCTTAGTCGGTTAAGTGTCCAACTCTTGATTTTGGCTCAGGTTGTGTAATTGAGTCCCATGTCAGGCTCTGTGCTGAGTGTGGAGCCTGCTTAGGATTCCCTCTTTCCCTTTCTCCTTATGTCCCTCCTCCCTACTTGTACAACATGCACTCTCACTCTCTCTCAAAAAAAAAAAAAAAAAAGGCCTATGCTACTCAAAGCATTCTACAAATTTAATTTAATGTAATACCTATCAAAATACCAAGAGCTAAACAATGTTTTTATTCTGCAAAATGTAAAAAATATAGAGAGAAAGACTATAACAAGAAAAATTGCTTTATCATTTTTCAGATGAAATGATCAAACACAGGGAAAATTCAGTAAAACCTATAGAAAAATTTTTAAACAATGCTAGCTTAATAATATTGCTAAACTAAAGATAATTAGAAACTAATGTCTTTTAACAATCCACTTAAACTTCCACCAAGTAAAATATCTAGGAATAAATCTAACAAACATTGTACAAAATCGTTACACAGAACTTTAGAAAACACTGTTGAGAAAAATCTAAGAAAACTTAAACAAATATTCATGGGCTAGAAGTCTCAGTTAGTCTATCGATTTGATGCAATTCTAGTAAAAATCTCAAGATGGTTGTGTGTGCATGCATGTGTGTGTGTGTGTGTGTGTGATTTGACAAGTCGATCCTTACATATGTGAATTGAAAGAAACAAGGTTAATTAGACATTATGGAAAAAGAAAAAATAGTGGAAGAACTTCTGCTAGCTGTCAATTTAAGCTAAAGTAATTAAGTCAATAGGATATTAGCGCAAGAATAGACAGATCCATGGAACAGATTACAGACCTATGTATATATGAACAACTGATTTATTAAAAGGATACAGAAGGGCATAGCAGTGGGAGATATTAAGAAAATGTAGCTAAGACAATAGGATAGAAAATGGACAAAAAATACTAAACATCAAGTGCCTCTCAAATTACATGCAAAAATGAAACCCTGGTGCTTATAGACCTAAATATAAAAGGATATCAAAGTTTCTTAAAGATAATACAGAGAAGTATCATTACTCCCATACCACAGTAAAATAATTCTAAAAAATACTAACCATAAACAAAAAGATCATTAAATTAGGTTATAGTAAGAGTAGAACTTTTGGTCACAAAAAGACACAAATCAAGAGTGAAAAAGCAAACCACAGAAAGGAAGATATTTGTTGATACATACAACTTAAAACAGCCTTAGGTCTAGAATATATGAAGAATTTCAAAAAGCCAGGGCACCTGGATGGCTCAGTCAGTTAAACATCTGCCTTCTGCTCAGGTCATAATCCCAGGGTCCTGGGACAGAGTCCTGCATCAGACTTCCTGCTCAGCAGAGAGTCTGCTTCTCTCTCTCCCTCCGCCCCTCCCCCACTCCACTTAACTCCACTTATTATCCCTTTCTCTCCCTCTCTCTCAAATAAATGAATAAAACCTTAAAAAAAAAGAATTTCAAAAACCATAAGACAAACAATGCAACAGAAAAATGAGCAAGAGGCTTGAACAACGCTTCACACACACAAAAAAAGATGTCAAAATGGCCACACAGGTATGAAAAGGTGCTCTTTTGTTGTCAGATAGAAGATAGAAAATAGAGCCCAAATAAAAATTATTACAAGCCAAAATGCCTCAAATTAAACAGATAGTGATAATGTTGTCAAGAATTTAGAGCAATGACAACATTCATTCATGCATTGCTGGTGAGAGTTTAAACTGATAAAAATACTTTGGAAATACTTTAGTGTTACACCAGGTAAGTTTAGTCATAATGACAAAATCAATGGGACATACCAAAAGGCACCAGTGTAGCTCATTCATCGACACGGTGGCTGGGCTCAGCTGCTCTAGGCTGGCCTCTGCTGGGTTGTTGTGATGGGGTCCAGCTCAGTCCCTTGTCTGCGGATGAGTTAGGAATCAGTTGATCTGGGCTGGGCTCAGATGGTTCCGTTCACCTGGCTGGGCTCTGGTTCTACTGACTCTCCTCCTGTCTTTCCCTTGAATTTATTTTTGTCCACTGAGATCTGTAGTATGGGAAGATTTAAATTTAACTGCACTATAAGGAAACAGCAATTTGAGAAGGCTGAATACAGTTATCTGATGAAAAATGTAATCTCTGTTCTTAGGCTTATCACAAAATATTTAAGAGATTGGTAGAAAAGGAACAGAAAGGAATGAAGATTAAGCATTCGAATTTCAGTAAAAGAACGTTAAATATTTGGGTCTTTTCTCTTTCCTTTAGGAAAGGAATAAAGATCACAGCCCTTTCCCTCTGCAACTCCTCTACTCCTCACCCTTTACCCATTTACGGTCCTGCTTTCCGGTTTTTGGGAAGCATTTAAGTACTTCCTTGAGATTTTACACACATTTTATCCCTTACCCTAAGCTAATGCTCTTACTCATTTCACTGCAATTACCAAAATTTATAAGTACAGCTACAGTTTTTCAGAGTTAATTTTCTTGAACGTCTTTTTCTCAGCCTTTCTAGGGAAGATGCGGAAAGTGGGAGGAAGGTGAGAGCTTGTTGATAAGCCTGATTCTTATTCCGCCCCAGTGATGTCTGAGGTGTTAATCTTGTCTTTTCTTCTAATCTAGGTAATGATAATGGGTTGTTGTTCAATATTGTTTCAGCTTCATTAATATGTATGTTGTCTGCCGTAATTTCTTTCTCATCCAAAGGGTACTTCGAAGCTAACTTTATAAACCTTTCTACTTTTTCAGGCCTAACTTTGACTTTTTCTTTTCACTCTCATATGTTTTCTCCCCATTTGCCCCCTGTGCTTTGTGTTTTATGTCTCATTGCAGCTCCTGCTGCTTCTGTTCATTGTTCCAGCATTAGTCTTCCTGGTTGCCACCTATTTTGTGGGCTTTAAAAAAAAAAAAGATTTTATTTATTTATCTGCCAGAGAAAGAGATTGAGAACACAAGCAGGAGAGGCAGGCAGGGGGAGCAGCAAGCATGGGGAACAGCGGACAGAGGGGGAAGCAGGTTCCCCGCTGACCAAGGAGCCCAACCTGGGTCTCCATTCCAGGACCCTGGGATCATAACCTGAGCTGAAGGCAGACACTTAACTGACTGAGCCACCCAAGCATCCCTATTTTGTGTTTTATGTTTGGCCTTTCAGTATCTTGGCAACTTCATGCTCATGAAAACTTTGTAGTCAACTTTAACAATAGTAATTCTCAATAATATATTTATTCAACTAACATTAGTGTTTTATCCAGTGGCAGGCACTGTCCTAAGCCCATCCTGCATACCGCTTGGATGACTGGGTGCTCCTACCTTACATGAATAAAAAGGATTTGGGTATATCAGCAGTGACATGCACCTTCACTGGGTAGCTGGCACCCAAACATAGCCTGCTTCCTCCACCTTTTGTAAGGCTGCCCTCATATTTACAAAAGTCCCCATTGTCTTTGGCTCAGGTCATGATCCCAGGTTCCTGGGATCGAGTCCCGCATCAGGCTCCAAGCCCTGCCTCTCCCTCTCCCTCTGCCCCTGCTTGTATTCCTTCTCTCTGTGTGTCTGAGTGTCTCTCTCTGTCAAATGAACTAAATCATAAATAAATAAATAAATATTATTACTTGTTATAGAAGGTACATAAGAGAATACAAGGTAGAAACATAAGACAGAGAAAAGTCCACCTAACTAAAAGTATGGATGCAAAATTACCACGAAGATGAGTTTTGAGTTTTAAGACCTCGCACTTGCATTGGACCCTTCAGGGCCTTGAAAGTGACCCTAGAAATGTGTTCACTTTATCATATGTGAAGTTTGCAAAGTTATGAATTATTTAGCAGCAACTGGTTAAGACTACTATCTTTTTTCTATTCTATTCACATCCTCCATATATCTTTCTGATTATTTGAGTAGCTTTGGAGTGGTTTCAGAAATTTTGAGGATCTGACTAAGGGGAAGTTGAGTTGGAGATAATAGATTATGTTTGTATAGTGTTCACAGGTGCTTTTCTGTATATCTAAGCCACTGCTAGCCATCCTGGTGTAGGAACGGTCCAGGAATACCCCCAAGAGCCCAGTAACAGTGCTGCCCACTCAATGTCATGGATGGAGAGGTTACAGAAGTTGCAAGCATATTGGTCTCATTGGAGAAAATGATGCCTCAGTAACACTTGAAGATGTCAACCACTTCAATGTGGACATATGTGGAAAAAATAAGTTGATATATGTAAAGTACTTAGAAGAGTACCTGGCATAGTAGCATTACAAAAGCGTTAGCTATTCTTATTATTACCCTTGATTCAACCATCAGAGGACCCGGAGTTAGACTGCCTGTTTTGGTGTCATAGCTTTTTCTATAACTGATCTTAGGCAAGGAAGAGAACCTTTTTATGTGTCAGCTGACTGAGCTGTAAGTGGATTTCATCACTGTAGCTACCTCAAAGAGTTGTTTTGAGGATCAGGTGAAAT
The DNA here is from genome assembly GCF_022355385.1 of Mustela nigripes. NCBI lineage: Eukaryota > Metazoa > Chordata > Mammalia > Carnivora > Mustelidae > Mustela > Mustela nigripes. Next base: position 70,807,844 of record NC_081562.1, read on the forward strand.
AACACACTCAGAATTTCTACGTACGGTGACTGGTCCATAGTAAGCACTAGCTACTAACTTATTCCACACATTCACTGAATGTGCCCAAAAAGGCTAAATGTAACCTGTGCTCTGAAGGTTGATGCCATCCTGGAAGAGAGTTAAATAGGTTAACAACAGGGTGAAATTAATGTTCTAACTGCATAAGAAAAAGAAAGAATTGGGTGAAGGAATGATTAAAGAGTAAACCCAATGAAAAATAAATTGAGGCAAAGTGTTAGTGTTGAAATTTTATTTTAACAGCCCCTCAGAGTATTTTTATGTCCTAAGACAGACAAATGAAAAGCTAAATGAATAAACTGCAAATCTTGTATCTTAGTCATTTAATAAGCTGAATCACACCAATTTACATAAATAAAAATCTACATGTAACCGAACTACAAATGCTGAGATTAAAGCAAGTTTGATCAGTGTCTGTCTGTACAGTTAGGAGTTGCCGGGACTCAGCTCTAACTGAAATTCTAGGTGTCTTAGAAGTGAGTCCCTCCATGTGTGGACATGTTGATTTCCTTCTCTGTAAAGTGAACCTGATGACACTTATGTTTCCTATACACTGGATTGTTACAAGGGTTAAATAAGATAATGGACATGAATACGTGTTAAACATTGGAAGTGTTATACATAACAAGGCATTATATTTATATATGAGTCCGTATCATTATTCAGAAAGTCATCTAAAAAATTACAGTTACTCAAGGTCTGGGCCAGTGCATTGCCAGAAGTGGCTGCTCATTACCTCTGAGTTGGTTAACACCTAAAACTAGTCCATGAAAGTAACTACTGTTGCCTTCAGGGTCACATTAGACCAACTTTGAGGAGATTCTATTCACTGCTCAGTCCTTAACTGAGATGACATGTGAAAGTAATAAATTCCCCCCCAAACAGGCTAGCTGTTTATCTGCAAATTGTTTTGAGGTAAACTTAATGTTTTTTGTAACCACAGATTCTATATAAATGTAAATGCTCACATTGATGGATATTCTATTTTTTAAAAAAGACTTTATTTATTCATTTGATAGAGAGACAAAGATCACAAGTAGGCAGAGAGGCAGGCAGAGAGAGAGAGAGAGGGAAGCAGGCTCCCTGCTGAGCAGAGAGCCCGATTGCTGGACTCAATCCCAGGACCTGAGATCATGACCTGAGCTGAAGGCAGAGGCGTTAACCCACGGAGTCATCCAGACATCCCTATTTTATTTATTTATTTATTTACTTACTTACTTACTTACATACTTACAGAGCACAAGCAGGGGAAGAGGGAGAGAGAAGCTCAAGCAGACTCCATACTTAGCATGGAGCCTGTGGTGGGGCTTGATTCCATGACCCTGAGTTCACTACTGGAGCCGAAATCGAGAGTCAGCCACTCAACCAACTGAGCTACCCAGGCTTCCCTGCATGTGGTTGCTCTAATGGTGGCATACACAAACACCTACATATATACACACATACAGTATTACTCATCAAACTCAGGGGGATGAAACACTATCAGGACTTTCCCAAGAGCCTCTGTTTATCTGCATTCTTTTTTATTGTGCCCATTGAGATTACCCAAATCCAAGACCTAAATCCAGTACACCTCTGTACATGTCCTTATATTTTTATGAAGCTTAAATCTTAAATGGTGAAATAACTGAAAAAATACTTCCAGAATAGGTCTCCTTTTTTTTTTTTTTGTAAGTTTTTACTCTTGCCCTATTTCTCTCCTTTCAATTTACACAAATCATTTTGTATCATATTTGCCTCACATTTTACTGGTAACATTAAACTTACTATTGAGCCATTTATACAGTTGATCTGGTAAATTTAAAATGGATTTTTCTAGCTTTTTAATTATAATTTCCATAATATGGATAAATTATTATAATAAAATTTTTACATCCTGATATGGATATTTATTAGGATTGATAATAATACATTGTTAAATGATTATGCCCTATGTTATTATTAAATGGTTAGATAGTTCTGCCTGTATTCCACAATCATTTTTTGCTTAGTAAAGTTCAGTTTTAAATTTAATTCTACTAATTTATTAGGAAGATGATATTCTCTTGAGTATCATTATTCTTCCATGATAAAATCTGTAGAGAGCAATTTTAAAAAGGGTAGTGATCTTGCCAAGTATAGGAAATATATATTATAAATGTGGTGTTAACAATTTAAGTACTTTTTAACTATTTGTAGGAACTTCAATAAAATTATAATTTATTGAATGTCTAAGACTTTTCTACACTATATTAGACACTGTTCATTAATTCTCTTAGCAACTGAATGAAGTAAATCTTATCCCATTTTTACACATAAGCCACTGAAACTGAAAGGTTGAGCTAAGTAGTTATCAATAGTATTTGTATCACTGTTTATATATGAGGAAATTGTGAATTCAGGAAGTTTAGTGATTTTCCCAACACAGTGTCTTCAGCCCAGGGGAGCTCTAGTTTTATAGGGTTTCTCAAAAACTATGCTCTGAGTTGGAGTACTAAGATTTTACTCTCCAGTTAACAATGATTTTTAAAAATTTTATTTATTTGAGAGAGAGTGTGTACATACAAGCAGGAGAGGCAGAGGAAGCTCCATGCTCTGTGCTCCATGGTGAGCACAGAGCTCATGCAGGGCTCAATCTCGTGACACTGAGATCATAACCTGAACCAAAACCAAGAGTCAGATGCCCCATCGACTATGCCACCCAGGTGCCCCATTAACAACCATTTATTATAAACTTACTACCTCTAGAATCCCTGGTGCTACTGATTTTGTATCCAGAAGAATCATACTCATTGAATTCTTGGAAAAACTACTTATACTGTAACAGATCTATATTCCTTTGTGTGTGTGTGTGTGTGTGTCTGTGTGTGTGTGTGTGTGTGTGTGTGTGTGTATACATTCCCCTTCTAATCTCAAATCTACATCACATAAGAAAACTCAACTCCACATAGGGCTTTGCAGCCAAAGCAAAGATTGAAAGATTTTCCTGGATTTTTGAGATTGGCCCTGATGTATGTTCCTTCATCATTCCATTACCAGAAAAATCTTAGTTACAGATGTGGATACAGGAAAGATAAGGTTATGATGTTAATTAGAATACAGCTGTTCAGTGGATACAAAGTCTGTTGATGTGGAAGGGATACAGAAAAGAAAGTCTAGTTGTGCTGCACTCTACTAATTAGTTCCTCCAAGACCATTGACGGTAGTGTGAGGAAGTCTACTCTGCCATTGCCTATGTTGGCTAATAAGAAGCTTACTTAAAAGGTTAATAAAAAGATTAATAGAGAGGTTAATAAAGGTCTTTCATCTTCAAGTCAGAATAAAGCCTATAGTATCAATTTTTTCTGAGTTTTTTTTTAAAGAATTTCTATCATAGGTATACTTACATGTGACATAAGCGAAAAAATACAATTTAACTGCAAAAATAATGTTTTTTAGAAACCTACACTAAATTCCCACATTACATGTGGCAATTCTAATTGTAGTCCCATTAAAAATTCAAATGCCATTGAAATAATAAATTGTCTTCCTTTTAAAATGTGGCTTTTTAATTGAAAGAAAAATGTACAAAGACATTGAAATATTTTATTAATGGCCATCCAATTTCATTGGAAGTTTAGAGCCTTAGTTCTTATTTCCAACTTTCTTCAGCTCAGGAAGATGTAGATTTTCTTTGCAACAGTTGCTGTGTAAAATATTCTGAGATAGAATTTTTTATCATAATTAATAATAGATGAAAATTTCTGAGTTTTTGATGTTCTAAACTCTATGCTGTTTGATTTACGGTGTCTTTATAGTTGTTTTTCTGGTAATGCTCAGCCTCTTCCTGTTGGTATAAGAGTTAGCCATCTTTTTTTTTTTTTTCTAGATGTGTCCAATATATTTTTCTTTTTTTCTGTATCTTCATGTTTTACTTGTATATATAATTTAATGAAAAGACCAATTCTGTCATAATGAGACTGGACCCCAAGTCTTCTAAGTCTCTGGTGGAATTTTTAACACATCAGTATAAAGCTACCAAAGCACTCTTGCCTCCTTGGAATGTGAACACTACATGAGGACATCACAACTTCTAAAACTTATTTCCAAAATAGGTACCCACTCTTGCAGCAATTATCAAAGCTAATACCTCAGCCTCGTTCATTTTGAAGGGTTTAGTATAAGTGCTTACACAATATTATCACTACATTATCCTTTACATTCTTTAATTTTTGTAGTTACTTGGGGCCATTTAAAATGGAGAGTTGAGATATACCTTCAATTCATACACTACAGACAAAAGACATGCTTTCCATAGGGAGCAGTCATAGGAAATATAATCCTTAGAATGTGTTCTGTTTTTTTCTATGGTGTTTCCTTTTTCAAATATAGGCTCTCTGGAAGACAGCAACAATAGAAGTTTCTATCATGTGCTCCTTTCCCTTTGTCTTCTCCCTTGCTGGTATCTGTAATCTGACTGCTAATTTGCACCTCTGCAATGGGATAACTTCATTGTTTTGATGTCCGATTAACAATTTGCACCTATGAAGACATGCAATGTGTGTTAGATTTATGGTTGAGCTTCTGAGCATTTCAGTGGAAATGAATAACTCCCTCTGCTTATAGCATATGGGGTTGTAGGCAAGGCAGAGCTGGTTTGTTTTCACCCATCTATGTCTTCATTTATAACACTGAAAAGCTCATTAAATATTTTGGTAAAAAGGATCATGAGTCATAGATAAGTGTAGTTATTCCAGTGAAATCCAGAAAGACTGGCCATTTTTATTTTTCATCATTATAACTTAATAAACAGTCACTTATTTTCCTTCTGATAACCTCAGGCAGCAGCATTCTTTTCTAAATTTGGCCTTGTAAAAACCATGCTTGGGTGGTCTATGATTATTACTACATAGTCAGGCAATTCTCAGTAATTCTTTGTCATGAATTAGAAAAATGTTTAGTGAGAAAATAGGTTCTTTGAAAACAGCTGAATTTCTGAATGTTTGCTAGAAAATTAAGAAAAAAAATTATGCCCACCGTAAACTGAGGGGGTTTTCATTGCAAAATGTGATAATCATTTTCCTCAAAGCCTGAACTGGCAAAGTATTCACACCGTTCCTGATCTACAATAGTCCCTCCCTGTAATTGTTGCCTGTCCCAAGAACATCTATTTTCACATCAGTTTTTTTCTAATTGAACACCTTTCAGGGAATGCTGTGTCGGTCTTAAAAATAAAAGTTACATCATTAAAGGCCATACAGAAGTGAACTGTGTTTCCATTCTTCCTAATCTAAAGAAAATAGAGCTTTAAGTAGTAGGTTTGGGCAGAAATATCTGATTAAAGAACTAAAATTAATTTTAAGAGAATCATGGGCTCAAACCTGAATAATACCATAAACTTTTACAAAGTGTTAGTGCCTGAATCTTACTTCCAAGAAGTAAATGGTAAATCCTGTGTGTGTGTGTGTGTGTGTGTAGATAGGTACATATTTAAATTTACCAGAAAAAAAAACCAGATTATTTAAGTGCAAAAGACAATCTAATAACTTGACAGTCTGAAATCATTAACAGTTTACCTAAGATTTACTATAGAGATATACAACTCATTAGACTTTAAAAAATAAATAGTTCCACAATATAGCCAGTCATCTCTAAATTATTACAATTAAACACTAATTTTTCATTTACTTTGTTAAACATATTGTTTTGCTTATATGTCTATCATGTACCCTATCACTTAGACATCAGGACTTTAAAAAAAAAAAAGAGTATATAAAGGGATGTCTGGGTGGCTCATTTGGTTAAGCAACAGACTCTGATTTTGGTTCAGGTCATTATCTCAAGGTCATGAGATCAAGCCCCATGAGCATGAGCATGGAGCCTGCTAAAGATTCTCTCTTTCTCCCTCTGTCCCTCCTCACCACATGCTCTCTCTCTCTCTCAAAAAATCTCAAAAAAAAGTATATAAAGAACAATTTGAAAATGTTCAAACATAAAATAATTAAATCTTTTGTAAATGTTCAGCTTGAAATAATTCAAGGTATGGCTGGCTATTGGGAATAATTTAAATGATGATAGTTTAATTATATATTTATGAAAATATTTAAGTGTATGGTAATGTTCAGTCTGTGAAAGGGGCACTAGACTACATAAGGATAAACCAGCGATGTCACTAACAAATAGCATGATCTCAGCAACACTCTTTCCCACCCTGAGGCTCCAAACTAAAGCTGTACTTGCGCACCAAGTTCTTTTCTCACTCAAAGTTTCTGTCACCTTTTCTGTCCCAATTACATAGAGAAAATGAAATCTGGTCAAAACAAACCCACACTTAACATCTAAATACCATTTCAGCAGGTTACTTAATCTCCTTTAATTTCTTAAACCTCATCTCTGGGACTTCCCATAACTTCAGTCAAGACCAGAAAAGACTTGTTCATCCTAAGCCCCTACACTTTTACTTAAATCTTCTCCCACAACATGTCTATCCTTCTTTAAGAAAAAGCTATGACTCCCCCTAACCCAGAAAGCATGTGCACTAGCATATTAAATACAATTCTTCTGCTTCTCAGGATTTCAGCAGAGGTTTTGAAGGCCATGGACCTAGTCTGTGTTCCCCAGGAAGCAGAACTACAGGCTGAGGACTTATGTGGTATTTCTTTATTAGGGTGCTGAGGTAAGGAAAATGGCAGTGAAGCAGGGAATGAGAAAGAGCCAGTGCAAGCTGGCCATTGCTAAATGCAACTGACTGTCTCACCTTTCAAACTGTCCTCTAAGTTGGGGCACCTCAGTGGCTCAGTTGGTTAAGCGTCTATCTTTGACTCAGAGTCCTGGGATCAAGCCCTGCATGGGGAAACCCCTGCTCAGTGGGGAGTCTGCTTCTCTCTCTGCCCCTCCCCACCACTTGTGCTCTCTCTCTTTCTCTCAAATAAATAAACAATTCTTTAAAAGTTATCCTCTAAGGTGGGTAAACTGCATCTCAGGGTAGACTGTCTCAAGTGGGGGAAGATGAAAAACGGGGAAAGAGTTTGTCTAACATATCCCACTGACTTCTGCCTTGTAGGGCAACACATGCATGAGTGGTGATGGGGTTCCCCAGTTTCTCACACCTCCATGTCGATTAGGCAAGGCCAGCACCTGGCTTCAGTTCAACCTGTGGTGAGGCCATAGCAACCTGCTTCTGCATGAAGTTCTTTAGAGCTCATGCAGCCCTGCTTGCAGCAGTGCACTGGTATAGAAACAGGTGTGGCTAAGAGGATATGAAATGTATAAGAGGTGTGTAATGCTGCTGAGGACAAACAACAGGGGTTAAATAGCCCTCCATTTTCAACGAAAATGCAAGACCACCTACACAGGATGTATGAAGAGATTATGAAATTAGTTCTGCCAAAACTAGCCTACCACCCATTTTCAAACTATAGGAGAATTTAAAAAATCTATTGGGAGAGATAAAATAATTGAGAAGTGAGAATTTCTTTGGAGAATTGTTCAGTGTGTTATTACATCCCACCCCATATTCCCACAACAGGGAAAAGGAGAGGTGGTGTCCCCCAACTTCAAGTTAAGTGAGGGGCCTTGACATGTGATGCACAGAGTTGGAAAGGCATGGGAAGTAGTCTCTGACTCGTGCCAGTTTATTCTGAAGATGAGAAAGTATGACTGAAGCTGTCCTTTTCTGATGACTGATCAAAGAGAGGGAGGGCTACATGAAGAACTGGCTACTCCGCCACTTAAGACAGGGCAAAGAGGCTAATCTCCCATGTGCCAAATATAGACTCTATGGAAGGAAAATCAGATTGTTCCACCTTAAAAGGAGTTTTTCCTAGAAGTCTCTCTGGAGGGGATGGGTGAGTCCCAATCCAGAGTGGTCCCTGAGAATCTAGCAAGCAAAGGGAAAAATCACAAGCCACCTTCAGAGAGAAGAGCTCTGAGAGAGACATCCCACACCAAGGCGAGTCTGGGGAGATGACGGGAATGGACATATTTCTGTGCATTCAGATCACACAGCCACATTACAACTCTATCCATCCAGTGAGACCTTACTTCACCTCTTTCTCATTCCAACTTTGGATGGAATCTAACAACAACCGTGGGGTAGAGGAGAGACTGAGAAAACAAGAAGGAAAGAAACCCACCATGCCCCCTTACTACAGATCTTCTTGCCTGAAAAGTCAAGAACAGTGGGAGGAAGAACACTTAAGTTGGATAAAAGATGGAAATATTCACTGGATGGAAATTTTTAATTAGTGAAATGGGTTTTTACAACTAAAGGAGGGCAGAAAAGCTTGTGGGGCTGCCCAAGATTTTGACAAAAGGTGGAAAAACGAAAACAAAAACAAAAACAAATCCAGAGCGTGGGATCAATACATGAAATAGGATTTTTTAGTAAATATTTTTTTTCCTGATCATGTGATACAGTCAAACTTACCTTAATAACATGTTTTGATCGCCCTGCCTTATTTTGATGTTGTTCTACCCCTGATTCTGGACTTTCACACACTATTCATCCTCTTTCATTTTGAATCTTCTCTGTGGCTCTGCATTTCTTCTCCATTTTACCTTTAAATTAGATCATCTATGGGATGCCTGGGTGGTTCAGTCAGTTAAGCCACTGCCTTCAGCTCAGGTCATGATCCCAAGGTCCTGGGATCAAGTCCCACTTTGGGCTCCTTGCTCAGCAGGGAGCCTACTTCTCTTTCTGCCTCTGCCTGCCACTCTGCCTGCTTGTTCTCTCCCACCCCCCTCTCTCCCGCCCTCTGACAAATAAATAAATAAAATATTTTTTTAAATAGATAAATAAATAAATTAGATCATCTACTTCTTACAAGCTCTTGTATCTCACTTCCCACAGAATCTTTCCAAACTGTACCACCATGCTTTCATCATTGGCTATAGGGTCAGGAGAAACTGGAGCCTGGTAGTCACTGCTTTGGGCATCCCCCCACTTATATTCTTTTTTATAAAGAAGGCTCACCACCTTTCTGCCCTCCACACCATGACTCAGATATTCTTCATGGTAAATCTTGTTGAAAATCTCTGAGAACTAGGTGGAATCAAAGAAAGAATCTCACTGATTATTTTTTCTACTTAATATGGTGGCTAAACTTCCTAAAAGTTTATTTTATAATATCAAGTAAATCTACAATAATGCCAATGACTGACACTTATTGAGTATTACCCATGTGCTCGAAATCACACTAAGTGCTTTACTTGCATTATGTCATTTAATCCTGAGAGCAAATTTTTGCAGTGAACATAATTTTTCCCCTCTATTCCAAGGAAGAGGATCAAAGAGGTCTGAAGAATTGTCAAAGGCTAAACAACCAGAAAAATGACAGAGATGTGCATCAGAGCCTGGAGACTGATATTTTAACTACTAGGTTCTATTATTTCTCAGTGACAATAAATCTTAAAGAGAATTGAACTTGGTGAAAACAGAAATGAGGTTATGTTTTCCACCATGAATCAGGGGCCTGCTCTGAAACCAGCAAAACTAACTTTCTTGACACTCTGGGCTGGGTATCATCAACCCACTTAGTCTAAAGTTGAGAAAAATGTTCTAGGCATGAAAGAAAGCTTAAAGTCACTTATATGACCAGAAACAATAATTTAGGCCTATTCATCCTAATTTTAATGGGGATTTTATTTGTTTTTAACAAATATGTGGGAAGAATTCTTACCCTCATTTAATCAATGAGGAAACAGGAACAAAAGTATTAATAGACCCAGCAAAGTTTACCACCTCAGGTTCTGAGCTGTCGAGTTTCCGATATCTAGCCTTTTAGAGTATTTGGAAAGAAATAACCACATCTCTGTTGTGTCTTAATCATATAGGAACACAAGCAAAATTAAATGGTTGTTCAATTTAACTAAATATAAAAGATACCCTATGACTTACTGAATATGGCAAAAGTCTTCTTTAAACATACAGTCTATCAACTAATGCAGGATATATTTATGAGGCCTCCACAGTAAGTAAGGCATTGCAACTCTGATGTTGAGGGAATGTAGACACAGGACAGAAGGAAATCACTCACAGCAAGACTTTGGAGGATGCTCTGATCTATCTCATGTTGACTCAGTCTACTACTCACACAGCATCACCGTACTTATGAATTTATTAAGAGCTTATAACATATGCTGTTGTGTCAGGGAATGTATAAAAGGATGTAGACAAAAACTGACCTTGCCTCAATGGGCTTTCACACTGGCATAACTTAGGTCATAAACCTCCTACCTCTCTAGTTTAAAATAAATATTAGAAACACTTATTCAGATGAACAAGTTTGCATAGTCATAGCTCAATTATATTCTGTCACTGGATTTCTGCAAAACAGCTTTAATTGAATCTACCATTACTGAGTACAGCATATAGAATGCTGTCCAAAATTTATGTTTTAAGCATAAATGTGGGTTGCTTACTTTAAATATTTTTATTATCTCCCATACAGTATTGTAGAGTAAATTTTTAAAATATGTACAACTTTGAATAAAAATGTGTATGCATTATCTGAAGATATTATTGAATGAAGACTAAAATAACTCAATTATTATAATATGGTTCTAAAGATTATTTTCTTTAACATCTAAACGTATCTACTTCCTTGTTTACTCCCTTTATGAGAAATTAGCAGAAGTTGAAAACTTAGTACGCAAAGAATATTGAAATCTGCATTTCTGATAACTGCTTATATTTTCAATTTAATGCATGCAGTAGTTAGAGGCACACAACTTGGTCAATTAGAAAAGTGATTGTTCTTTAGAGTTCTCTTGTTAAAGAAAAGTCACTATTTCTGGAAAATTCAACCTGACGTTATCTTCATTAACAGTTAAATACTTACTCCATAATACTTAGTATTTATTGTTTCCTCCAATGCCTTTTTAAAAATATCCTGAAGAAAGGAATTATGTCAGGAGCACGGGAAGGGACAGAAAACTTGGCAGAGAAAGAACACGCAGCTCACTGGAACAGCTTTGAGGAACATGTGGGCTGCAGAGAGGGAGGTAACTTATGGTTGTTGTTTCATATATAAAGACAGCATGAGAGAAAGGTGACAGGAGTAGAGGTGATATCAAGCAAGTTTCAAAAAATTCTCACTGTCTTTTCCATCCAAACTAGGGCCCCCAAAAGTCAAGAATGCTTTATTTTCATTGTAATCAGGCTACATGCTACAAATAGAAAGCTCATCAGAATTCGGGAATAAATTCAGCAAATGTCACCATCTGAAATTGAGGCAAATAAGAATCAACATAAAAAAGGATAAGCTTTGCCATCTGCAGAAGTAACTCATCTTGAATATACTGCTAATGAGAATAGGGGATTCCCCATTTCTAATTGTTAAGGTTCCAGAGTATCATCCTTAACTCATTAAGATGACCACGTCAGAAAGACATAACTAAAATATTAAAGAAAGCCACAATCTGTATAACAATTTAGAACACCTTGTTAATACCACTTTGAATGACAAAGTAGATACTTTGATATTAAGAATTTTTCCTGTTTTTAGAGGAAAGGGGGCTCTTGACATTTACTTGATCAATTCTGGTTCTTTATGCAGAAATATTTGAGAAATGAGAAGAATAAATCCAAGTAGATTTCCATCCCCACTACTCCAATGATGGCCCTCTTATTCCAGTCACCAGTGAGCTCAGTCTTGTCAAATCAATTTTATGCCTTACCTTGACTTGGACTCTCAGCAGTATTCAACTTCCTTCCTCTAGAGGCGTTCTCTTTTTTGTGACACATTCCCTTCCAGGTTTCTTTCAATCTCACTGGCTGTTTCATTCCCTTTTCCTTTGCTGACTTTTTTACTGCTCAATCTCAATCTCACAATAAAATGATTCTCTAAGGCTTGTTACTTTGTTCTCTTTTTTTCCTTCTGTCTACATATTCTTTCTAGGCGATCTCATTCAGACCTATGATTTTAAATACTATCTATATTCAGATTACATACATTATTACATTTTTAGTCCTGAGTCAAAGATTTATATATCCAACTGTTTATCATTTCCACTTAGATGGGTGACATATATCTCCATGCGAGTTAAGACCCAACTGGCTTTGTCTCAGCAAATGGGAATCCTCATTTGTGTAGGTGAACAAGTCATAAACGAAAGTATATTCTTGATCTTCCTCCCTGTCTCCCACAGGTACAGGAATATCCTTAATCTATCCACTTCTCTCTATTCAAACAATACCGTAGTCCAAGTCACCTGGACGACTGAACTTGCCTCATAATGGAGGCTTATTTCCCTTCTGCAGCCCTCCACTTCTTTCCTGAGATCTTTAACAGATAACATCTCTTCCCTATTTAACTCTCCACTGCTTTCCCATTGTAGTAAGAATAAAAACCCATGGGCGCCTGGGTGGCTCAGTGGGTTAAGCCGCTGCCTTCGGCTCAGGTCATGATCTCAGAGTCCTGAGATCGAGTCCCACATCGGGCTCCCTGCTCAGTGGGGAGCCTGCTTCCCTCTCTCTCTCTCTCTGCCTGCCTCTCCATCTACTTGTGATTTCTCTCTGTCAAATAAATAAATAAAATCTTTAAAAAAAAAAAAAAAAAAAAGAATGAAAACCCATGACTTCAGACCCTTGCATCATAGAAATCCCAAGAATTTATCTTGCATTATTCTACCCCTCACTTGCTGGACGCCAGTCACACTTGCCCTTCCTGCTTCCAGACACACCTCGCTCATATATGACTTCTGAACTTTGTACTTCCTGTCCTCTCTCCCAGTAGCAGCAGTCTGTCCCAGGACGCCCATATGCCAAGCTTCTCTATATTATTTAGATCTCATCCCCAAAGCCTTTCCTGACCACCCAGTCTGAAATAGTCTTACTTCCACCTGAGTCTGTCTTTTCACATTTTCATGTTTTGTTTTCTGTGCAATATTTATCACGGTCTGAAATCATCTTACTTATTTAATTGCTTATTTTCCATCTCCATATCTTAACCATATGCTCCAGAGAAGGAAGGCCCTTTTCTGTCTTGTACACAGTTGCATTTCTATCTTCTGGAATAGAATCCAACATATAGAATAAAAGTTTAATAAATATTTTGAAGTAATAACTATCTGAAATTATATATAACACACATTATATAGTAAATATGTTATATATAAATATGTTTTCTCCATATAGGGAATATATCATATAGTATATTAAATATATGATTATATAAATATAATAAAATATATATAAATTTATATATAATATACCATCCTTGCATAACCCTATAGGGGAGATATTACATTTATATATATTCCAAAGAAGGGAACACCAAAATCAGAGTAGTTAAGAGTTTCAAAGTTTGTTTGTGAATGCATGTCGAGAATTCAAATTCATATTAAAAAAAAATCACTATGGTACAATGTTCTCTTAGAGGGTTAAACAAATCTAGACATTCTTATTTTTGTTTAATATCAATGTTGTGGAAGTTACATTATGTGTCTCAGTCCGTTGGAGTCTCATAGTCTCCAGGTATTCAAATAATTATGCATTTCTGGACCCAGCATTCTATGAGGCCTGATCTCAGTAGTTAGCCAGATGCTTCTAAGTCATGTTCATAAAATTTCACTGGCTTTATTTCTGGTTCCTTCTCTGTAGCCCAGAAATCATAAAAAATCTAGTCTAGAAAATTTAGATCAGTCTGAGCAGATGAGAGGCCCTCTACACTTCAATACAACAGAGTTTAACTCTTTTAGAACACAGAAGCCTAATATGCCACCATTACAGAATGGTGACGAATTCAAGATAGATACATCTTCATTCCTGTGTTGCTTTACTCTTCAAGAAGGGCCCTACTTTGTTATAATGGCAAGTACAGATTATTTCAGAACTATAGGTTCTAAAAATTACTGGGAAGGAAGGGTAATAGTTATGTATTAGAGTCCTTGAAATAAATAATTCCTTTATTTAAATATCTTTTTGATAATATCTAACAGGGTGCCATGTTTATAAGGAATGCCTAATTTTTGCTTTAAGAAGATAGGAAGAAATGAGCTGGTTGTTATAATTGATGTATAATCTTTTTTACTTGAAGAACTAGTCCAGATAAAATTACTGCTGGCTGGACTAAAAGGAGGGAAAGGGGGAACAGAATGGAGAACCTCACAGTAAAAAAATGTGGAATATGAGGCTTAGGGAAAGAGCAATGAAAGCCAGTGCTGGTTTTTAAAAGAGAATATTGTAAAGACAGAAACTGAAGTGTTTTCAAAATGAATTAATACACTTTGATCTGGGATTCTCATAGCCAAACCATGTATACACATTACTTTCAAATTGTAAAAAATGACCTTGGTGTGCAAATGAAGTTTTCACTGTTTAGTTATGGATTTGAAAGCACAGTATTATTAAGCTGCTAAAGCATATTTCTTCATAAATATAATAGCAAAATTATGTACAGGCAGAAATAACCTGTATTTTAGTAATATAATAATGAGTCCCATAAATATGTTATGTACTATGACACATTGACCTGATATGAATTATTTTTAAAATATGTTATAAATACATAATACATAAATATAGAAGTGCTTTAAAAATAAAACCTTGATACACACACAATGGTATTCACATATTATAATCCATTTGTATATTGATTATACAAATGCACAATTCAATGGGTCAACATTGACAGAAATGTAGGCACATCCTGTACTAGTTTAACTCTATTATTAATTTATTTTGGTGATTAAACCATAACTTTCCCTTATGTTAGGAACTAAATTAGCTTTTTCAAGCCACTAAAGATGACAAGGAGAACCAAGGTAGAACTTCTAAATAACCTCCGTCAGGTGGGGAGATTACTAAATACTATTGACTCATGTCATCAAAATGTGACCTCAATTCACATTCTGTTGAGAAAAACACAATCTAATCATTCTTCAGTTCCAAGGAACTGATGTAGTAGCACCACCTTTTTTTAGCATTGATGTAAGAATCTCGAGGAAGGAATTTATTTCGATAGAATCTTAATACTTGGTTATGTGATAATGCTATGCAAGAGATACAACAGACCACCTTGGCAAAACTCCTTTGATGAATGAATTACCCCCCGCCTTGGTTTTAAATATTTGTTGAAGAATATAAGAGCTATGAGCTTAATGAGCTGGGGAGGATAAAGGCACAGTCAAAATATCCTGTGAATGACAAACCAAGTCTCATTCTTCTTTAAATTCCCGTGGCCAAGAGAACAGATCAGGGAGGAGAGTACCTAATCAATCAGACGGTAGGACTTGTGTCTTGCCCTTCATGCAGAATGATCACGGGGCACTTAACTTTAAGGCAACTCACTTTCCTGACTACAACAGAAGGGAGGCAGAATAAAACAAATTAGTCTAAGACTCAAAAATGCCAAGGGCCCTATTAAGTATAAAAAGCTAATAGGGTATGTGCTTATACCCACAAGTGTGTGCATGTGTCTCAGAGAGTGGCAGTGTAAAAAGAAATTAGCAGCACATGCTGCTTTAGCAAGACCATACAGAGTTTTCTTGATTCATAAAACCTGACTTACGAGCAAATCTCATACAAAACTAAGGAGCTTTAAAAGAGGAGCTCAGATGGAAAGACAACAGGGTTACTTAGATACAAACGTTACTTTTTTTTTTAACATCACCAAAGCAATTGGTGTTATGTTTTGATGCTATATTGGTGGGATAAAGGAAAAACAGAAAAAAAAAAAAAAAACAAACCTTGCGTGTGTGTAAGTATTTTAAAGCATCTGGGGGAAGAGGAGTCAAAGGGGAAGTTGATTTTAGTAGCGATATCAAGTGAAAACTTGGTAATTATACGCAATTTTACATCCTCCCTTATTTTTTTCTTTACTACTATTTCATTAGTCTTTTCTTTTTCTTTAAAAAATACACTGTAATAAAGGCATCCACGTGATTCCCTGGATATGTAATTGAAATCACTAATCGTGGCAGATGCTGAAGCTATATCCAAAAGACAGCCTGCAAAATACACTGTATTTTGTGTATATATGGATGACAAGTAGTAGTCTAATTAAACCATCACCCTGCAAGGAACCTGGTAGAAAAGAAAAGGGGTTAGGTCCTTTTACATATGTGTTTCATTTCTATTAAATAAGTAAAATGTGAACAAATAAAATAGAAACACATTACATATTTTCTTGTAAATAATGTTTCAAAATTCCATTTTTTTTATAGAGTGAGAAATCACAAAATGAGAGGCATTTGGGGATCTGTTTTAGTCAGTAAGAGAGCCAGATGGTTGTTACTTACAAGGCTCAAGATTACGGGCCAGTCTAACAAATAAATGGTCAGTAAGAATTTATCAATCCTTTCCATGAGTCCACTCATTCTGGAATTGGCAAGATTATATAATTTATATATATGTAATTATATATATATTACATGGAATTATATCATCATTCCATTCCACACCCAAGCCTCTGGCCAGAACTGGCCCAATGGAATCACCCCTGGTGAGACCCCTACAGGGCTGGGAGGCTCCCTCAGAACTTGAGAGAAATTTTCCCATGGGAAAATCTTCCCCTATAGGGCACGTTGTGGATTCTCACCCTGGTCATCTGTGATCAAAAAAAGGTTCCATTTCACCATTTGAGGAAGCAGTTCACCTCCTAACGTGAGTTTGCTTTAGCAGCTTATACAAGCCACCACCAATCATGCAGATTCACCACTGTACTATCATAGGCTGCTGAAACCTACAGCCATCCAAATGTTTCTTAAGAGTAAAAATAATGGCCAAGATTTATTGGGCCTTTAAAATTAGACACCACTACTTTCTCCATTTTACAGTTGATGAGCCAAAAATTGACGGAGGTTAAATCACTAAGGTCATATCTTTTACAATGGGTGAACTGAGATTTCTTTTCCTTTTTTAAAGATTTTATTTATTTATTTGTCAGAGAAAGAGAAAGAGTGAGTGAGCAGAAGCAGGGAGAGCAGCAGGCAGGAGAAGGAGCAGGCTCCCCGCTGAGCCCAGGGGGCCCAAAGTGGGACTCAATTCCAGGACCCTGGATCACGAACAGAACCGAAGGCATCCCCTTAACCAACCAAGCCACCCAGGTATCCCAGGTGAGCTGAGATTTCATCCCACATACATTTTATTCTAAAATACATATTTTTAGGGTATTTTAGGGTAATTAAATTTTCTATTAAAGCAAGCATAGCATATGCTTATGACAAGTGAACTAGACTACAACAAAAGACAAATATATGAAGAAAAGACTAAATTAAAAAAGAACCCTATCACTTGCCCAAGAGGCTCTCTGCTCATCTTACAGATTTAATGCAATCTGAGTCCTAACTTCACGTCAGAAGCCTCCCAGTAGCTTGTCCTCAGCTCTCAAAAGCAGATGCCTGCTTGGCAATAATCTGGTGCCTGAAAGTTTCTGAATCGGTCAAGGGCAAAGTGTTTACCTGTCTGTCTTTCTCTCTGTAGTAATAATGGTTATGCCTCTCCAACCATCTCCCTTCTAGAGGCACTCAGTGCTTCATGAGGAAGACAGAAGGAAAAGAAAAGGAAGTCAGAGTCCTGCTTCCCAAGGTACCAACTCTACTTGAACGTTTCTTCACCACAGCTAATGTCCCCTTTTATATTTGCCCAATTTGGGGGGCTGGTACCTTACTCTTTCAGAATGGAGTCAGGAGATCTGCTTCCCTCTGCAATTACCAATACTCATTTGGTTTTATAGGAGCCTAAGATTCTGTGTGAAGGCATTTTTAAAGAAATGTGATTAAAACTTTGAACTGAAATTCAACATTTTGAATGGCTTTTCTATCTGTAGAACTGAAACCTTTCTCCTGAAGACGACTCAAAAAGATTCTCTTACAAGGCACAAAATCTATATACTTTCAGTAGCTTGAATATTCAGTGACAGTGAAAGTTATTAATTCCTTTCAAAAGAACTGCCATAGGGGTGTCTGGATGGCTCAGTGGGTTAAACCTCTGCCTGCCGCTCAGGTCAAGATCTCAGGGTCCCAGGATCGAGCCCCACATGGGGCTCTCTGCTTAGCAAGGAGCCTGCTTCCCGCTCTCTCTCTGTCTGCTGCTCTGCCTACTTGTGATCTCTCTCTGTCAGATAAATAAATAAAATATTAAAAACAAAACAAAACAAAAAGAACCGCCATAAAGGTGAGTTTTCAAGATATGAATTTGCCTTTAGGAATCTGACACTGAGGTCATACAGTAACAATGTACGTTATATCCTTTTGGAGCATAACTTTCCACGGACATCCCCCAAAAGTAAAAAAAAAAAAAAAAAAAAAACTGTAAATGCAGAAGATCCTTGGATGTAGAGATTTACCATTCGTGATTCTGAGTATCCAGGAGTATTCCCAAAGGCCTCATAATATGTCGTCACTTGTACTATTTGTTGAGGCATGCATTTCAATCACTGTGAGCTAGTTTGCCTAACTCATAACTGAGTCTTGCCAACCTCCCCACATCAGCATTTCATCATGCTTGTCATATTCTCTATTTATCCCCGGGAACCATTAGTGCAATTAAACTAAAATCCAAAGCTCTTAAATGGCTTACAAGTCCCTCTATGGTCTGCCCCTTTCCACCCCACCCAGTTTCCTGGCCTCATGTCAAACTACCCTTCTCTCATATTCTTCCACAGCCCTACTGGTCTCCTTGCTAAACATGGAAAGTACATCCTAAAGGAAGACCTTTGCCCTTCCTATTCCCTGTACCTGAAGTACTCTTTCTTCTTCCTGGTATTTACCTGCTTGGCATGGTCCCTCAGGTTTAGCAGGTATCTGCTCTTGATTTTTTTTTTAGCAGGGAGGTCTTTTTTGACCCATATCAAAAAAAGACTTCCAGTAGTGATATTTCTCATCCCCTTCACCTTGCTCCACTGATTTTCATGGTACTTATCACTCTCTAAAATACTGTATTTATGTGTTTATTAGCTTATTGCCCCCTTTGAACCCTCCATCCCCATCCTACACTTCCTTGCTTCCTGTTTCTTGGCCCTCTAAAGCACCCTTACTTCAGTCACTTAAAAAGCCTGGTTGCAAAGCTGGCCTCCAAGCCTGTGGGAGACCCCAGATATCCTTCTAGAAAATTCCTTTCTTCTTCATTTCGTTTACCAACCAAACAAAACCACCTTAGGCTAAGAATCTTTAACTGGCACACCAGACTTCCATTCTCTCATCCCTAAACTAAAAGGGGATCGTTTACCTTCGAAAGGTCCTTTTGCAATAAGGAAATCTTTTTAAAACTGGGCTGTATGTTTCTTAGGAGAAAACTGTAATACTTTTAAATGGCTAACTTGAAGTCGTTCTCTAGCTACAATGAGATCCCATCGTAAAAAATAAATAAATAAAGTAGTGGTTTCCAGGCCATATAGCAAATCACTCAATCACCTGACAAGAGCGTCCCACCAAAAGGACCGTCTGAAAATTAAAGTTCTGTCGATGTAGGCTGGGTTGGCAGCACCTCAAAATTTCATCTGCACTATGGCAACCACACCTCAGTGAAAGTGTTTACATGAGGGATGTGAAGTCCAGCTTGCAATGGAGCTGCACCCCCAACTCCAACCTGGCCTGTTAAGGCTACTTTTGATAATCCTCTCCAGCTGCCTCAAGGCAGGAACATCAAAAGGGCACATCAAAGCTCTCAGTCACAGCAGAGAAGAGCCTGCAAACCCGGTGTCGCTTTTTTCTTCAGGATTCACAACAAATACAAGTCTTCAGGCCTTCCCCCAAGGAGGAGAGAGTAATTTAAAAAAATTCTAGGCAGCCTGCCCTGAGGGAGTAAAGAGACACCATCATTGCAGGTAGAGGAGAAAGCCACTTCTCCCAATCGCACATTTCTGAGAGTTGGAGGGCTGTTCTAACAAGAAAAAGAAAACAAACAAACCCACACACAAGCAAAGTTTGATCCGTGCTTCACTGGTGTGTGTATTTTAAAATGCAAATAACAAAAGCTGAAAATGATGAAGTGAGCATGTGCTGTCTCACTGACATGCGAGACAGGCAATTAATGAAACTCTGGGCCACAATATCAGCTGCCTGCTGACTTCTGCAATTGAATTAAAACTATCATAAGAATAATACAAGGACTTGCCCTTGTCCTTCTTGTCTATGTGTTTATTTAATTTTCTGTCCAACTGACTCTCAAATAAATTGGAAACAGCTGCCATTTTTTGATTCAGTAGCTCCATTACCCCCTTGTGACATCATTCTGGGCACGAACACTAACAATAGGTCATTATGTAGCAATTACTTTATTGATTTATGGAAGTTTTTAAGCTCCCTCAGGAATATGCACATTCAAGGGGAAAAAAGACCACTTCTATTCTCTTGTTAAGGAGAAAAACCAAACTACAACGGCTGGAATAATGTTGCTCAGATGGGACCTTCCTTACAAGGGATGATTGTAGGAACAATTCCTGTTTTGTTGATTTTCTGTAAGTAAGAGAGAAATGAGGGAAGACTATAAAGTTTGAAAGTTATAGTACCCATAATTGAATGAAGTAACTAAACAAACAGATGACTCAGTGCTGCTGTTATGTAATAGGAGGACTTCAGTGATATAATAGAAGTTACTTGAAACAAATCAACAGTGTTCAAACTCCCATGATGAATGAATTTTCTGAGTTTATGCATAACATTTCATGAATACCACTGCATGAAAACATGCTTTCCTTCTCAATTCAAATGGATATCATAAGATTTCACATTTAAGTTAAATGCCTGCCCTACACCACTCAGTGGATCATATTTTTAATAGCCTGTCCATTCTTAATCAGGCTGTTTACTTGGACCCCTGTATATAAATAAACAGAAGTTTTCTCTCTTGTAAACAGCTGGTTTTACTTCACATTCCTCTAGCTTGGAGAACTCTAATCTAGAGATACAAAAAAAAACTTAAAAAAAAAAAATAATGTGCCCTCTGGGTAGTAACTTAACAGTGGGATTCTAACCTGATGAGCTGAGCAACAGCCTGCTTACATTTTGAGGAAAATGGTTGTTTCTTCATTGAAATCTGTATCTGCAATTTATTGGCCCATATCAGAGGTCAAGAGTTTAATATTCTGGCTCTTCTGTCAATGTCCTGATAAAGAAACCATCTCGGGCTCAACATCTGGCTCAATTCCCCATGGGAAGAACAGCTATGGAAGAGACATTGCTGTGAGAACACATGGAGCTGTGACTTGCCCTAGATCAGTCGCCTAAGGGTAAGCAAAGATGTTGAAACTTGACATAACAGGTAGGTAACAGGCAGCCTCTGATGAGCTTGAACTTCTAATGAAATTGTTTTTAGTTCTGGCCAGATCCTAAAAGAAATTAGGAAATAATGAATGATTTAGGTAATAGATAAAAGTAGTAAGTCATCCTGCTCAGGATCTCCATTTCTTAACTCATAGCTAGGACAAATTAGGAGTCCTTGATCATGCACAAGTCTTATTAAACCCTGTATTCTTAAGAGAAATGCCCAAAAAGTGATTTAAAGAAGGAAGTCTCCTCTCTATTCTGATTCCGAAAACACTACTGACAGTCTTCTAGGTAAAGAATACAACAAAGGGGAAAGGATGTGTCCTAAATGTTGAAATTGAGTCCTGCTCCTGGGAGAAGAGCTCTGGAGAAAAGTAGAAGAAAACAAAGGCATGGTCCTGATTTTGGGGAGCTGACAATGCAGCTCAGCCCCTAGACAGTAGTTTAAAAACAACACAGGTGACCTTATGTAATATAAAACAAACAAACAACAACAACAACAACAAAAGGCAAAGCACTGACCTTCACGTTAGGAGACCTCAGTTATAATCACAATTACACTATTAATTAGATTTGAGATCTTGGATAAGTCACAATTTTCCTAGGACTCTATTTACCTCAGTTTGAACTAAAAATGGTGGGTCAGGTAATACCTGGATCCCCTTTAGCCCTCACAAATCCCATAATCCTTATAAATCATATACCACACAATTTATCACCTGAGTTCTTATGCTATGATTTATGACCATATTCTAGCTAATGCATGAAACCAGTACAGGAGTCTCTGTTTAAAATTAAAAAAAAAAAAACGAGAATATTTTACTTTGCTTATGCACAACACATCTTTCACACATCTGAATGTCACAATTCTTGCATTCTTCACAAGATAGCCCAAATCCATAACTCCTTATCAGGAAAACATTTGGAATCATGGTTAAAAAAGCACATGTTAACATAAAGCCTTTAGTATTAAAGTATCATTTTTGAACTACCAAATTGTGCTTCCTTGATAATTGGTTGTTAGAGTAATACTTACAGATGTAAGTATTACTTACATATAAATGAAGGGAACATTTCATTTGGGATAATACAATTCATTGATACCTTTTTGACAGAGGTAAATCTAGAGCCAAGTCTTAAAGTTACAGTCATAGCATCTTGAAAGAGAAGAAGCAGCCATTCCATGGAAGGAACAGAGTATTGACAAGGAGTGCACATAACAAGGAGACTAAATTTTGTGAAGTGGAATGAGTGACTATGTTGGAGATAAATAGAGTATGTATGCACATCGTATGAAATAAACTGGGGCTGGCATACCATTAGCATAAATAAAGAGAATCTACTTTGCTTCCTGGGGGGAATGCATGACTAAAGTAATGTCTAAGGAAGACTTCTTTTAGCCATTTGGTGAGCATGCTGTAGAATAGAGGGAATAGAAACAAATAATGCAATCAAGAGATGGCACAAAGAATGAAGTTATAAAACGCTGGACTAGGGTAATGACTATGGAAATGGAAAAGAAGGCTCAAATCCAAAAAGCCCAGCAAGAAAGAATTAACAGAATATGAGAACTAACTTGATATGTGAAGCCAAATGAGACTTTTACAAAGGAAGTAGTAAAAACTTAACTACCAGATGAATGTCCCAGAGAGTTAATTGGACAGTTGAGTCATTGGGAGAGGAACACAGAAAAGAAAATGTTTTTTTCATTGAGTGCAGGGTATACATGTCCCCCTGTAGGTACAGCTACATGAAAACTTCAAGTTAATAAATAGATGTGGAAGTTCAGAGTTGGATCATCACTTTTTCATTCAGCAAACATTCATCAAATATCAAATAACTCTGATGCACCAGGCATGGTTCTAGATACCAGAAGTGAAGAGATAATAGGCATAATACCTGCACTCCAGAAATTGTGTTTAGTATAAGAGAGAAAATTACTTAGCATCTTGTAATACTTATATCATCTTACAATCAGACTGATAGACTAATTAGTCAACACTATTCAACATAAGCCAAAGGAAATGTCGGGAGCTGGAGTTTCCTACATAAAGGAAAGTCAAGAGGGAGAACAATCTAGAGATTACAGTTTAAGCATAACTAGTACTGGTAGTGGGATAAAATAAAAAACAGTAGAAAGAAAACAAGGGAGTTTACCATCATCTTTATCTTTCTTTTCAGATTTGCATGAGATTCTATTCTATGCAAGTAGAAGAAAGAAGACAAAGATTTGGGGGGATGTAGGGACAGAAACTATTATTAATTACAGGTGATTCCACATATAGACTAAACCAAAAGATTCTACACATAAAATTTTAAAAACAGTAAGTCAATTTAGCAAGGTTACTATATTAAAAGTCAATGCTCAGAATTAATGTATGCCTTTATACATATAAGAAAACTTGGAAAATAAAAATTTTAAAATAGTAATACTTAATATTTCAACAAAATGCATCAAATATCTGAAAATAAATGTAATAAAAGACATCCTAGACATTTGTACCAAAAGCTATCAAACAATGCTGAGATAAATTAAAGACCACCTATAAAAGGGAAATATACCATGTTCATAGATTGGAGGAATCAATGTTTTTAATGTGATAGTTCTTACCAAATTATCTGTGTATTTAATGTGATTGCAATCAGATCCCAGAGTTTTTGCAGAAACTGCTAAACTGGTTCTATAATTATATGAAAATACAAAGGACCTGGAAAATCAGCAATCTTGAAGAAGAAAACAAATTTTTCCCTACCAGATCTTAAGACTTTTATAAATCAAAAGTAACTAGGACAATGTACAAAACTAGAACAATAGAACAGAATAAAAGGTATGGGAACACACCCATACACATACAATCAACTGTTACATGGCAAAGGTACCACTGCAATTCAGTTTGGGGAAAGGATGGTCTTTTCAATAAGCAATATTGCTTATTGAATAAGCAATATTGTAATTGAACATCTACATTTAAGAGAATGAATCTTGAGCTGTCTTTCATACCAGACACAAAAATTAACTCAAAATATATCATAGATCTAAATTTCAAAGAAGGAAACGAAAAGTTCTTTAAAAAATAAGAGATTATCTTTATGACATTATTTTTAAGATTTCTTAAATGAAACATTGCAGCACAAGCCTTTGAAAAGACTGAAAAGTTTGCCATTCTAAAATTAAGTTCTCAAAGTAAGAACTTCTATATACAAAAAGCTCATATCCAAAACATATAACAAACTTCTACAAATAAAAAATTTTAATGGAGAAAGACTTGAAGAGTTGAATAGAAATTTCAAAAGAGGATACCCGATTGGCCTGTGTGCTATGCATTGTGCTCATCATTGTTATTCCTGAGGAAAATGCAAATTAAACCAAAATTAGATGCAACCTCATGCTCTCTTGAGTTACTAAAATTAAGGAAGACTGACAATATCAAGCATTGGTAAGTAAGTGGAACTTTCATACATTGTTGTTAAGAGATTAATTGATATAGTTACTTAAAAAACTTTTTGGCAGGGTCTACTAAAGCTAAACATTTTCATATCCTATGACCCAGAAATTTCACTCCTAAGTATATACACCCAACTGAAATTATTGCTATGTCACCAGAAGACAAGAATTTCATAACAGCATTATTCATAAGAGGAAGGAAATGAAAACAACCAAAATGCCCATCAATAATAGAATGGAAACACCCATCACCTATAAAATGGATGAAGGCTCATACAGTGGAATACTATAAAACAAGGGGATGGAATAAACTACTGGTAAACAAAACAAAATCAATGGATTTCAAGACATAATTTTGGGCTAAAGAAATCAGATAAACTAAAACCATTACATAGATCCATTTATATAAAGTTCAAAACAAGTAAAACTAGTCTTTTAACAAATAGTGGTAGGTTAATTGAAAACAACAACAACTGGACCCATACCTCGTACCATTTAAAATTGACACAAAATGAACTACAGACCTAAATGTAAAGCTGAAAACTATAAAACTTCTAGAAGAAAATAAAGAAGAAACTTTATTATCTTCAATTAGGCAAATATTTCTTATCTATGACACCAAGAGCATCCAATAAAATGTTCTGCTTTTCAACAGTGTTGAAAATACAAGACAAGCCACAGATTAGAAGAAAACACTTGTAGATCATATATCTAATGAGGTACTTATATCCAGAATGCATAAAGAACTTTCAAACACAGTAAGAAAACAAACAACTCGTTTAAAAAAAAAAAAAATCGCACACAAAAACACATGAGCAAAGGAATTGAAGGGACATTTGACTAAAGAAAATATATGGATGACAAATAAGCCATGAAAAGATGCTCAATATTATTGTTTATATGGAAAAGCAACATAAATAAAACCAGAATGAGATACTACTTCACATCTATTAGAATGGCTAAAATTAAAAAAAGCCTGACCATGCTAAGTGTCAATAAGGTTATAGAGAAACCGGAATTTTCAATTACTGCTAGTGGAAATAGAATGGTACAACCACTTTGGAAAAGTTGGGCAGTGTTTTGTTTTGTTTTGTTTTTAAGTTAAATATAAACATATTACATGATCAAGCCATTCTGCTTGATATTTACTCAAGATAAATAAAAAGCCTATATTATGTTTACTACAACTTTATTTGTAATAGTAAAAAACAGGAAACAAAAATGGATTTTAAAAAAATATGTGGCATATCCATACACTGGAAGTCTACTCAGCAATAGAACAAAAACAAAGTATTGAAACATGCTCTATCAAGTACACATTACAAAATAATTATGTTCAATAAAAAAGGCAAACAAATTAAAGGCTGTATGATTCATTTATGTAAAACACAGTAAAGTGCAAGGACACCTGGGTGGTTTAGTGGGTTGAGCATCTGACTCTTGCTTTCAGCTAGGGTCATGGTCTCAGGTCCTGGAATGGAGCCTCACGTGTGGCTCTGCACTCAGTGAGGAATCTGCTTAAGATATTCTCCCTTTGACACTTCCCCTACTTATGTGTGCTCTCTCCCTCTCCCTCTCTCTCTCTCTCTCTCTCTCTCTGATAAGTAAATAAATCTTTAAAAAGAAAATACATGAGCGTGCAATCAATAGTTGCTATGGGATTGGAGAGTAAGGAAGCAAGAAAGGGAAGGATTATGAAGAAGCCAGAGGAAACTTTTGGGACTGACAGGTATGTATATCATCTTGATTGATGTTTTTACAAATGTATATATGCTAAACCATCAGTTTGTGCGCTTTGAAATATTTCATTCATTGTCTACCAATGACACCTTTAAAAACTATAGATTTTTTAAATTGGCAAAATTAATCTCTGGGGTAGTAGTTCCTCAGAAGGGACATGAGTGAGCATGTGATAGTTTCATGTGCTATAGTTTCTATAGCTTGATATAGGTATATATGCCAAAAAAAAGCAAAAAAATAAGCTATATATTCCATATTTGTGCATTTCACTATACTTAAGTTACAATTCCATAAAAATAAGTTTTCCTTAAAAGTAGTTAAGGGACTTAACATAGTAAGTATTGAGAATCTAGAACTATGACTTTCACAAGACATCCATAAATAAAAAACAGAAGAAAAAAAAAGAGAAGAAATGACAAAGCAGTATAAACAAAAATACTGAAAACATGGGAGGAATACATAGGCAATGGTAAGTAAGTTTTGCTCCAGCAATTTAAAGGAATCCAACATGACCATATGAAAAAGCTGGCACTGTAATCTATACTCTACTAACAAAATTACTGCAGTATGCATTTTATTCACCTTTTCTCTCTCTGTTGTCACACTTTCTTATTTTACAATCCCCTCCTTTTGTTCTATCTAACCCAGCTGGATCAAACACTAGCCTTAAAATTTCCTCTCTTAGCTTTGTTCCATGGCATAGAATCTATCTCTCCTGATCATGATTCTGGTCTTTGTCTTCTGTGTTTATGCGGTAAAACATAAGTGAGAGGTTTTCTCTTCCACACTTCCACACTGCCACATATGGCAGTATAGCCCGCCATACTCCTAGAAGACATGTCCACAATAGGATAGATGTGATCTCTTACCTGCCACTATCTGACTGATTACTGTATGAAATAGCAGGAGTAAGAGGAATAGGTAAGAGAGAGCAGAGATAGGACTGAACACAGAGAATAATAAATAGCTGAAGGGCTGGGAATAAAGGGGTAAAAGCATTTGAATATGTCCATGCCAGCATGGGTTGCTAGATTGTGAGAGATTACAATGAAAGAGGATGGTGAGTATGTGGAAATATTTGACTTAATCATGTAAGAAAGCAGTGAATTTTGGAAATACTTGCAGAGAAATCAGAATTCAGTGCAGGATTTCAGAATTCAG
Source organism: Mustela nigripes (assembly GCF_022355385.1). Taxonomy (NCBI): domain Eukaryota; kingdom Metazoa; phylum Chordata; class Mammalia; order Carnivora; family Mustelidae; genus Mustela; species Mustela nigripes. The sequence continues at coordinate 70,835,397 of NC_081562.1, forward strand.
TGCAGGATTTTTATCTTAACATGTGAATGTCAGAAACAGAGGGAAAAGAGTATTTGGGAAGGAATTAGTATAACTTTTCCTCTAAATTCACAGGAAAGAAGTGAGCAAAAGAAAGGAGTTTATATCTCACTTTAAATCCACTCAATTTAACTTCTAGCATAAAATGAAGAGAAATAATTTTTGTGTCTTCCTGCTTTGTGTTGACTATACAGGTCTGGAGGACTGGGGTACTGGGGCGTGCATATGGTGAATGGGCATGGTTTGCCATGGAATTTGACAGAGAGAAAGAAGATGTCATGGTCTGGATATAGCCATTTTGAAAGTTAAAGATCTCAAAACTGCTAGAGAGCAAGACAATGCTCTGAAAATCAGGACAAATCAGATGACAGGGTTTTGTGGTTGAAGGAAGTTGAACTATCTGTTGGAACAAAACAAACCAAGATCTCAAAGTACATAGTATTGGAATTTCCAGATAATCACTGAGAGAAGAATGCTCAAAATAAGCAGCTTGGTATCACCCAGAAACCTAAACTCTGACATCTTTTAAACTGTACGAAGTGGGTTACGCTGAGCCTACAGGTGTATGGGATGCACCGGCTGCCAAAGAGAGAGTGAAGTACCATGGAAAGTTGCTACATGATTTCATATGTTTCATTGTTGGTCACCTTCCAATCTAAATTATTAGCTCGCCAAAGATGGATAAAATTACATAATATGATTAACAGCTTTAAAACTTGAAGGTTAAAGAGTCATCACACATTTTAATTGAGGCAGATGTGAAGTGATCCTTTCCAAAGGCAAAAGATTCATATATAAACATCACTCTGCCATCTGACGAAACTAAAACTAAAATCCAATGTATACACATACATATTTGTACCTAGTGTGCATGTATATGGAGAATGCAGGTGAGTTTAACAATTTCTATACCATAAATGAAGACAAAAAGAAAACACTGAAGGAGAGGGAAAAATAGAGGGAAGAGTCTATATATTGTAGTTGAAGTAACTAGTATTCAATGATATTTTCCCCTGAACCAATGAACCTAAATTCCCTGTATTTATTCCTTAAAGTAGTTCCTCCTCCTAAATCTGGACTGGCCCCATGACTCATTTTAACCAATAGAACATGGCAGAAGTCAGCTTTCAATGCTAAGTCATCTGAAGTAGGTTTGGCTTGGGCTTCCCAAAGCTCTCTTTTGAGACCTTTTTTTCTCAGAACACAGCCATCAAGCCATACGCATAGTGTCCCAGTCGATAGCCCTTGTGATCTCCCAGATGGCAGCCATCAGCTGCCAGCTACCAGAATGCACTTAGAAATTCCAATCCAGTCTTACTCCTAAATAACATCAACATCCAACATCGCATGGAGCAGAAGAACAGCCTAGCAGAACCCAGTCAACCCCCAGAACTTTGAGATTAGTCAGTTTCTGTCCTAACACATTGTGGTTTATAAGGTTTATTTTGCAAGAATCAATAGCCAAAATGATTTATCAATTTCTTAATGTGAGAGCACACCAGTTAGATATTATCATGTAGCAAATCACCCAAAAAGAGTGATTTAAAACATGGAGTTATTTAACTTTTTCTTAAAGGGCCAGATAGTAAATATTTTAGTCTTTGTGGACCACATAGTCTCTGTCCCAACTACTTAATTCTGCCATTGTAGTGCGAAAGAAGCCAAAGACAATACATAAACAAATGCGTATGGCTGTATTCCAATAAAACTTTACAGAAATTGGCAGGTGGCCCACAGCCATAGTTTGTTAACCTCTCTTTTCAAAAAAGACCCATGTATTATTACTCGCAGTTCTATAGGTCAGGGGGGTTGGTTCTACTGATCTGAGCCAGGTTTAGCTGATCTCAGCTTGGTTCGTTCATGCACCTGTCATCAGCTGGCAGGTTAGTAAGGATCTGGCTGGTTTATGATGGCCTCATGTACAGCTGGTGTTCTGCTGGCTGCCAGCTGGAGTGACAGGGGTGACTGGGACACATGTTTCCTATCATCCATCAGCCTAGCCTACGCTTGTTCATATAGTGGTGGCAGAGTTCCAAGAAAATAAACAAAAACACACAGGTCTTTTGAGGCCTAGACTCAGCATTGGTACATTTTTACTTCTGCTCTACTTTATTGGCCAATATAAGTCACAGGGTTGATGCACATTCAAAGGATGGGAGAATAGACTCAGCCCCTTGATGGAGGAGCTGAAAGTCACAACGCAAATGGCATGGCTACAGGTAGATGTGGAGCACCGTGCTCTTTTTGCAAATTATGTATGAATATGTAAATCTAAGAGCTAAGATTTTTGAAATGGGAGTTGTTCCATTTTCTTTATTTTATAAATTAAAAAAGTGAAATCCACAGAAAGGGATTGGCTCCACTAAGTCATTCTTTTTAGTAGGACAGCCCTGGAGCCAGAAGAACAACTTACTAATTGTATGTCTAACTAGGTTGTGGTTTTTTGACCCCTTAGAATGTCCACATAGGGCCTATGGGGTTCCTAACACAACTGTGAAAAATTTCTCTTCTACACACCATCTTAGTCAGGTGGCCTCTACCTCAAAGTTTCTAATTCCAGTAAAGTCACACCTAGGGTGACCACCAAGATCTCTTAAACTTCCCCTTATATCCAGACAGCCCTTCTTTATTATACTCTTAGAATCCTAATTCCTAATTTAGCATATCTTCAGCTTAAAATGTTTCCAAACATCTGCATCACTTGGTCACATGCCATGAATATGGAGTGGTCTGGTGATAATAAGTCCAATGAGAATGACGCTTACTCAAACAGTTCAGCCAAAGACTTGTTGTAAACACACTTAGAATGAGGTGGCTACAGGCTACAAATTAGTCACCAGTTGCCACAGTTATAAGCAACATCCCTACTAGTCAGTTCATAATAACCCACAGGGACTTAAGAGAATGTTCAAGCTAAAACCTTTCCTTCCATTCTCAATTGCTGTGCTGTTGGAAAAACAGTAGAATTATCTTTCCCACCCTGACTTAATGGCTTCCGGTCAGGATACAGCCTGTATTATGTTCAATCTCTTACTCAGAGTTTAAAAGCTTATAAAAATAAAATTTTCTGCCTTTGCTTTACCCTATGGACAGGACTGACTTAAGCCAGAGCATATGCAAGGAGAAGCTGAGTCTCAGACTCCAGAAACATATTACAATTTGTCCTGGAATCTGGATTATCCCCAAGTTGGCTCCATTTCATTAAGCTAGTAAGTTGTTCTGTTTTGCTTGTGTTTTCACAACTCAAAAAAATTTCTAAAATTTCTTTGTAGCTGACTTGAAAAGCAGCATTCTAGTTTGTCTCTATATCAAGCACCTTCTATGTAATTCAAAACTTAAGAGTCAACCCTAGGGGTGCCTGGGTGGCTCAGTGGGTTGGAGCCTCTGCCTTCGGCTCGGGTCATGGTCTCAGGGTCCTGGGATTGAGCCCGGCATTGGGCTCTCTGCTCGGTGGCGAGCCTGCTTCCTCCTCTCTCCATCTCTCCCTGCCTCTCTGCCTACTTGTGATCCCTGTCTGTCAAATAAATAAATAAAATCTTTAAAAAAGAAAAAAAAAAGTCAACCCTAAACCCAATGTTAGGCAACAAACAATCTCCTAAACATAATCTGAAACTAATTCTCATGCCATAATAATAAACTGAGCTATGCAGCTCCAATATAAGTAATTTTTTGAACTTCAGCAGCACTGACTCATCATCACTATGCTTACTTGTTTTTATGGCTTCAACTGTTATAGTATGGCATCTCCGATTTTCACATTCAGTTCCCTGTACCCACATACAAACTGCTGAAGCCTATAGGTTCTACCTTCCTCAAATCTCGGCAGTTGGTCTTCTCTTCTCATTCTCTTTGCCCCTACTTGCATGAAGTTCTTTTGCAGGCAATCTTTGTGTTCATGTTCATGCTGTTCCTTGTAATAAAATGTCTTTTCTCACCATCTCTGCCTACTAAAGCTTCACTTATACTATAATAATACTAGTTTTTCCCCAACCAAATCTGACCACTCCACTTATGACACCTCTTTTTCCACCTCTATTGGCATAATAAAATGAAACAAAATGAATGAATGAATGATGCATAATAATGAATGAAATTTATCATCCATTTTATAGGCCCATTATTTATGTATATTTGTTGTATAGTGCCCCCCCCTTCCAGGAAGCTAATTTCCCTCTAGTTTAAGGGGCCTTTAGCTTATCTAACATAGAACTTAACTTTCTAAGGCAAATCTGCAAAAGCCCTCACTGTAATACCTAATCCTTTCTGTCCATATAGCAGCAGTTGTACCAAATATGGCAAGAAGAGTCTCATGGGGAAGTAGAACCCACATTTCCACAATCACATAGGAAATGTAAAGGCAAAATTGTTAATAGCCTCCCCAGGGTTTTAGCTGTTGCTATGATGTCTCCATGATTTCATCATGGTTTGAGAGTAATGAAGTATCTCATTGCAGGTTTCAAAGCATAAAGTAAAAATAAGTGTGCTTTGGTCATTTTTTCCAAAGCCTGGTTTTGTTATTAAGGTCTACAAGTTTCTTTCATATGTAACCTGATTACACAACAGCATCAAAATTCATTTCTAAGGTAGGTAGTATTACCATGCATCCTGTTAAAATGCTTTAAGAGCAACTTCTTACACAGAAATATCAAATACTATATGTGATTTTATATCTCTTTTCTTCAGTGTAAGATTGGCTTCCTTCTTTATGAGCAACTCACTTTTTTAATAAAGATGTTTTCTTTTTTTCAACCAAATAACTACATATTTCTTTGGGACTTTTGAAATCTTCATGAGTGCGAAGATGAGAAAAGAGAAATTCAGGTCTCATGGTATTCTCAAAACAGATATATTATAATTAGGGTAATTAACTCCTAGACCTCGAGCATCAGTATCTGAACAAAATCTGTGTGTATATACTTTGGGTATATATTTGTGGGTTTCATCAACACTCGCTTCTTTTTTTTTTTTTTTTAACTTATTTTAGAACTGTGATTGAAATCAAGTTTACAGGTCTGATCCAATATGAATTAATTAGTTTTGTTCCATTCCTCAGTAGCTTCCATTTATTGAGTGCCTGCTCTGAGCTAGGCATCATGACATGCTCTCTCTACATTTATCTCAAAAACTACCAAATATGATTCCCTACCTAAGCTTCCTCTTCCAGTGAAAAGAACCATTGTCTGTCCAGTTGGCAAGCAAGAAACATACTTGTTGCCTCCTCTCTTACAATGCTTATTTCCAATTCTCACCAAGTTTGAGGAATTTTACCTTGAATCTAGGGTCAATCTATTATCTCTCTGGCTTCACTGCCATTCTCCTATTTCAAACTGAAATAAGCTACAACCTAACTAATGAAAGACCCAACTAGTTTTCTTGCATTTACTCTGGGGCTCTTCTTGTCCACACTCAACCCTAGTGTCTGTCCAAGTCTTTGCTTTTTTTTTTTTTTTTAAGTAGTTTGTCTTTTTGTTACTGAGCTTTAGGAGTTCTTTGTATGTTGTGGATATAAGTGTCTTTTTCAAAATGTACAGCCTGTTCCTGGGAAACAACAGGAAGTCAATGTTCCCTTTCGAATAGATGAATGAATAAACCCTTTAGAGCATAAATCACCCTAGTTTACAGATAAAGAAACAGATTCTCAGAGAAGTTAGGGTTGTTGCACAAGTTCACCTAATAATTTGCAGAATCAGGATTGGAAACCAGGTCTACCTGATTTCAAACACAGATCTTTCCGCTGTGCTGTATCGATACTCTATTCTCTCTCTCTCTCTCTCTCTCTCTCATACACACACACACCCTTAAATTTGTTGAACCATATTATAAATGTGTGTCTTTGTTAGTTCCTGAATAAGAAAAGGGGGGAGTGTCAAGAGAATATAAATGAATACAGATACAGGAGAGAGGTGCTATCAGTAATAGAAAAGTTATGCAAAGCTTATGCTTCTTGTGATTGGGTCAGTGACCTGTCAGTCTCCTATCTATCTATCTTCCATCCTTCCGTGTACCCATCCATCCATGCATCATCCATCCATCCCTAATCTATCTAAAAAGATAATTTCTCTATTTATAAAGTGTGTGGTCTAAGGCATACCTTTTCTATCCTGATAAAAGATAGAAAATAAGTGTATATCAGGAAGAATAATTTTCTACAGTTCATTTTTTAGTAAAAATTTTCTTCAGAAAAATGCATAAATTTTAAGTGTTCAATAAGATGAGACTGAAAAATAAATGCAGGTGTATAATCCACACTACTGTCAAGATAAAGAATGTCCCCATCACCTAGAAAATTCCTTCATGCCCCTACCCAATCTTATCCACCCCAGGAACAACCATTTTTTCTTATTTTTTGGTTTTTTTTTTGTTTGTTTGTTTGCTTGCTTTAATCATAGATTAGTTTTGCCTTTTCTAGAATCTTGTATGAATGGAGTCACAGTATATACTCTTTTGTGTCTGGCTTCTTTCTCTCAGCCTAATGCCTTTGAAATACATCACATTGCTGTATTTATCAGTCATTTATTCCTGTTTTATAGGTATTATTCCATTACATGAATATACCACAATATTTTTATCCATTCTCCTTTTGCTTTATTTCTGATTTGGAGATATTAGGAACAAAGTCATTGTGAGTCATTTTGAACATGTATTTCTATGGATATATTTTTTCCATTTCTTTTGGCTTAGTGTCCAGAAGCAGAATGCTAGGTTATATGGTAGGTGTATGTTTGACTTTATAAGAAATAGACAAAATTTCTTCTAAAGTGGTTGTACTATTTTTCATGCCTACTATCATTGTATGAGAATTCTAGTTGCCACATATCCTAGCCAACATTTGGTGATGACAGTAGTTTAAATTTTAACCGTTCTAGGGATTAATAATGGTATCTCATTGAGTTTTTAGTTTGCATTTCCTTAATGATTAAAGAGGCTGAATATTTTCTCATTTGTTTATTGGCTATTTCTCTGTATTTTTTGTGACGTATCTAAACATGTTTTTTCCTAATATTAAATATGGTAGTTTAATCCTTCTATTAGTGAATTTTAGGAGCTCGTTATATGTTCCGGATACAGGTCTTTGGCAGATGCATGTTTTACGAATATTTTGTGGCTTGCCTAATCTTGCTTTTTAATCGAGACTTTTGGGGAGCAGAATTTAAGTCCAATTTTCAGGGTTTTTTCTTTACAATGATGGTTTTATGTGTTTTGTCTAAGAAACCTTTGCTTATTACTGGGTCTCAAAAAATATTCCTTTGGAGGAGCGATAAATAGGCAGAGTACAGAGAACTTTTAGGGCAGTGGAAATTATATACCATAATAGTAGATACATCATTGTACATTTGTCCGAACCCATAAAACTTACAATACCAAGCATGAACTATAATGGAAATTAAGGACTTTGGATGATTGTGGTGCCAATATATGTTCATCAGTTGTAACAAATATACCATTCTGATAGGCAATGTTGGTAACAGGAGGCTGTGCATGTGTGGGGGCAGGGAATATACAGGAAATCTCTGCACCTTCCCCTAGATTTTGCTGCAAACCTAAACTACTCCAAAAAAATAAAGTATTTTTAAAAATACTTTAGGATGGTCCTAGAATTTAGTCGAACATCGGGCTCCCTAACTAGCCAAGAGTTTGCTTCTCCCTCTTCCTCTGCCTCTCCCTTCCCTCTGCATTTCCCCCAACCTGTCCTCTCGCTGATCTCTTTCAAATAAATAAAAAAATAAAATCTTTTTTTAAAAAAATGAATTGGGTTGCTTTCTGGACTCTATCCTCATGCAAGTGCCACGCTATTTGATTAGTATAGCTTTATTCTTTAAGTGAGGTAGTAGAAGTATTCCAAATTTATTAGTTTTTTTTTAACAAGACTATGTTGACTTTTCTGTAACATTTAAATTTCTATATGAATTTTAGAATAATATTGTCAATTTTTATTAAAAAGTTTACTGTTACTGTGTTGATTCTATAGATTAATTTGGGGAGAACAGACAACAGTATTACTTAGTATTATAGTATTACAACACTTAATTCCAATTAATGAACATGGAATAACTCTCCATTTATTTAGGTTTTCTTTATATTAGGAATTTTAGTAAATTTTACTATAGAAATCTTCCACTTTTTAAAACATATTTTTAAATATTAATGTTTTCATCAAATATGGTAAATATGGAAGAGTTTTAAGTTCATTTTCTTATTTAGGAAACATAATCGAATTTTTAATATTGACCTGGTGTTTTACAGTCGAGAAATTTATTCAATATTTTTAGTAACTGCTTTGTAAATTCTTTCGAATTTTCTATATAGATAATTATGTCTTCTATTAAAAAAGTGATTTTCTTTTTTCCCAATATTTATGATATTATTTCTTTCTCTTCTCTTACAGGACCAGATTTGACTTCCTTTGCTGAATTGAAATGATCGAAGCAGAAATCATTGCATTGTCACTTACCTTAGGGGAAAAGCATCCAGTCTTTCATGATTAAATTGGTTAGCTATAGATTTTACATAGATGCTCTTTTTTATGTTGAGAAAGTTCTATTTCTCATTTGCTGGTCATTTTATTATGAATGGATATTTAATATTATCAATTTTTTTACAGTAAAAACTATAGTGACTATACAATATGTTGTTTATTCAGTTAATATGGTGAACCACATTCACTGCTTTTCCAATGTTAAACTTTGCATTGCTGGGATAAACCTCACTTGGTCTTGATATATTATAGTCTTTATGCTTTGCTTGATTCTATTTGCTGTATTTTGACAAGGAATTTTCCAGTTATATTCATGAATACTATTGGTCTGTAATTTTTCTTTCTGTTGATACCAGGTTCTGTTACAAAGATTATACTTAACTCACCAAATCAAAACATTGGCATTTCTTCCTTAAATGCTTGATAGAACTCATTTGTGAATCTACCTGTCCATTTCACCTGCCTAGTCCAGTTGGTTGGCATAAATTGCTTATAATATTCTTACATTTTCTTGTAACACCTTTAAAATCTGTAGTGAATCCCCTCTTTCATTACTGATCTTGGTAATTTTTTTCTTTTTCTGGATCATCTTCCTAGATGTTTATCGATCTTTTTAAGAAACCAAATTTGGCTCTTCAATTAATTTCTTCTTATTTTATTTTGTTCAGTTATGTTTTGTTTGTTTGTACTTCCTAGGGTAGAAACTTAAGCCACTGCTTTTAAAACTCTTATTTTCTGGCTCTGCACTGCTGCTGGCAGTCGCAGCCTGGCCTCGAGGAGGGTGTGAGCTGATGATGCTAGAACCTTACTGGTGGCAGCAGCGCAGGTTGGCGAAGCTGGTGGGGGGAGGGCCAGCCAGGTGCCACCTGGTGGGGAGTTCACACATTCCACACCATAGTGATTGCAGATGAGAGGTTTCATAGGGAAGGATATCAGAAGGCTATGAAGAAGACCACAGTTTGGATATGACTGAACAAAGACAATATGGAACCTTACATGGAGCTACAACTGGATCTAAGATTGGGTGCTGTCAAGGGCATGCTTTCTCTTGGAGAGCTCTCCTGCACAGTTGCACCACAGAGAAAGACAACTTTGTTCATTATTAAATGTTCAGCCAGACTTTATAATTAGTGTGGAAGGTCCTGGACTTTCAGTTTGAGGATGCTAGATGAACAAAGACGGAACATCAAGGAAGAGATATGAGGAAACTGAGACTCACAGGGACTGCCTGGTCGGGGGGCACCCACAGCAGAGCTAGCACTCCAGTCTTGCACTCAGCTGTCACCACCATCTGGTGCAGCCTGCTCTGGAAAAGCGCATGGTAGCCCTGGAGTTGGGTGGCTGCTCTCAGGTCTGGAGTGCACATGTCCACACTGTGCTCTGTGGAGCCTTGGGGAATGAATCCACTGTGGCCAATTGATGTGGGCATCTGGCTGAGTGGGAGTTCAAAGGGAGCCTGGGCATGCTCCAGAGATCAGTGAGGCTATGCAGCATGAAAAATGTTTAAGGGGGAGAATATTTTATGCTAAAGACTAAGTGTTAGTCTACTGTTCTATATGCAGAAAGTTCTGCAGCCTTACATTGAAGACTGTGTTTCTCCTTCAATACGAATTCCTTTTTTGTCTATGCCCATACTTAAAAGGCATCTGCATGCACGCTAAGGTACAAATTGGTGGAGCAGGTTGTTGGGTCAGTGGTTCTTGAGTTTCCCTTTGCCCTTACATGGGCACACCCTTGGGTGGCTCCTTCAAGGAGCTGGTAGATCCCACCTGCTCCTGTGGAGGCAGCACTGAAAGTAATGCATGAGGTTAATAAAGGGGAAGCCACGAATCCATCTCAGTTCCTAAAATCTTTCCAAAATGTCTTATTGATTACTGCTGTTCTATGAAAGCTCCTGGTTCTGAGAGCCTGCCAGAAGACTCGAGGTTGGGGTTGGTATTTTCTTCCCTCTCATTTTGGTTGCTGTCTCATTGTGCTGAGGGGGTGAGAAATCGCTGCAGCTGGTACGGGACGAGACTTGGGCTGGATCCTGCCACACTGTTGCAGACGTATGTGTCTCTGCACACGTCCCTCATCTCTGCCGCACCTGACTTCCAGGGCCACACTGCATGCTTGTGCACTGCTGCAGACAGTGCCCGCCTCACTGCGGATCCTATTGCCACAAAGATCGCTGGATCCCTTAGGATTTCGTCTTCGACCTAAGTGTTATTTAGTAGTGTGTTTTCTTTTATTTTTTTTTAATATTTTATTTATTTATCTGACAGAGATCACAAGTAGGCAGAGAGATAGGCAGAGAGAGAGAGAGAGAGGACGAAGCAGGTTCCCTGCGGAGCAGAGAGCCCGATGCAGGCTTGATCCCAGGACCCTGAGATCATGACCTGAGCCGAAGGCAGAGGCCTAACCCACTGAGCCACCTAGGCGCCCTAGTAGTGTGTTCTTTAATTTCCAAGTATTTGGGACTTTTCTTAATACCTCAATATTGTCGATGTCTAATTTAATTTCATTTTTGGTTTATAGCCCAGTACATCGTCCATCCTGTTGAATGGTTTGGGGCTGCAGGTTCTTTGTTTTTGGAGGGTTGTGGGGTAGGTTTTTTAACTTGGTTTTTTGTTTTGTTTCATTTTGTTTTGTTTGCACTAGAAAGGAATGTGATTCTATTGTTGTTGGGTTTGGTATTATACAAATGTCAATTAGGTTAGAGACAGATAGGGTTGGTCAGATTTTCTTTATCCTTACTATATTCTATCTACTTGTACTATTAATTATTGAGAATAGGTTATTTAAATTTTCAACTTATAGTTGTGAATTTGTCTATTTCTCTTTAGTTCTGTAAGTTTCTGTTTCACATTGTTATTAGGAACACACACATTTATGTTGAATGATGAATTGAAATTGATCCTTTAATCATTATGAAAGGTCTGGCAGGTCATTATGGTTCTATGCATTTTTTCAGTCTTTTCCCCTATTCTTCATATTAGATCATTTAAAGCACTCTATTGATTGAAATTAGCTCACTTTCTGCCATTTTGCATGTGCTACTAGGATCATCCAGAGATATTTTGTTAATTTCAAATATACTATTATCTCTTGTAGAATTTTCTTTTGGCAACTTTTCATAGCTTCCAATTTTCTGCTGAGATTTATTTGCTGTTCATTCATTGTAAGCATGCATTCCCTTTAGTCTTTAAACATATTTATAGTAGCTGTTTTAAAGTTCTTGCCTGCTTATTCAAACATGTAGGTCACCTTGGGGTTTATTCCTAATGACTGATTTATGATTTGACTACGAACCACTATTTCGTGTTTCTTTGCCTATCTAGTAATTGTTTTATCATTGCAGATGATGTGCTGCAGGGAGTCTAGATTGTATGAACTTCTTTAAAGAGATGTTAAATTTCTGCTAGCAAGCAATTAAATTATTGGTAGGTATATTTGAGTTTGTTAGGCTTGGTTTTATTTTTGTTAAGGTGGTTCTATTTCAAGTTTAAATTAGTCCTGGTACATGTTCCTTACTCCACAGTATGGAATCTCAGCTAAATACTGAAGTCTTTTCATGAGGTCTCTCTACTCTGATCAGACTGAAACTCTATCTCCTATCACTGCATCAAGAAATCTCTGGTACCTTGTCTTGAGTCTATGTATCTCAATGATTTTTCAAGGACGTGAAATAAAACCCCACACAGACTTTTAGGCATTCCCCCTCATGAAGCTTTTTCTTCTTAGGTACTCTCCCCAACAAATTCCAGGAAGTCTACCAGCCACGAATTCCAATCTGCTCTTCAGCAAAGTGAGACAGTTATTCCACTTAATTTCCATTCTACTTGAGTTCCGTGGTTATAGGAAAGTGCCTCTAGGAAAAGTAGGAGTATGTGTAAGCTCACCTGGCATGCTTTCCTTATCTTAAGAATCACAATCTTGGACTGCATGTTCCTCAAGTTCTAAAAATATTTGTCATATTTATTTTTCCTATTTTTATAAGTTTTTTTTTGGGGGGGGGCAAGTTCAGTACTAGCTACTCTGTCGAGACTAGAAGTAGAAGATGTCAAAGCATAATCCTTTAAATACCTGGAATTAACTTTTTGTTTTAACAATTCTATTAACTGCTTATTTCTTAATTGATGCTTCAGCAATGCAAACTGATAACTGAAATTACAGATGGTATACAGAGACATCTTGTTGTTGATTTAATAAAAAATACACTTCAGTCCACCACAAATACAAAATTCAAAAATGAGAGAAAAAAAATATATGTATTTTATAAGCATAAAATTTATAAAACCATCATATATAGAAATACATGTATTTTCTGAATCTAGAGATTCATAGCAAGAAGGGAGGACAGGACCAGTTGGGCCAGTCAGTAACACTCTTCTCTTACGTATTAAAACCAAGACTGAATTCTGGGACATAGCTCACTCTATTCATGTACAGATATAAGAACACTGTCCTGGCAAATGTGAGCTTAATCAGAGGAATAATAAACAATCCTCCAAAAAAGGAAAGTGTGCTCCTTTTGTGTAGTTTAATAGTTTATAGGACAAGACTTGTGAGAGAGTCAGACAGCTTTACATCTTCTCTGCAGCTGAAATTTCAAATTGTTTTCTCCATGAAAAAAGAAAGGACAAAGTATTATATAACAAAACATTTTCCCAGAAGTATAGTGAAAGCTAGACATTCATGATATTTGACCATTAAGTATACATGAGGAGTCCAAATATTTGAAAAAGATAAAGCAAAGGGAAATTCAAGAAACACATAATGCCAACATGTTTTTCAAGTCAAAAATGTATCCTAAGAAAAAGATAAACAGTGATTACAAAGAAAAGTTGCTGAGTTTCAGCAGTAATATAGGATTATTTCTGAACACAGGGGAATGAAAAGGAGGAGGAGGAAAAAGAAGAGAAGGAAGAGAAGGGAAAAGGGAGAAGGAAGGGAGGAGGAAAAGAAAGGGAGAAGAGCTACAGTATCTTTAGTTTCTATCTAATAACGACTGTTGTAAACTCTTCCCATGGGTTCCCTTATTTAATCCTCACTATGAATCTACAAACGTGGCTTTTGCAAAGAGGCTAGCTGACCCCCAGAGAACCCTTCTCCCCTTCCTTGTTGGAGAGTTACTGCTGGAAAGCAGCTGCCCAGCCATAATGACATTTCTCTGCCCACTTCTATCTAGGAGGGGGGTGCACGATTAGTCCTGGTGAGGTGAAGTGAGGATGGAGTGATAGGTGTCATTTATAGACTGAAGGTGTTATGTGTCAGTTCTGTCTTCTTCAGTTTCTTTCCCCACTCCTCTGAAAACTGGAAACCACATGTGAATATGGTAAATCCACAATATGGAAGCAACCTGGGCCCTCGAACCACTGATAAAGATCTACCCAACCAGGAACACTCACTCTGGACAAGTTATAAATTGTATGTTGTTAAACCATTTAGAGTTTAGGGTTTAGTTATAGCCATTAACATTACCTTAACAATTATGATAACAAGGTTAACAAATTAATTTGTGTTCTCCATTGTACAGACAAGGAAACTGAGGCACATATAGAAAATATCACCATCAGCAGAATAAAAATTATTTTATTTAATTACTGCATTAACTATAATTTTAACAAGGATACAATTTTAATTAAGAGAAATAATGAAATCTACCCAGTGACCTGACTTTAGAATAAATACGGAAGGTAGTAAAGTATATTGTCCTTTAAGTTATTGATAAGCACATTGTTTCACTGGAACTATGACAAAAATGATTGATATGGTTATTAGATCAGCAATGGTGGATATTATTTTAGAATTAACATTGAAAGTTTCTTTCACCATTTGTGAGATCAGATGTGTGAACTGGAACGACTCAGGTTGAGACAGAAAAGGGTCTAACTGACAAGCTTAGACCAAACGAGTCCAAATAAAATTTGGGCACTAGCTTTGAGACCATTCATATGATTTTGTTCCAGAGCCAAAAGCTACGATTGGAAATTGTATATAAATATGCTCTGTTCCAGACTTTTTGATACTGTTTCTTTTTATATGTTAAATATTGAACATAGGAAACTGAGAAAGAGAATGCTTTGGTGAAGAACAAAGCAGCCAAGGACAAGTTCTAGTTTTACAATGAAATGCAACTTTCCCATCACAAGACAAATATTTCACTCCCAAAGGTTAAATAGGTTAATACTTAAAGAATTCCACTGCAGAAAAGAATCTAATCCAAACAATTCTCTGGCACTGTGTCCATTGTGCTTTCATTTGATTATCTCTTGGATACATTTTCATGTTCTTCAATTCTTTGCGACCCTGTATTGTAGAATTCTCCTAAAACAGATTTCTATTCATCTAAAAACTTCACTATGTCAGTGATACTTATTGCCTTCTACAGTATCTGTTTTATTTACATTTATTCATATCTTAAAAACAGATCAATGTTTATAGATGTGTTTTATCAAATGATTGTGCCATTAGCATTTATTGGGCCTTGGTCATTACGAACCTAGTCTTATCCCACTTTTCCTTACATCGTGTCTATTCTCTTAAGCTCATGGCTGGACAGAAATCTCCATGAAGATTCACATGTTTCTCTGGTCTTTGTATTCTTTTAGTATTTTTTCCAACTCTTTCAGTACTAATATGGTTTTAAGTTCTCATTTCCCCCCCAAGATTGCTTCAAATTCTAATTGTTTTGAGGCATACAAATAATCCCATAATTTGGAGGTTAAAGAACATACAACAAAAGAACAACATAGGTAGATAATACTCAAGAAATTCCCAGGTGTCATTTCTAAAAGTTCCATAAGAAAAAAAAAAAAAAAAAAAAGACCACCAATGCCCTGAGATGAACTACAAAATCTGGACCAATGAAAAGGGAAATATTTCAGAGGAGAAAAAAATTTTATTTTTTAAGTTCATTCAGTAAAGAAGTTTTTGAGTCCTTAGATGTCAAGATCTGGTCTAAGACCTAGAGAACTAGGTTGTGCCCTATAAAACACGCCCAGTCAAAGGAACACAGGTGGTGGGGGAAGGGGGCAACTTTTCTAATTCTTACCTATTAGAAGTACCAGAAGACGCTTTGATTAATATAGATATGGCCCTGCCTTCGAGGAACTTGGAGCAGGGACAGACATTGAGCAAGTAAGCAAAACAATGTAAAGACACAAATTGCTGACAACAGATATGAAGGAAATTAGCAGGGTGCTAAGAGAGAGAATGGTGGGGACAAAATGAACTTTTCTTCATCAAGGTTCCTTGGCATCTCTCTGATGAAGCAATATTTCGGTTAAGACCCAAAGGATGAAATGGAGTGTGGTGATATGAAAATGGGGGGTGGGAGTGGGCAGTCCGTGCCGAGTGAATAGTCTGCACAAAGTATTCAAGGTACAGAGAACTTGGGAAAAAAAAAAAATCCTGAATGAAAACCAGAGTGACTTCAGTTGTTATTGGTTGGTCCAAAAATGGCACTAAAAATGTGGTTTTGGCTGAGCCGTAATGTAAAATACATCAGTTTTATTTTAACGCCAATTATTCCAAATTCTTACTTCTATAAATTCCTTCACAACAGGTCACCCCTTACTTGGAAGCATTTGGAAGCAAGGTGTTTTGTGAGTCAAGGCACGGGTCCACAAATTCTGTCTTGTCCCAGAAAGCAAACCTTACCACTCCCTCCTGGAACAATGCAAACTCGGGCATAGCAGGAGTCCCCATTTGATTGCCTACCCTTGAATACCCTTACAAAACCTGGGCTGACCTGCAGGTCCAATGTTAGAGGTGCCATTTGCACGAAAAACTGAGGCACTCGAGAATGACTTTTGCTGTTACTGGCAGAGAATTGAAGAATATGAGTTTGGCCCATAGGATATAATGAAAGGGTAACATAGAAGTACAGGAAAGTAGGTCCCATTAACATTGTCCTCTAGTCTGTTTTCAGTGGAGATTTGCCTGGGGAGGAGGTCTGGGAAGGGAGAAGGTTAAAATAAAGATGATAATGTATATAAGCCACCTGACAGGCACTTGATCTGTAATACAATCAGTGTTACCTACTAATAGTATCTGTAAAGAACATGAGAAGTCTGCTATTATTCAGGTTCTGGTTGATCAAGAGAAAATGTTCCTTTGTTCATTGCTTTTGCTTGGAGAGATACAGATTGCAGAGTTATTAAGAGATTTAGTAACTATCTCAAATTTCCCCTTGTATACCACTATTGTCCCCCTACCATGGAGCATTACAAAATGGGTACAAACCCAGATCTGTGAACAACTCTAGGTATTGCATAATTTCTCAAAATAAAGTTTGATAATGATCATCAGTTGTGTTTCTAGTTTACATCACTTCCTGCAAATGTTTGGAATTACCCAATTAATCTTACTGGAACAAAAAATTTAAAAACATATTTAAACTGAATACTGAAGAGCTTTAAAACAGAGACAGAATGAGGTTTTACCACATGCATTATATGGGAAATGGGAAATTGTCAACACTTTTCAGTCTGTCTTGTGGGAACTCCTCCAACATCATACCATGCCTATTACTTTTCATTAAACAAATGAAATAATTGTTGTATCTTTATAAATGTGCATCATACTTTAAACAGATACAGCTAGGCTGACCTAGCTTTATCTTCAAAATATAATTAAAAAAAAGGTAGAATCTGTGTACAATATATTAATCACCACACACTGAAATTGAGAACACCTCCAGTTTTTAGAAATCAAATCAGAAACTGAAAGTACAATATTTCCACAAAACAATTTTATGTGAGAACCAAACTAGCTAACAAGCTCATTTAGAAGAGGAAGGCCTTGGTCATGAGTACTACCACAAAATACCTGGTACAGCGCCTGGCAGGTAATAGATTATTTTTTTTTTTTTTTTTTCTTTTTTTTTTTTTATTTTTTTTAATTTTTTATTTTTGATAAACATATATTTTTATCCCCAGGGGTACAGGTCTGTGAATCACCAGGTTTACACATTTCACAGCACTCACCAAATCATATACCCTCCCCAATGTCCATAATCCCACCCCCTTCTCCCAAACCCCCTGCCCCCGGCAAACCTCAGTTTGTTTTGTGAGATTAAGAGTCACTTATGGTTTGTCTCCCTCCCAATCCCATCTTGTTTCATTTATTCTTCTTCTACCCACTTAAGCCTCCATGTTGTATCACCACTTCCTCATATCAGGGAGATCATATGATAGTTGTCTTTCTCTGCTTGACTTATTTCGCTAAGCATGATACACTCTAGTTCCATCCACGTTGTTGCAAATGGCAAGATTTCATTTCTTTTGATGGCTGCATAGTATTCCATTGTGTATATATACCACATCTTATTGATCCATTCATCTGTTGATGGACATCTAGGTTCTTTCCATAGTTTGGCTATTGTGGACATTGCTGCTATAAGCTCCATATCACTCGGCATCAGGGAAATACAAATCAAAACCACAATGAGATATCACCTCACACCAGTCAGAATGGCTAAAATCAACAAGTCAGGAAATGACAGATGCTGGCGAGGATGCGGAGAAAGGGGAACCCTCCTACACTGTTGGTGGGAATGCAAGCTGGTGCAGCCACTCTGGAAAACAGCATGGAGGTTCCTCAAAATGTTGAAAATAGAACTGCCCTATGACCCAGCAATTGCACTATTGGGTATTTACCCTAAAGATACAAATGTAGTGATCCAAAGGGGCACATGCACCCGAATGTTTATAGATTATCTTTTTATGACATTCATTATTTCATACACTGATCACAGATCTAAATGTTTATACTGGTTTCTCTTATATAGATAGTTTTGCTGAAGTATTGTTCTTTTTATCCCTGGACTTTTCAGGTAATTAAAACATTCTCTGAATGGATTTTTTTTTTTAAAGAAGCTTTTTTAAAATGTAGAAGCATATTCTATTTTTCTTAAAGATACTAGCTTGAACATTACTTGAACCTTTCTTCATGATCAGGGTCTTTTTTTCTTTTTCTTTTCTTTCTTTTTTTTTTTTTCCCAGAGAAAAATAGTAGTGAAAGAGAGAGAAAGGGGGTTGGTGGTGCAGAGGGAGAGGGAGAAAGAATCTTAAGCAGGCTCCACACCCAATGCAGAGCCCAATGTGAGGCTCGATCTCACAACGATGAGCTCATGGCCTGAGTCAAAATCATGAGACAGAGGCTTAGCCAACTGAGCTACCCACGTCCCCTGAATTGGGGTCATTTTTATGAATATCACATCCTAAACTGCATAGCACTTCTTGGTCATGAGTACCACCACAAAATACCTGGTACAGCGCCTGGCAGGTAATAGATTATCTTTTTATGACATTCATTATTTCATACACTGATCACAGATCTAAATGTGATCCTCCTTTTCTTGGGGACCTTTGATTTTTCTCACTCTGCTCTACCAGAACCCTAGAAATCTCTTCTTAATGTAAGATGCTTATTTCCAAGTGAAGCAATCTACAGAGATATGCCAGTTTGCTTTCCATATTTTTGACTCATGAAACCATCGTTACCAACTCATATACAAAATATGGCTAGAAAGAAAAAAAAAAATGAGCCCATGATGAAAGATTTGGCTAAGATGAGGCACTACATCACCAAATGCTGTCTACACCATTAGGAGAAAAAAATGCCTGCCTATTATTGGGTAAAAGTCCAAGGAACAGCATCTTCCTTCCTATGTTTATTTGGTCATTACTAATCTCATTCGTTTACTCATTTCCAGTGATAGACCATTTAGCAGTGTTCATTACAAAAAAGAATGTGTCCAGTTCAGATGAAGTCCTGGAAGGCAAGCCACCATATTTAAGCCAATAAATAAACAAAATAACATAGCCAACAAGCACCAAACTTCATCAATCCGTAGAATTGTATCATCAACTCCTCAGCCCCTTGAATGAAGCAGGCAATTCTTTTTTGGTTACATAAAAGAAGGAAAGACAGAAAAAGAGAAAAATAGCCAAACAAAGCAAATGAAAAACTCTGCTCTACAACAAATTGGCCTCAAGCACACAACTGAGTAGTCTGCAAAACTGCTCACAGTTTTGCTTTTGTTTTGTATTTATATCTTTAATAAACGGTCCTGCAAAATGGTGCAGGACTTTTTTTTTTTTTTTCTATTTCAGAAGTCTTTGGTCACTATTACCCAGGGAATCAGCACAAAACACAAGAGGGTTTTTAATTTTTCACTCATGTTGAGTGGCAGCAGAACTTTTCATTTGTAAGAGCTACACTTTGCAGAGAAACTGCAGAAAATAATTATCAGGTCAAACAGAACCTTTATCCTCAGTAGCCATCTTTCCAAAGTCCCATTGAAAGATCTTTAAATTTTCCTCTAAGAAGTCCCTTCGGATGCAAACCTCCTTAAACCACACCACGAAGGGTCAATTCTAAAAGGCCTTCCAGTGACTCAGCGAATAAGGCAAATTATGACCCTTAGGCTTATATTTCTCTGTTAGATACCATCTCATATCCTTACCTAAAGTCTGATTTATACAAATTGGCTCACTTTCTAAGGATTTGCTCTTATTTTAAACACAGCTTTTCAGTCAAACTTCACTTTCGGTGGAAACACATTTTTGATAGCCAGGGCTGAACATAAAATTCCATTATTTAAGTGGCAAAGAGTTGGTAAGTCAAGTCCACAAGGCCTGTGGCAGTAACTTACTCTGTTTGTGGTTTCTACTTTGTTAGACTCTGTGGAGCCATGAATCTATCTTGTCCTCAAAAAACTGAAAGAGGGGGCTTTTAAAATGAATGTAATGCTAAATTTATGTGCCCCAGGAGCAGCATATCAAGGCCTCTGGACTGATTAGACCCAGATGTTGGTAACAATGTTAGTGTTATGGACCAACTGCAGGTGTGGGAATAGATCCCCTTCCCTGGGACCCTCAGCAATCAGACCAGTGGTTTCTTCTGGCTCTCAGTTTGGAGTTTTCAATTAACACTACAATGGTATTGTTGTTCTCCAGTATTAGATCATATGTCATGTAAATGAAGTTGAATATACAGTTAAACTTGACAAGGTGATTTAGGCCAAGGATACATGTGTTCAGTATTATAACTTGATTGAGGTTAAATAATAATAATAAAAAAGCCCTGACATGCTATAAAGTTTTTATTATTTGGCTTATCAGTAGATTTTCACATTACACTTTCATAAAACAGAATGTCATTGATGGCAAGGCGAGACGCCTATGGAAAGGGAGACACAAACCTACTTATAAATGCCTGAAATGATTAATTCCAGGCTGAATGCTTTTCTACAGTCGGCATGGCAATTGGAAGTTCCCTGGGTGCTTTTTTATTTGCTTGCTTCCATTTTCTAAAATTCTGTCTTAGTTCTTTATCTTCTCCTTTAACGTGAGTGACCAGTGCCCACATAATCACCCCCATTGGTAAAAGCAGCAGTAGTGCATAGGCTGGGATCATTCTGAACTGTTGCTTGACTTAAAACAATGAAGCCAGCTCGTCCATGACTAGGACAGGAGTCCACTCTCTCCAGGTATCATGATGCCAAGAAGCCCAGCTCACTAAAACACATTCTGATAGCTGTCATCTCTTGGAGTTAGACTGCAAGCTTCGTGGGGCAGGAACCTTACCTTTTATGTGTTTATAGGTTCCACAGACACTGACGGTCCCGTGAATAAATACCAATGAAAACAACTGTGTAGGTCCATTTTGTACTTCATACACAGAGAACATTTATAACTCTCATTAATGTTGATGGACCGTGCACAGTACAGACCTCTCCCATCTTACTTATGCTTTCATTTGTCACAGCAGTCTCTTAGAGATCAGACCACACTGTCAATCAGCTGGGTAAAATGTGCTGCAGTGTGCCAGCACCGAAGGAAAGCTTTATGCCTATGAATATGTGCACTATACACGTAAAGAGAGACAAGATCTATTGTTTTCTGAGACCATGAATAAGCTCACGGACTAAATCAACCCAATACTGTCACAACTCTGAAGTAACTTCTTTCAGTCAATGGTAAATAACTGGGAAAATGGGAGTGAGCCCCGAGAGTCACGTACAACCTCTCGGTGAAGATGAGGATGGTCTGATGGTGTCCCACTCCCCTTTCTCTGCAGCCCACCTGTGTGCATCTAGAGCATTCCCTCTTTAAAGCTGTGAATGGTTTATTACAGCTAGAAACATGGATTCCTGGTAGTATTACAAATGCCTCAGCAAGTTACCAGTGAATCCCAATTTGCCTATCTGCAAAATAAGCCTAAGGTAAGATAGAATAAATGAGCTAATAATCTCTGAGGAAAAAGTCAAGTCTTTTTTCTGGATGAATTACTTCAAGACACCACATTATAGTTTGGTATGTTCATTCATTCAGGCATTTGTTCAGCAAATGTTGAGCATCTGTAATGAGCAAGGCATGGTGTGGGGCACTTGGATTCAAAGATGAATAATTCACAGTCCTTCCTGCTAGAGAGGACAGACACATGAGCCTAAGTGCCATAAAACAATTCCATAAGTGTAGTGATAGAGATACACAGAGTATCACGGATAATACATCAATAGCAACATTCAGAAGTGAATTTAAATACTATGAGCATATAATTTTTAAGGCTTCCCTATTTGTTCTAAATACAGAGGAGACTCTAAACAGTAGCATTTCCATTGTGGAAAAATATGCTTTGAGTAATGCCATCAAGGCTATTTTCAGCACTAATTAAAATGAGGGAAATGTATGACATGAAAAATGAAGATGTTAGTCTATGAACATAAAATAAATTCTTATTCCTTACTCTTCCAGGATATACTAAGTATGTTTATAATTAATTTTCTTACTTAATTTTTATCTAAAAATTCCCTTTAAAAATTCCTCTTTATCAAGCCTTTGCTAGGGCCCTATCAAATGTTTATAATCTATGGAACACTACATAACTGTCCCCGTGTCCAATGATAAAATGCAGCCCATTGATTTTTCTGCCAAGTAAGTAGAAGAGTTATGAATACATTTATTCTATATCATATGTCCCCCCATTACAGTAATGTTCTCTTCCTCCCCACTCCAATGATGTCAAAAAGCATGAAGAAAATGAGGAGTAATGATGTTAGTGACTGAAATTACCATTCCAAAAATAGTTCATCATGTCACTTAAATTTCTAAGGCAGTTTCTGGAACCTAACATATTTGCTATAGTGGAAAGTGGAAGCATAGCAAGTAAACATTCCTGTTAAGAAGAAATCAAAGGATAAATTGGTTTTAGGGATAGTCACTGTTATTCTCAAATCACTTTCAGAGCAAACAATAGGCAATTACTTTCTCTCTGAGAAACACCAAAATGAAACTAAGAAATTATTTGTTGCTGGAGTTTAGCAACAAGTCACACAAACTAATCTAGTATCAGTCATGACTATGACACTACATCTGTCACACAAGGGGAGGTAGTATTCATCCTATAGCACAGATGAGAAAACTGAGCACAAAATGGCAATGCAACTCATCTCTTGTGATATGGATCTTAAATTGGCTGAGAAAGAAATCATAATGCATAATTTAACTTTTAATTTGCTGTTACAAACACCTAATTAACCCATTCAGTGTAACCCACTGTAGCTAGGTATGGAGTAGAATGTAAAGGTGAATAAAACCTTGTCCACTTTAAGAAGTTCATGAAGCAATTATTCTCAACATCTGTGTGTTAAAAGATCAGGGGATTCTGACAAAATGTGCAACAAGAAAAGCTTATTGAAGCTTTCTGTTTTTCATAAGGGTAAACTCTACCAAATGCTATACCCAAGAACTACCCAGGTGTTACCTATCCTGCCTCAAGCATTTTCCCTGAAGGTGAGAATCTTCAGTCCATATATGAGTAGTACTAACCCTGAGCTGGTACTGCCCATCCATTAGGAGAGGACTAGTTTGTAACCACAAAAAAATCATGTGCCTGTTTCAGAAAACCAAATTAGCATTTTAGCTCTTTATTATTATGAGCAGAAATGTTGGATCAATGGGATCCAAATACAAAACACTTTTGCCTTATTTCGGATATAAAAGGACACGCCATTTTATAATCTACACACATCAAAAAGAACAACCAAACAAACAGAATTTTCTTAAGGGGGTTTGCAGCTATTATTTATTCTTCCCCAGAAGAGATACGGAAAGGACTTTCACACTAGTACAATCACATTTCTTATTAGATGCATCTGCTCCTGTAAGGAAAAATCACTGAATAGTTATGTCAAGAGTCTTAGGCACCACTGGGAGTTCTCTTGAGGATCCCTCAAGAGAGAAAAAAATTATTCATTGAACTAAACCATTGACCATTCTTCTGCTTTCTGGTAAGGGTGTGATACTTCATGTCATTGTTTAAGAAAAAAATATATCTGTATGCCCTACATTTACCCACCTAGAAAGTGGTAAGTGAAGGAAGGACGAAAGAATGGTCAAAGAATCTGTGGCTCCTCTGTCCCAGTAAGTGTTGGATGAAGTGAGTGGACCATCCACTAATAAGAACACACCCATAGAGCTTTGGATACATAAAAAGGGTGTTAAATGAACTAAAAAATGTGGACTTAGAGTAATTTAGAAATAAGTAGACTGTGCACAGCAACACTGGGCTTCTGCCAAAGATGATCTACAGAGAGGTCATTCTGGCATCCATAGATCATGAAAAGCAACTTTCCAGCTCTTTCATATTTAGGATCAGAGAAGCACAATATGGTTCATACACACTTGGAAAGAATTCAACATTAAGATTATGGAAGTATTAAGCAGATCTTTGAGAACTCCTTGTATGTACATATAGACACATGTATATATCTAAAATTACGAAGATATAGAAATTTTCTAGAGACACATACAAAAATGTAAACTGTGGGACCCTGGAAAGTGAAAATAGGTAATTGTGCTCAAGGGAGTAAAACATTTACTTAAAAAGAAAATCTCTCTGTCTTACTTAAAAATTTTAATGTGCATATTATATTCATACATTTTAGCTTTATTGCAGTAGAACTGAGAAATAAAATAGTAAGATATTTAATGTACAATGTGATGATATGATATACATATACATTGTGAAAGGATTTTTCCCTATTAAGTAACACACCTATTGCCTCACATATTTACCTATTTGTTTATTTATTTATTTATTCATTATCTATCTATTGGTGAGAACATTTAAGTTCTCTTAGCAAATTTCAACTATACAATACAATGTAATTAGTCATAGTCATCACATTATATATTAGCTCCTCAGGCCTATTCATCTTATAACGTAAAGTTTGTAACCTTATACCGACCTCTTCCTAACCCTTAACTCCCAGCCTCAAGCAACTACCATTCCACTCTCTCTTCTTATGAGTTTGATTTTGTTGTTGTTGTTAAGATTCCATGTATAAATGATACCATGCAATATTTGTCTTTGCCTGGTTTATTTCACTTAATATAATGCCATCTTCATCAATGCAGTCAGAAATGACGGGCTTTCCTTCCTTTTAAAAGCTGAATAATATTCTATTACATATATGTGTACCACATTTCCTTTTCTTTCTTTTTTTTTTTTTAGTTTCGACTTGTTATTTAAATTCCAGTATAATATTAGTTTTTTCAAGTGTAGAATTTAGTGATTCAGCACTTATACACAACACCCAGCACTCATTACGAGTGCTTTCCTTAATGTCTGTCCCCCACCCACCAACCCTCCAACAACCCTCAGTTTGTTCTCTCTTGTTAAGAGTCTGTTTTATGGTTTGCCTCTCTCTTTTTTGTCCCATGTTCATTTGTTTTGTTTCTTAGATTGACAGATGAGTGAAATCATATGGATTTGTCTTTCTCTGATTAACTTACTTTGTTTAACATAATATACCTCTAGCTCCATCCACATTGTTGCCAATGGCAAGTTTCATTCATTTTATGGATGAGTAATATTCCATTGAATATATATACCACATCTTCTTTAATCATTCATCAATCAATGGACACAGGCTCTTTTCATGATTTGGCTATTGTTGATAACACTGCTAAAAAATCAGAGTGCATGTATCCCTTCAAATCAGTAGGTTGTATTCTTTGGGTAAATACCTAGTAGTGCAATTGCTGAATCATAGGGTAGTTCTATTTTTAATTTTTTGAGGAACCTCCATAATGTTTTCCAGAATGACTGCTATATACTGCATTTTCTTGATCCATTTATCTATTGATGGACACAGGGGTTGTTTTATACATTTTTTTAACTATTAATGACAAGAATGTATCAGGACCATGTTCTTTAAGACCATAAAATTGAGACAAGCAACACAAGGAATTATACCTTTGAGCTTGAAATTGGCTTGGACAGATAAAATTATTTTGCACACTATTCTCCTCAAAAATAGGAGAATAGTAAATGCTGGCTTTTTCAATCCCTAGCTTCCATCCTTCTGTGAATGGAAGAATTTATATCCCAATAAATATAACCATAAGAGGCTTAGAATGAATCAATGAAACAATATGTAAAAGAGGGTTCAATCCGAAGCCATCTAAAGAGAAAAATCTTGTTTTACCTTCTCCACCTCCTTTAGTTGAATTCTTTTCCATTGCCCCACACCTTCTGGGATTTGCTTCTGTCCTTATCATGTTTATTGTCTCAGTTCACACCTCCTTTCTAAGCAACAAGTCTCATTTAGTGGCTTCAGCTACCTCACCCATGCCAGTGACTCAATTCCATAGCTCTTTCCCCCAACATTTCTCCAGAACTCCAGATTCAACTTTCATTGACAGGCCATCTCAACTTTGATATCTACTTCATACTTAGCACATCTAAAACTCAACTCATCTTCCACTCAAACATGTTCTTTTTCCTATTTCTCCCAGTTCCCTTAGTAATATTATCACATCAAGTGAGTTCTAAAGTCACAATCTAATTCTCCCTCTCTTACCCCTGATGCCCAATTTTACCAACACAAAAATGTCCTGAGGGCAAAACCAAACCAACATACCAATCCCACCTTTGCAACTGCTTTAGTACTGTTTTGTCTAGTCTATTGTAACAGACTTTTTTTAAAAAAAAAATAGCTCTTCTCCCCATCTTTAAAGCTCTTCTCTTAACCTTCTCTTCCTCAGCACCACTAGATATTGAAATGCTCTGCTAGGAAAATCTTCAAAAGCTCCCTACTTCTTAGAGGATTCGCACAGACCCAGTCAACCTATGCTGGTTTATCTCCTTCATTCTGTATTTCAGCCAGAAAGAACTGTTTGCTTTTCCCCTGGACCATTGCATGCACGTTCATGCTTTTTCATCTTTCATCTTCAGCTTCCTTAGCCAGAAATATGACAAGTTCTGTGGGGTCGCATAAGGTGGTATCTTTTGCTAAGCCTCACCTTCCGTCCCCCATCTGGTGGCAGTGCTGTGTTGGAGGTGGGAGGGTGAGCCAAGAGAGTGAAAAAAGGCCTCTTGCCAATTCATTGCCAAGAATTGCTTTGTCAAACAATGCCTAAGAAGCCTTAGACACCACGAAAAATGTTAGCGGAAGAAGGGAAAAAAAGTCACAGGTGTTTCTGAGGATTATGCAGAATAGGGAAGGAAGAGACATAATGTTGGAAAATAAACTGTCATATCTTTGCATCAGTGAGGTTGTGAAATAATCTCTGTGGTCTCTGCTGACTCTGAGATGCCATCATTCTATACATCTTACTCAAAGAGAGATAATCAAATGTATTTGTCTGATGACAAGGGAGAAATTGTTCTTTGTAGTTAATGCATTCTTATGAGTAAATAAAATGCTAACCAAATGTTAAAGTGTTCAGACATAAATAAACTACAAGCAATACAATGAACTGTACTTAAGCAAAGTAAATTAAATAAATATAATATACTCACTGTAAACCGGCCCCAGAGAATACTTCTAAGCCAAGACAGCCCAAAACCATTTATCCTAAAAATCATGTGGTACAAGTCATATCAGTCAACAATATTTCAAGATTCTGAGTAAATATATTTGCCTTCTCAGCAAAAGCTTTCTGTATTAATGCTTCCCTGGAGATGAATCATGTCTCTTTAAAAAATATCAGAAAAATAGGAAATATTATTTGCCTCACTATGTTTTCAAGTCAGTGATATGAAAAACTGAAAGGATGAAAAACAGAAATGAAAGGACTTTTTATTTCTGAAGACAAATCAAATAGGCGTGCATGATAAACAGAAGCAATAGCACCTTTAAATGTATGATTAGCCTTTATCTGAGATACCCCCACCCACCCCATCCTGTGTATCTTTGTATATGCCTAGAAAGTCTTTGCCCACCTTCTTTGTCCACCTTCAGGGATCTATAATGGGAAACCAGTTTCAGGAACCAATATTCTTTTCCTAGTTATATCTAACATCCAGAAGGTGAGGGTACCATAAAACTTCTGGAGAGAAGCGACCCAGAACATTCCTTATGACTTCCACTTTGCTCTTGGAAACCAAAATGAAAGTGAGAGCAATCAAGATGCTCCCAACATCCATAAGAAGGCTTTGTACTCCACAAATGCTTCACCTTCTATCTTGCTTACCCCCTTTGTCCTTGTTCCCTCTCACAGCACCTTGCACAGTTCTCAAGGCTGCTCTGTTTGAAGAATGGAAAGACACTGTGCTGATCACTGCTTCTCTCCACCACACTTCATGCTCACATCCCCACTGCACCCCAAGTTCTAGCCCAAAACTGTAGAGACATATACTCCTGAATAGTTGGAAACCATTCATGGTAGAAAACCGACAGCAAAAAGAAAGACCTGATTCCCCCAAATTCCTTTGATTTTGACTTTGCATCTACTCTCTTCAAGGAGCGGCAGGATTTGCCCCCCCCCCCGCCTTAAATCTGGGCTGCCTGTGTGACTTATTCAGGCCAGAAAAGACCAGGGAAATTGATACTGCCCCAGTTCTGAACCCAGGCCTCAAGGGGCCTTGTGTACTTTCTCTCTTTCTTGGAACCCTGCTACTGCCATGAAAGTCAACCTGGGATGCCTGCTGGATGATGAGAGGCTGCATGGAGCAGGACTGAGCCAGCCCTGTCATCCAGGCCCAGGGCCCAGACGTGTGCAAAGACCCAGCAATAATCAGTCAGTCTTTGTCAATGACTTGCCATCCAAGAACAGAACTGCCCTGTCAATTCACAGACTCATGAGGTAAGTGGATGATTTTTGTTTTATGCTGCTGGGTTATGTGGTGTGGTTGGTTTTTGCGCTGCACATTGTGGTGGAAGACAACGGCTACACTCATTTACATTGAGTATATGCCAACCCGGAGCTATCTGTAACAGCATACTCCCTGGCATGATCTCCCTATATTGTCTGCATGCAACAGCAAAACCCCAGTCACAGTAGCCTTACAGACACCAGAGATGAGCCCAAGAACTCACAATGAGCTCCTGGGGCAGAGACCATTAAGACAGGAGTTAGGGCCAGATATCATAATCTAAGGCCAAGAGTTAAAGGCAGGAACCACAGACAGAAAGCCAGGCAGAATGAACTCATTAACTAACCCAGTCAAGAATTCTTTAACAGCTGGAATTAATAGAAAAAGAGTCAACACTAAAGCCTGTGGTGTAAGTCAGAAAAAAAGGATCAGTCTAGGAAAAGAAGTTACCATAGAAAAGAACCCCAGGAGAAAGTAAATATAATAAGGCAGCCAGTTGAATATCTATCTTTTCATATATGGATATCTGAATGCTGGCTGATTGAGGGTTAAAGTTATATTGGCCAACTGAGCATATTACTTTATTATACTAGACTTCATTCTTCACAACGAAGGATGTGTTTGTTTTTTCACTAGCCCTTGTATTCGGATTTAGCAACTAGGCCAGTACCTACACATACTGGATGCTCAGCAAATCTGTTGACTGACTGACTGACTACCTGAATGAATAAATAAATGAATCCCTGAGGTAAACATCTGACTTAAGCCAGGTTAGCCAAGCTCTGGCACTAAGAGACCCTGGGGAAAAGTCTGATCCTTGAGGACAATTAAGACAGAACTTCTGGATCATGAATTTTCAGATTAGTATTTTTATGATCATTTATTTCACAAACCTGACTTTGGATCCCTGGATCTTTCACATAAGAAGCATTTAATGATATTTGTTGAACTGCATTAGAGGGCATAATGGAGCAAGTAATGCTCTTTATTGATCTTAGATATCACGACCTACTGGGAATTCTCCAAAATGATCTCCACCTCCATCACCTTTCTCAAGCAAGGATAGTCTCCTGACACTTAATGCATTCATGTGCAACTACACTGGGATCATAAAATTGGAATAGAGAGCCCAGAGAAGCCACTCACAGGCTCCCTTCAGGTTTGTTTTCATCAAAGCCCAAGACCCAAAAGTATTCCCCAAGATTAGCAAGGGACTCAACCTCCAAGAGCAGAGGCCAGCAGAACTGAACTTGTTGCCTATTCTAAAATGGACTTTTACCAAGAGGCCCAGAGTGACTTTGCTTAGATACTAAACATAATGATTTCATGCATTTTTCACCTTCAAAGGGCTAAAATACTATGTACCAATATAATTAAAATGTAGAATTGAATCATGCATTGAATGGGATTTCACAGACCATCATTAAGGGACACCCCTGCTAGAGGTTGCTTTAAACAAAGGCTAGTGAGGGCTCTCTCCCTCTGCTGTCATCTGCTTTAGTAATAATGCAGTTTGGGTGAGTAATCATACAAACGTTAAGGCCAGTTAGTCTTGGCATCATCAGTTGTGGGACTTACAATCCTTCATGATGGGCTTCCTTAATTGATTAACTTCTTCCACGCAGCACTAAAGAATGTGGGGAAATCTTTCATTAGCATTAAACATGTCTTTTTCCATGAAATGAAATGAAGTCAAAGTTTTTAAAATGTAAGCTGCAAGTAAAATGATCATCATTCCTGAACAGAGCACAATGATACTGATAAAATATCCACCATTATGTCTGTTATTTTCTGCTAACTCCCTGTAAATAAGAAAAGGAATCCAACCCAGTGAAACATGACCAGGTTTCCACTGATAACTAAGTCCCTAACTACATGCACCACACTAAACAGCAGTCTCTAGAATATTTGGGAATATAGAAATATGGAACAGACTTTATGAGCACTGAATAATATCAGAACAATCACCTACTATGAATTGCATTATTCCTTTTTCTCTTTGGTCAGTTTTAGGAAACATTATTTTTTTTAACCCTCTCATATAATTGTGTGTGTGTGTGTGTGTGTGTGTGTGTGTGTGTGTGTTAAAGCCTCACATATACTACAAGCTGTAGCACCTTACATCTCAAATTACTTTCTTATTAATATCAAGAAAAATCTTTTCACTATATTCTTTGTCCTTTGCTATCAGCCAGCAAAGATCAAAGATATTTAAGTAGACTTTATTGCTAAAGAGTTTTTAATGGTAAAGTCATATCAGAATGCCTTGACTTTTCAAAACTTGACTGGAAAGTCTATTTGGAAATGCATTCTTAAAATATGCATTAATCTTCTTTCTCAGCCCAAATCCCAAATTTTAAAGTCACTTAATATAGAGAAAAGTTAGTGGGAGTGTGGCTATGTATCTGCATACTTTTCAAATTTTTGATTCATGTTAGAAAATCTGAAAATTGCTTCATCAGATTTTCATAAAAAGCAAATAATTCTGCCAAAGTTGCAGCATTATGATATAAATATGGTTATTGACAACTTAAAGGGGACTCTTTGAACATCAATCTAATTAACTGCATCCCTTCTTGTCATAGTGATCATTTACTGTTAGGGCCCCTAAGATAGAGTTGCTGGAAGAGTTAGACAGCAAAGAAAGCTAATAGTCACAGGATCAAATGTAGCAGGAATTTATGGAGATGAACTACAGCATTTAAATATACCTAACCCCCAAATGCCAGTGTTCTGAGCTTCCAATGACCTATCACTAAACTAAGATTTCAGGAGAAAGTCTAATTATAAAGTTGCCTTTGAACCTATACAGACAGTGATAGAGAGACAGTGATAGAAAGATGTGGTGGGAGTGGGCTGAGAAAATGGGAGGAAACTACATAGAAAAATTATATCTAAAGGTAAGAAAACATATATATATATATATATATATATATATATATATATATATATATAATTGTAAAGCACCCTAAAACCTAAATTTATAATGAGAAATAACTGCCGGATTTTTAAATTTGATCTGGTACCCCTTCCTCCTTGTCTGATGACCAGTATTTGTTAAAATAAGTTATGAGTAAATTGAATAAGCAGGGGCCAGGAAAAAGGCAAGGCAAGGAGTCTTGATAGAAGCCACATGGGTTAAGAACACTCCACTCCAATTCAATTCAATTCAATTCAATTCAATTCAGAAAAAACTTACTAGTATCTACATTGTATCTGATGCTAACTTGGCACCACAGAGACAAAGATGAAAGCAACAAGACTCCCCAACCACAAGAAATTTATTGGGGAGTAGGAGAGAGAAATGTTTGAACAAACAAGCAAATGCTCATGTGATACACACAGTATCAGAATCACAGAAGGAAAACAAAGAAGGGGTGTGTCATGCTGTCCAGGAGGGAGAGAAAAGCAGAAGTACCTCCTGACCAAAGTTTTGAAAGATGAATAAAAGTTCAAGGATAAAATGTTAAGGGACTTCTAAGCAGATGGGACAACATATGCAAAAATACGGAGCCAGGGAGCAGCAGGTTATGAGAAGCAAGCTCGGGGCAAATTCTGAGTGAGTTACACAGAGATAGATAAGGATTGATATATGACCAGAGTTTTGAATTCCATGCCAAAGAACTTGCTTGAATGCTATCCGTAGACGATATCCAAGATGGAAGGAGATGAAAATTGGAACCAACAGGGTCAGATTTACATTTCAGAAACTGTGCCCAGGGCAGAGAGGAAGATGGATGGAAGAGCTATATGAACAGAAGCACTGAGACCAATAGGAGACTCTGCTACAAGAAAACCTTGAAGTTTCCACCTCACTAATTGTGATCATTGAAATGGAGATCTTTCTACTTTATACAAAACAAGGAAAAGCTTACAAGGTGATTCATCATTCAAACAAGGAAAAGCTTACAAGGGGATTCATTTGGTTTTTCAAATACCTAAGCCTTGTAAAGATGTGGACTTACAAGAAAAGCACAGAAATGGATATTTTAAAAGCAAAAAGTGATTGTATGCTTAAAAGCATCATTTATGTTCAATATTGCCTGGCATATGGTGGGCACTAAATATTTATTAAATGACTGAACAAATTAATAAATATAATTGCCCTTCATATTGGGCCCTTTTCCTGTTATTTACAAATCATTCTTAGTAATTTATCACTTGTGATAGAAAATAGAGTTAACTTAGCTTAAAATACTTAAATAAGTAACCAAACTGAGTTTATTTAAAAATTTTTTTTTATAAATCAGACTTTTATTTAGTCAGGCTGCCCTTTACCCCAATTAATCCAAATCAGTGAGCTTTTACTGTAATTGAAAGTTGTGCATGCTTGCCATTTCCACTGACCCTCTAAGAGCCTGTAATGGCAATTGGAAATTTTCCAAGGTGCTGGTACCTTTAATTTCTCCTTTACTCTTCTTTCAGACAATAGAAGTTTGCATTGTCAAGTTTAAATCTCAGAGAATGCTCCTTCATCCCTGAAATAGCTCATTTAGAAGTTTTGTTATTCCTTAACCCTGGCTTTACCTCACAAATCCTTCTGTGGAAATTAAGGACAATCCTCCTATTCCCAATCTCCTGCAATTTCAATCACAGGGACCTGCGGCAGCCTCAGCTTCGCTCTCCTGCACTCTTAACCAACCCTGTTCTGTCCACCACTGAAACGCCTCTCCTTTCTATCGTTCCCACTGAGCCCCTCTGCTACTCTCCAACCTCTCACCATCTCTTGCCCAGGTCTTCCCAAAGGTTTCCCACCTCTGTTGTCATTGACCCTCCATCCATCCAAAATGACTGTCCATGATATTTCTTCTCTCCATTGCAGAGCTGATTATGTGACTTTTCTTGGTGGCTTTAACAACTTCAATGCCTACTCCCCCGACCCGGGCCACCACCTTATTCAAAAACCCAAGTCCAAAGTCTAGCCTGCCCCCAGAGGCCCTTTGCTTGTGACCCCCAGACTCTCTTCACATACTTTCACACCTCTGTATTCTTGCACATATTTTCCCTCTGCCTCACCCCCTCTTCAACCAGCACATACATTCCTCCAAGAGGCACCCAAGGGGAAAGGAGACACAAGGCAGGCCTAAGAGCGTGAGCATTAATGTGCTTGAACTTCGGTGTAGACTGAGCCCAGCTTCTAGCTGCACCCCAGCTTGGCCACCTCCTGGCTCTGGGAACTGGGGCAGATTGCTCAGCCTTCCAGGGTTCCAACCGTAACAGAACAGCTACTTTACAGGGTGCTGTAAGAATTTAATGAGCTCAGGTCTCTAAAGCACTCAGTTCAGTGCCTGCAACATAGTAATCGTGCCCTAGTGACCATTACTTTTAAATGTCATCTACTCCATGTCCTTCTCTTCAACCACCATTTCCTTAAGTCAAAATTGATGGATTCTCCTCTATGCTCTTGGAATGTTTTGCTTAATATTCAATAGCATTTTTCTTATGGTAGGATGCTTATTTCTTTAATAATAACCACAGTTAACAGTTCATTCAGCATTTTATATATTCGTCACTATTGTGAGCCTCTAATATGTATTCTCTAACTTAACTCTCAGTAACTCCGTGAGGTAGCTGATTATGATCCCCACTTTAGTGGTGGGAGTAACTGAAACCAGAGTGGATAAGCCACATGCCTGACGTTGCTCAGTGGGGTAAGAGCCGAACTAGAATATGAAACCAGACAACCCTGATCAGAATTCATTCTCTTAACCAGGGTATAGTCCATTGAAATATAACAGAAATTGCATCCCTTTCATCTCTGTGTGACTAGTGTATTCACAGCTTCTACGCACAAGGAGGGTCTCTTACGAGCTTCTGAGGAGATTCTTGGAACCCAAGATCTAGGCTACTGAACTCAGAATGTACTGAAAACTTAGGAGTAACAAAAGCTGCCCATCCAGACTGTTCTCTTTCTCTCTGCAGAATCAGTTCCTCTGTTTTGGACCAAGGAAAGTAATAGCGCTTGTTATTATACTCAGTGTGGTCCAGTACCCTAACCCTCCCTCTACAGGGAGGCAACCAAGGGAGATTTTCTGTGAGTGGAGAAATTTCTCCAAAACATATGGACTACACCCCGTGTACTCCACCTTGGTATATGTTTTAATAAGTGGATGAATACAAAACTGTCTGTACTTAGCAATCTTGTCTCAAAAAAGTCCTTTGTCACGGTGGAGAAATGTTGCCACTTGAAAACTGACAGAACATAAGAAAGGAAAATCTGGAAAAAGTATATACCCACATTTACGTTCAGAGAGATGGGTATAAAGAAACTATATAGATTTATATATTTTTAAAAATTCTTTAGTGAGAGGCATCTGGATGGCTCAGTGGGTTAAAGCCTCTGCCTTTGGCTCAGGTCATGATCCCAGGGTCCTGGGATCGAGTCCCACATCAGGCTCTCTGCTCAGCAGGGAGCCTGCTTCCTCCTCTCTCTCTGCCTGCCTCTCTGCCTACCTGTGATCTCTGTCAAATAAATAAATAAAAATCTTTAAAAAAAATAAATTCTTTAGTGAGAAATAGCATACTTCTGAAATGTGAAGTTTTTACCAACTGAAATGGCATTATTTGATATGGAAATAAGATTGTGCATAAAGGCCCGGATATACTTTTCATCATCTACTTCAGCTACTTGTGCTCTTATTTCCATTTATAAAATAGGTGAATATTAAAATTCCCCAGGGTTGCTCTGCACAGTTTAAAAAACTGCGGGCCTGTAAATTCTGTGTAAAATTCGTATCTCTGTTGTGAACATCACTCAATAAATCTCTAAATTAAACACACAATGCTTTCATACTGCCTGAGTTCTTGCTAGGTCTGAGGTCATATCATCAGCATGTACACATTCAGAGCATTTCATGAACTATATGATGTCGGCAGGTCATTAATAAAAACTGAAAAAGTAAAAAGCCCCATAATTAGCTCCTGAGGTAACTTTGAATGTAACATTTTCACCTCATATTCAACACCATTAAACAAAATGACTGGGGTTTATTCACTAATGTAGCCTGAGAACCATTCCACTATAGTTAAACTTTGCCAAATTGAGGGACACTCAAATAGCAATATGTTGTGATTCATCGAATCAAAGGCCACAGGCAAATCAATAGAGATAGTTGCTGCATAAAAAATTATAATGAACAAATGTAACAATATCATCAAGGTTACCTTGAGAAGAGCAAAGAAGTGGTTTAAAATCATCACAAAAATAAGGTCAATATATCAGCTTTGAATGGAAAGCTCAGTAATTTTTCAGCAGATTTAGGAGAAACTATACAAAGGCAAATAAGCAACCCTCGAGGTGAAAAATAATTTCTCAAGGTATATTGTAAAAGTCTGGTCTCTTAGTATTATAAGTAACCTCAGATGTGATAGACCCACTAGCAAAAGGTTAAGACCTTCATATGTTATAAGAGCAAATTCTGAGGAACAGAAAGCGAGTACACCAAACCAGTGCATCTATATATATTTAAGTCTTGAAGTAAAGAAGCAGCATACTCATCAAATGACAGACAAAGGGAAAAAAGGGATGTGAAATCATTTAATTCCTCCCTTATTTTAATTCTATTTGACTATCTATCTTTGAACAAAGTCCAGTTCATAGAGGAGACTAAAATGCTTACCTCAATTATTTGAGTGGCTTTTCAGATGATTCGGTAATATAAGAAAGGTGGTATCAGATTATCAATAAGGAACTTGTTGCTCACTCAGCTAAAAAGTGTTAGACTGGTGTAAACCTGAATCAGTTCTCTAGACAGTTGATGGGAAGCATAGTCATCATATTTTTCCAATGATAGAAGTCTAAAATCATACAGCTAGAAACTGCCTTCAAGAGTATTTATACCAAAGACACTTAGGTGGCGTAGCTGGTTGAGTGGCTGACTCTTGGCTTCCACTGAGGTTATGATCTCAGGCTTGTGAGCTCAGGACCCCACACTGGGTTTTCCTCCTAGTGGAGAGTCTGCCTGAGATTCTTTCTCCCTTCCCATCTGTTCCTCACCTTGGCTCATGCTCGCTCTCTAAAATAAATTAATAAAATCTATTTAAAAAATAAAATAAATGGATTTCATGTTTAAAAAAAAAAAAAAAAAAAACAAGAGTATTGGGGCCCCTGGGTGGCTCAGTCAGTTAAGCACCTGCCTTTGACTCAGGTCATAATCCCAGGGTCCTGGAATGGTGGTGCCCCTGGAGTTGAGCTGAGCTCCTTGCTCAGTGGGGATCCTGCTTCTCCCTCTCCCTCTGCTGCTCCCCCTGCTTGTGCTCTCTCTCGCTCTCTCTCTGACAAATAAATAAATAAAATCTTAAAAAAAAAATCTTAATTCACACCATCAGCCTCTTCCTTCATTTAGCCTCTTTTCTCAATATACTACATAATGAAATACATTTGGTGTTGACTGTTCTGAGTGAGTTTTTCTAAGTATTTTTTAAACATTTATACAGTAATAATATTGGCAAATTTCACCCAATATTTAAACTTTTTCTAAACCACAAAATCACTGCCTGCAAAACAACTACATCATAAAGCAAGGTTGAACTTAAGGCTGATCAGGAATCTGAATGTTATGAAAGGGACACAGGCAAGTTGTCTTATCTTCTCAAGTTGTACGATTATCCCTTTTGTCTCGAATCAAAAGTCCCAAAAATTTGCTTTATGTTTTAAGAACACAGGATAAAAAATTTTTTACCTAACAAAATGCTTTATTGACTGCTTGGATTTTGAGTTCTTAGAACAATATTTAGTCTTTAGAAAACACCACTTTGTTGGGGCACCTGGGTGGCTCAGTCAGTTAACTGTCTGCCTTCAGCTCAGCTGGGGTCATGACCTTAGGATCCTGGGGTTGAGCCCCACCTCAGGTTCCCTGCTCAGCAGTAAGTCTGCTTCTCCCTTTGCCTCACCTACTCATACTCGCTCACTCATGCACACTCTCTCGCTCTCTCAAATAAATAACATCTTTTTTTAAAAAAGAAATCATCTTTTTTTTTTAATACATATACAAGCATGAATTTCTCAGCCATTTTATCTTGGAAGCCCAGCACAATGTCCACAATGGTATCATTTTAGCCATTCATACCCTAATCAGTTCTCAACACAAAAAAATTTTTACAGAGCTACACAACAAAACTAGATGTGCTTATTTATCAAAGGAGGCACAAGCAAAGTTTTGTAAATGTCATGAATCTGAATGATCATCCAAATAATGACCATAGTTAATTGTTGCAATTTCAGTTTATGGCATAGTTTCATTCACCATCACCATTAGAAACTTCCCCTTTTGTGTTGCCACAGACAGTCCCTAAGGCCTCCTGATAGTTTCTGAATTATTGACTGGTTTCAGTAGAGCCCAATTTAGAAAGGAAATCCTTTCATTAGGACTATTTAATTTTAATCTCCAAAATTCAAATAGGATCCAAGGGCAGAAAGAGAAAGACATAATTTTGCTACAGTACAGAAAATACCACAACGTTTTAGCACATGACTAACTAACCCTTGACCTGAGTGGGACCACCTAAGCACACAGTTTATTTAACTTGCTGAATTTTGCCTTTGAAACTCATACTTTTAAAATATGGACTTCCCAACCCATATTGCAGAGCTTTGCAAGCTGGATGGTTGAAATTACTTGACAGCAGTAGTTCTTAATCAATTGAAAGACACAGACAGATCCCTTTGAATACCTGGTTAAAGCCTCAAACTGCTCTCTTAAACATAAATGTGCATTTACAAATTTTTGCACACAATTGCAGGGATCATGGACCACAGGGCTGAAACCCCAGCATTGTTCCCTGCAGCAAAATTTGAAAACTTTCTTTTCAACTGAAAATTAGCTGCCATGGCATTTGAATGATGTGGTAAAAGTGTGCTGGTTTTCCCCAATACAATTTTCTTTAGTTTAATTTATTTGCTAATATATTAAAAAAAATGACACCAAATATTTTAGTGTCCAATATAGTGTCCAATATTTAGACACCAAATTTATTTATCTGGCTTTTCTAAGCCAAGTTTAATAGCTGCCGCCACATCAATGAGGTTTTGAGTGTGTTTTCTACACTCTTTAACTTACAGATTTAAACATGGGCAAAAGGGCAACCAGATAGCCTCTCACATTCACTTGTATCTGTCTGGATATTAGATAATCAGCAGTAAAATCTACTCAAATCTCTGGATTTACAATTATGGAGGCCAGAATTCTAGCACTCACTCCTGTGTGCACGGATTATTCCAAACAACTTACCAACAACTATTTATTTAGGATGTCTGTGCCAGGCACTGTGTTTAGGAATGAGTTAATACCAATAAAACACTTAGAACAGTGCCTAACTACTGTCAGCACTTCATAAATGACAATGTTATTGTTGTCATTATTTTTTTTTTATGGCTATACAAATTCAAAGGGGTCCTAATGCTTTCACTCAAGGAGCTGTGATCTAGTGAGATATTTAAAACAGACTGTAGGGGCGCCTGGGTGGCTCAGTGGGTTAGGCGGCTGCCTTCGGCTCCGGTGGTGATCTCAGGATCCTGGGATCGAGTCCCATGTCGGGCTCTCTGCTCGGCAGGGAGCCTGCTTCCCTCTCTCTCTCTCACTCTCTCTACCAGCCTCTCTACCTACCTGTGATTTCTCTCTGTCAAATAAATAAATAAAATCTTTAAAAAAAAAAAAAAAACAGACTGTGGTAAGATGATGATGGAAGTAGGCAGAACTGCCACAGAAACCATGAGGTGGGCTGTGGAAGCATTTCAGGGAAAGTTTCCCCAGAGAGAAAGAGGATTGGTTAGCTGGACAAATCAGGAAGAAGGTGTGGCTTTCTCTGGAGGCAATGAATGTACACAAATCAGGATACATCATATACCTGGGTGCGGAGGAGTTTTGTATGGTTGGTGCAAAGATTACAAGTGAAAGTCTGACAGAGATAAGGCCAGAAAGGAAAGAAGAGGCAGATTATGACAAGTTGTTGGGTGTTAAACTAAGGAGTTTAGATTTTATTATGAAAGTCACAGAGAGTTATTTAAAAGACGTTTTATACAACAGAGTTCTACCACTATCAGCTGTGTAACTTTGATTCGTTCACTTGACCTCGCTGGGTTTTGGTTTCACGTGTGAAACAAAAGAAAGGCAGAGTTCGTGGTTGCTGAGGTCTCATCCAGTTGACATTTTAAAATGATTCCATTTCTTTTGATGGCTGCATAGTATTCCATTGTGTATATATACCACATCTTCTTGATCCATTCATCTGTTGATGGACATCTAGGTTCTTTCCATAGTTTGGCTATTGTGGACATTGCTGCTATAAACATTCGGGTGCACGTGCCCCTTTGGATCACTACGTTTGTATCTTTAGGGTAAATACCCAGTAGTGCAATTGCTGGGTCATAGGACAGTTCTATTTTCAACATTTTGAGGAACCTCCATGTTGTTTTCCAGAGTGGTTGCACCAGCTTGCATTCCCACCAACAGTGAAATCTTGCCATTTGCGACAACATGGATGGAACTAGAGCATATCATGCTTAGTGGAATAAGTCAAGCAGAGAAAGACAACTATCATATGATCTCCCTGATATGAGGAAGTGGTGATGCAACATGGGGGCTTAAGTGGGTAGGAGAAGAATCAATGAAACAAGATGGGATTGGGAGGGAGACAAACCATAAGTGACTCTTAATCTCACAAAACAAACTGAGGGTTGCTGGTGGGAGGGGGGTTGGGAGAAGGGGGGTGGAGTTATGGACATTGGGGAGGGTATGTGCTTTCGTGAGTGCTGTGAAGTGTGTAAACCTGGCGATTCACAGACCTGTACCCCTGGGGATAAAAATATATGTTTATAAAAAATAAAAAAAAAATTAAAAAAAATGATTCCATTATTCTTGTGTCAAGAATGACCAAAATAAAAGGAAGATTAAAAAGTTCTCATTTTGTAATAGCCAAAAATGATTATAGAGATATCTGTATGGCTTTTGAACTTTATATTTAGCTTATCTCTGAATGAAGTAACAAATTACTTTCTGATTTTGTCTTGTGCCCTTTGCTTTATAGGCAAATAGAAAACAAAGACAGACTTCCAAAAATTCCAGATATCAAAATAATAATCAAAATGTATTTGAAGTCCCACTTACAATTTGCATAAGATATTTTTCTGTTTTGAATTTGAAAAAGGAGGAGGAAAACCCTGCAAATTATTGCTCAATCATTAACACAGTCAGGTACCACTTCAGTAGCTGATAGTCAATCAGCCGATTAAAATCATCTAGTCAGTTACCTTATGATTTTCCAATTTTATAGTCAGATCAGTTGGAGATGCAAGCAATTAATACATATCTAAACTATCAACAGTTTTAGTTTTGTAGTGAGTCTCACTGAAATTCTAATTTTGATTGATAAGTATAACATTTAACTTTTAAAGACTGGGGCATTTTCATTGTTTCCTTGAGATTAAAATG
This sequence comes from Mustela nigripes, assembly GCF_022355385.1. NCBI lineage: Eukaryota > Metazoa > Chordata > Mammalia > Carnivora > Mustelidae > Mustela > Mustela nigripes. The sequence continues at coordinate 70,876,416 of NC_081562.1, forward strand.
GTTTTTCATAAACTGCATCCATGCCTCAAGCAAACACATGAAATCTGATTAAACTGTTATAAATATATTCCAGCCACCCTTCTCTGTATTCTTTCCGTGACCATTTTTCTTACTTGAAAAATAGAGCCAATCAACCAAAACCAGAAAATTTGTTAGGTTTTGTGGCAGTGGAAGATAGGCAGAAGATCTAAGAACAAGACAAGTGGAAAAAAGAAAATTAACAGAAAATAAATGGCAATGTAATAATTCTGCTTTAATGTCTTTCTCTAAGTAAAACTCCTCATTCTTCCTGAAGGCCTTATACTTAATCTACTGCTGCTCTAACCTCATCCCTTAAATCCCCATTCACTATACTAAAGTAACCTACTTCACGAATCAAATTTGAGTAGATTTTGTATTGCACTGGAATCTATTCTCCCTTCTCCCCTCCCTCTACATTTTTCTTTTCTTTGCTTTGCTTCCTTCCTTCCTTCCTTCCTTCCTTCCTTCCTTCCTTTCTTTTTTTTTTTTAAGAGAGAACACGTATTTAGGCAGGGAGAAGGGGAAGGGGACAGAGAGAGAGGGAGACAGAAAATCTCAAGCAAACTCCCTGCTGAGCATGGAGCCTGACTTGGGGTTTGATTTCAGGACTCTGAGATCAGGACCTCAGCCAAAATGAAGAGTCTGATCCTTAACTGAATGAGCCACCCAGGTGCCCCCCTCCCTCTACTTTTCAATTAAATTAAAAGCCTTGAGGCCAAACTACATCTGTTTAGGTCTGCCATCTCCATTTCTCCTACTGCTCGTGCCTTCTAGCACATTCTTCCATGCCATCTTCTCTATCTGTTACACTCTGTTTCCATTACTTAACTTTCTGCCAAGCTTTCCAACTAGGACTTGTTTAAAATTGCTCATTCTGAGGGCACCTGGGTGGCTCAGTGGGTTAGGCCTCTGCCTTCAGCTCAGCTCATGATCTCAGGGTCCTGGGATCGAGCCCCACATCAGGCTCCCCACTCGGCGGAGAGCCTGCATTCCCCCTCTCTCTGCCTGCCTCTTGGCCAACTTGTGATCCCTCTCTCTGTCAAATAAATAAATATATTTAAAAAATATATAAAAGGATAAATAAAAATTAAAAAAATGCTCATTCTGGAAGACTTTCATCGCATTATCAAAAAAATAAATTCAATTCTATAAGCCTCTTTGTCTAACATGGGGCACCTGTGTGGCTCAGTCAATTAAGCATCTTCCTTCAGCTCAGGTCATAATCCCAAGGTCCTGGGATCCAGCCCCACATGGGGCTCCCTGTTTAGCAGAGTCTGCTTCTCCTTCATCTTCTTCCTCTCCCCCCAACTTATACTCTCTCTCAAATAAATAATTGTTTTTAAAAGCCTTTTCATCTAGTAAATGTGACCAATCTTCTCCATTGTATCTAATTCTCCAGTATTGTGTCCACTATATTGAAATTTCAGTAGGCAAAGACAAATTCCACCCTAGTACTTTTTTTAAAATTTCTGGGTATCTGGTGCTCCAGTGACTTTCTACAATGTTGGCCTGGCTGTCTATAATACTGGTCCAGGCTCTAGTCATTCCAAGCAGATAGGAAAAAAGGTTGAGGGTTACATTCACCCCATGCCCAGTCCATCATATATCAAGATTCCCCTAAGCTTATGCACAGATGCTCAAGTGTGCAGCCTTCTTGGTCTATGATGCCAGGAGCTGTACTCTCAGGTACAGAGTAAGCAGTTTGAGTACAAGTGCCCCTTCTACAGATAGTTCCAGCTCAGGATAGGTAACTGTTTAGAAACAAATTTTCCTCTAATTTTATCTCCCCTATGTGATTTATCCTCTACCAGATAAAAATATGCTTAAGTAAGCATAAGGTAGTTCATATGGAATTCCCAGAAAACAAGTCCCTGAACTCATGTTTTCATTTTCCCAGCTTCTTCTGGATCTTTCCATGGGATCATTTTCAGGATTGTACATAGAAGTTGTAAGAACAGAAAATCTATGTTTAGTAGTTTAGGAGAGTCCATGATTCTAGGAAGTCAGGGCATATCCCATAAACCACTTGCTGTCAACTTAGAGTCCATGGTCCCCTTGGTCTTTATCGTCCCTACCTCCTCCAAGCTTATATACCTGACAATGGACTTGTGCACATGTTTTTGTCTCACCTTGAGCCCAAGACTTTGTCAGAGGCAGATTTCTGGTCTCCTTAGTCTCTTCCAATGGTGCATACTACATTTAATAGTTCATTAAATATATTTAAAACAAGTATGTGGAAAATTCAGGATTAGTGTAAAAATCAAGTATTCCATGTTTAAAATATGGGTCATCCATTTGAATAAAAATCTAAAGGAAAGATAAACTCACTGTGATGTGGGCAAACTGCTCACAGAAAGTACAAGTGGGCAAGGGAACAAGTATGCTAACTCACCATGGGTAGAAATGATCTTACATGACTGGCTGAGACCTCAAGTAAGCAGGAGAATTAATCCTAATACAAATTATTTCTAAACTTCATCCAGGTCTAAAATTCTGTTTTGTCCTTCTTTTCTCACTTTATTTCTCATTCTCTCTCTCTCTCTCTCACTCTCTCTTTTTCTTTTTTTTAAGTCTTTCAACCTGACCTGATACTAAAACAAATATCTGGAACAAAAATGAATCAGTAACCAGGTGTACATGGATTGCCTATGGACTGAGGATGCCAAAAAACTTATTCTCTCTTCTCAATACCTGCTGCTCAAAGGGGTGAATAAAAGTGGCAGCCCTTCACCTAATACCATAACTAAAATATCATAGTATGTCAGGCAATGAGCATATATATTGGATTTCTCAAGAGCCACTGCTATGTAAAGCCAAAATAAAGTGGGAGCCACATAAATAAAAAACAAATCAATACAAGATCTAAATAATGATGATTACTATTTTTGGAAAAGAAATAAGAACTCTTGTATGGTCCTGGTTTTAGATGAAAATTGAATACCAGTCAACTTAATAAAATCATCTGTAACACAAAACATACTTCAGAATCACATTTATTATCTCTTGAAAGTGGTGTGACTGAAAATAAGTATAGATATGGAGCGGGAGGGTCTTAACTGTCTAATTTAATTTACATCTTCTTGCTGTGGAATCCCCACTCACACTAATGGTAGAGTGAAGTGGAAATGACAGGGTCCTTAAAGGTGACGATTAAAGGCGCTTTAGCTACCTGCCATGGTCTCACATCCTGTCCAATTCTTCTGTCACCCTGTCTTTACCCTTCTCCTAGTGGAAAGGGGGTTTGAATGGAAGAGTGTTCCCCCACGTAGAACCTGAGTTCTCCCCAACTGTGATTTATTCTGTGTTGGGTCCTTATACTTTGTTTCTCAATATTCAAAGACTTCTTCCAGCGTTTAGGAAATTCCTTTCTCTTGTTGGCAAAATTTTCTTTCCAGATAAGAGTCAAAAGAAAATTAATTTAGAAAACTGATCAAGGTCCATTTATATCCTCTTCATTCTAGATGATATCCTTTTTCTCTGGAAGCAGTAAATGGGTAACAACGCAATGTATTTTATATGAAATTTTAAAAATACATCAGTCTGATCATGAATAAGGGGGTTGTGGAAAACTGGAAAAGAAAGTGGAAATGTGAAAGGAGAGGGGAAAAAAAGAGAAGGCCAAAAGTGATAGAAGAAAAAAAACGATAGTTGGAAAGGAAACAGACAATAAAGAAGGAACTAGAGAGAAAGCAGCAAAAGTAAGAAGGAAAGAGGAGGCCAAAGGAAGGCCAGAAAGTGGGTGCTGAGACATTAACATTTCCCCACTCACTAAGAAGCTGGAGGGGTCTAGAGCTGTTCTTCCTCCCCTATCTACGCTGTTCCCCAATGTTCTTTCCATTGGGGATCATAGCCTGGCGTCTCGGATACAGCCCTCCCATGGCTCCCATGGCTCATGGAGTTGTCTCCGCAGAGCACTAAAAGCTCTGCTGTAGCCATTCCACTCCCTGTACCGTGTACAGAAGCCATGGGGATGATACACATTCCCTCTTCTCTGCTGACCCACCAAGCTTTGTATGTTTTTTTTCCACAATGTCCTTCTCCCCCTTTTTCTACCTGAATGCTTTCTTGTCATCCTTAAACACACTACCCAAATGGCACACACTCATAAATGCCTAGTGTATCTCTCTCCCTCTTCTTATATGGTCTTATGACAACCCATGAATAATTCTTATAGTCATCAATTTGCTGGTCTGTCCAACCCACACAACTAAGCTGAAGTTACTTTATTCTCTGTGGCCTCAATGCCTAACTCAGTGACTTATACACACATAGTAGGAACCTGATACCTACTTTTAAATAAGGTGGTTTCAATTGGTTTTCATCTTCCTTAAGAGTTGGCTCCATTGCACTATGATGCTGATGAAGACATCCACCCTGCTACTGGGCATAATCCTTTTTTTTTTTGTACTGTCCTGATTACCCTCATTCTTTGACTCTTGTGTTGTGGTTCTGGTCCCATGCCCCAATGAGGCCCAGTGTGGTACATGTTAGAGCGGTCACTTTCTTATACCAGACATGAAATGCCTATCTAGCAACCCATGCCTTGCTTTCTCTCTTTACAATAGAAATACTTTCTGGTTCATCTATTCAAATTGCATTTCTCATTGCCAATCAGGAAATCACAACCATTTTTTCTTGTGCCTTCAAATTATTCCCATGATCCCATACACTTCTATCACTACAAGCTCTCTTTACATACAGTGATTTCTCAACCAGGGACCTGCACACGCCTGTGGAAATGTTTCAGAATCCCAAAGAAGGAGGGTAAGGTACATATACTTTGAAAATGCCACCTTGGGAGCATAGACTCTGAAGGTTAAGATCACTGGCCCACAGGATAACCACAAGAGGAGTGCAGAGTAAAGGCGGCCCTCAATTCAAAACTAGGCATAGGCAAGACTAGATCTGAAGCTAACACTTTCCCAAAAGCTGTTAGTACCCTGACACAATTAAACTCACCTCCACATTCATCCTTCTCAGAGTTCCCTTCTCTCTGCCCTAGAACTAAGCCATCCTCCTTCTTCCTATGTGCTTCTTGTGTTCTGCATGAGTTTGCTAAGTGGCCTTCCAAAATCCATCAAACTCCTTATCATCCTGAGGCCACTTCAGGATGATGTTAGAGAAAGGGAGAGAGTAACCACGACAAATTCACCTGCTTTTCTGGAATCAGACTCAGATCATTTTTAGGCACATTAAAATTTGAAAACTATAATTCTATTCCTTCCTTCTTTTTGTTGCTGTTTTTATCATTTATGGATAGCTTTGCATTTGTATCCTTAGTAAACTTTTTCAAAGTATGGTGACATTTCAATTAATTTTTGAGGTCAGAGTTCTCTGCATTAGAGCAGAGTTTAAAGGCTCATTTCTGGGGGTCACAGTTCCCAGAGCCCCTGAAGAAGCTGTTTCCTATAAGAATTCTAAGATGTATACCTGCAGATTCTATGGCTGAATTATTTTAGAAAAGATCAAAGAACAGGAAGGAGGAGAGAGTTGATTATATTTCTAAACCATTTTGACTCTGTAGCTAAAAAGTATTATGTAAATAAAGTACTTATTTAAGATCACTGTATTTTTTATTTTGTATAGCCTGATGTTTCTTCTAACTAGCTGAATGAAGAACATTCTCTAGGAATGAGCTAAGGCCACCAGACAGTAAGTCCCCATGAAAAGAATGCTACCTGATAATGAATGATAGGGAATAAACTCTTAGCAACATAAATTTGTATCTTTTTTTTCCTCTCTTCCTTTTCATTTCCCCTTCCTCCCTCCCTCCTTCCTTTCCTACTTTTCCTTTTCTTCCCTTTTTCCTTCCTTCTCCTTTTTTGAGGCTCTGCTAATTTTGATACATTTTATCAACCAGTACAGAAAACATTAGTTAGCTGAAAGATCAGTGCTGTGCATGCAACCAGAAATAGGAGAACATATTTTTAGATTCCATTTGCCCACTGTATACTTTATCTGAGCCTTGTGCTTCCAGAAAGAAATTCTCTTTTGTGTCCCACAAAATGGCTAACCACAATGGACCACCTGTTATTTCACATTCTAAGATAGTATCCACCTCCATCTTTCTTCAATGACTTAGATAACACCCATCTCCATCCTTCTCATGATTCCCACAAGGTTCTCAGAGGACTCCCTTGTCTCTCTCCTCTACTAAGCCCCAGATCCCCTTCCTTCTTTTCTAGATGTTCTCCACTAATGAACAAACATTCACATTCACCTTATTACAAAACACTGAATAAAATCATTTCCTTAAAAAAAAAATAGAGAAAAGATATTAGCACGCAGGAGAAAAGTGGTATTTTGGAAAATAAAAACATGTCTAAACTGGCTTCCCTCCAAATGTACACTTTCCAAAAAACAAAAAATCCAAAGTCCTTGGGTTTTTCAGGTTTTTATTTGATTGAAAGAGCAAAGGATATAGTGTCAGGAGACTCTGTTGTCATAGAACAACCAGTATAAATGTGTCAGGAGACTCTGTTGTCATAGAACAACCGTATAAACACTGGAAGTTCAAGGGGCGCCAAGTCTCTGTGAGTAAGACTATATCCTAAAACTAATTATAATTATAATTATAATAACTCAATCATAGAAAAGAAAGAAAGTGAAAAGAATATTTTAGAGTCCTAGATTGTATCAAAGAAAGATTCCTTAATCTCTTTTGGATGGATGAAGGCAATTTTCCAAACAAGACATTCTCCAGTAGCCTCCCCTCTGCTAGCAGGTTTCCTACTCTGACTTCAGTGAAGTCACCTGCTTTCTGATCTGGGAGTCATTCCAGATGAATCTGGAGTTCTCTCCAACAAGGACTGCCAGAAATTACAGGACATCAGTTAAATTTGAATTTTTGATAAACAGCAAGTATTTATTTAGTGTAAGTATGTACCATAAAACATATGGAATGTATTTAAATTTTTAAATATAAGAATGTAGAGAAAAAGGAACTCTCGTGCACTGTTGGTGGGAATGTAAATTGGTGCAGCCACTATGAAAAACAGTATGGAGGGTCCTTAAAATTTTTTTAAGAAATTAAAAATAGAACTATATAATCCAGCAATTCTACTTCTAGGTATTTATCCTAGGAAACAAAAACACGAACTTGCAAAGATATCTGCACCTCCATGTTTATGGCATTATTATTTACAATAGCCACAATATGGAAGCAACTAAGTGTCCACTGACAGATGAATGGATATAGAAAATGTGATAGACATACAACTGAATTATTATTCACCTATTTAAAAAGAAGGAAAGCTTGTCATTTGTAATTACACAGCTTGACCTTGAGGGCATCATGCTAAATAAAATAAGAAAGAAACACAAATACCATATCATCTCATTTATATGTGGAATCTAAAAAACAAAAACAAACAAACAAAAAACCAGACTCATAGATACAGAGAACAATTTGATAGTTGTTTGCGGGCAAACAGGCAAAAGGTGAGCAAATGGGCAAAGGTGGTCAAAAGGTACAAACTTCCAGTCATAAAATAACTAAAGAAAAAATCTGTTGTTTATCTGAAATTCAAATTTAACCAAGCGTCTTGTGGTTTTATTTGTTAAATCTAGCAACCGTACTCTAGACAGTCTGAAAATGTTGGACCAGCCAACCACAGCTCCACACTTAGATATAATAACAAAATTCATCCCACCCCCTAATATCTTTCAGATACATAGGACTTATTCTCTGGCTACTAATCAAGATTTGGGCTTCCCTGTGATAAGTATTGCTCACCATTGCTCATCCGAGGAAAAGCTACTGTGTTAGTTGGTCTTTAAAGTTGGCTGCACCCCACTGGACTCTATTTTTAATTATACTTCAGTTAAGGGAAGTTCTTGGATAGTTTCGGCTGCAGAGATATGGGAGTTCACGAGTCCTTCTTTCAGGAACTGAGATTACCAAAAAAAGCAAACTCCAAACTTTCCCAGGCAAATCATGTGCTTCCACATACCTCTCCCATTACTTCAGAATCCTCTGAATGCTGATCTTCTCCCCAGAGCTGGTAAATCATGCTGAGAGAGAAAGGGAAGGAGAGGGAAGAGCGGGAGTGTTAGTTTAGGGGAAGGGATGCACTTGCTAAGATTTTTCTCTTTGGCCAAGATGGACGGTGAGGAGAGAACTCCTGCCCAACCAGTGTTTGCTCCTTGGGCCGGAAGAAACCTCGCTCTCTCCTGGAGCTACAGGTGCCAAATGGAATGCGGACCCAGGGAAATACTGAAAAGAGAAGGGCCAGAATCCAGTAGCAGGCCAAGGATGTTAAAGAGAGGAGAGATGAAAGGCACATATGATGTGTTCCACCATAATCCTTTGTGGTCTTGGATGATTATATCCAGCAGGAACTTTTTTCCAGCTGTCTTTTGTATCCTCTCAACACGCTGGTGAAAGAATCAGTTGATGACTCAAGGACAGAGCAGAAAGGGGCCTGGATGACATGATGCACAAGGTCACCTAATTGTTTATTCTGTCATAGCCTTGCCTCCATTATAATGATACAGGAAAGGGGCTCATGTCCAAAGTAATGTCATCAGGATTTGGTAATGGAGCTTCCTCATGTATTTAAGATTATCAAATCCTAGATTATCAACTTCCTAGATTATCAACTCTCCAACCATCCCTTTAAACTAACTCTTATTTCCTGTCTAATAACATTTCCATTACTCTTCTCTGAGATCTTTAATTTCAATATATACAGGAGCCATATCAGATATGGGGAAGATGCTGTTGTGAAGAGAGCCCTAGGTTAATAATTATAGACCTAATTTCTAACCTGGGGATCTGTAGTTCCTGGTACATGGGCTTTGCGTCGCCATTGATTTGCTGTATTATCTGTGATCAGTCACTTAACCCTCTCAACTTCTCACCTATAAAATGGGAATACAACACTGCTACTACCAATTTTAAAAAAATAACAAAAATAACAAGATCCATAACATATATCATCAATAATATCAATGATAGTAACAGTCTTGCCTGCACATAGCAGAGAAGAAATCCTGGAAGTGAAGATAAATATTCTCTAGTAAATATAAAGGACAATGGCCAATGTCTAAGGTTTTCTTCTCTCCTAAAAATACTAATCCAAAGCCCATCAAGGAACCCCTCAGGAATTCCCACCCTCAGGAGGGCAACTGTGTGGGACATCTGTAGCTGCCTTACTTGAAAGATTCCATTTGCCCCTACATGGTGGTTGTTGGTGTTTGGAATCTGAATAGCTACATGTCCCTTAGGCCTTCTTATTTGTGCTTTTTTTTCAAGATTAAAAACAACATTCCACTTATTGAAATTGTATTTTAGCATTTTTAAAAACTCAAAGTTGCTCCTAGATTTTTCAACATTTAAGTTTTTCTCTTACATATCCTCTGTTTCTTTTCCCTAATTTTTCCCCTAACTTAATAGTTTCATACTAAAAAAAAAAAAAAATAGTATTTTTCTTCATAATTTAACATCTTAGCTCTATTGATTACTCATTTCACTATTAATATTGTTCCTTTAATTTCTCATGGATTCCATTGTTTATTTAATCTGAAATTCTTCCAGTTTTAGTTTTCCTTTGTTTCTTCATATCGTCTTATCTCCTTTATTTTTAATCTCCAAATCCACCCCCCCCCAACAAATGCAATTCTCTTTTTATTTTTACATTGTTTTCATTCATCTGGCCCTTAAAAAAAAAAAAAGGTGAGGTCATGGACTGGGATACAAGGACAACTATAAAGAGAATTCAAGTCCTAGGAAAAGAGACTGGATTTCTCCTTCTTCTTCTTCTTCTTTTTTTTTTTTCCCCAACTAAACCAACAGTGATTATTTTTATATCATTTTGTATCATATATTTTTATATCATTACTATTCCTTCCAGAGTTCAACTTCTGACTTTAAAACTTTCAAGCTAAGTAAACTAGTAGACCCATAGGTTAAGTGTCCAGGATAACAAATCTTCCCCCAGTGGCAATGCAGCTGACCAGCTGGAATGGTTATTGTCTTCTCATATTATGTTTATAGGGGAATCCTTGGGAAAATCTCTGCCCAGGGACTAAATCTCCAAGCTCCTGACATGCAATGATTTTTCCTTTCTAAGGAAACACAGATTGTAACCATTTTTTCAACTGAAGTCACTGTGTCCGTCCCAGTAAAATATCTGCACTGAGGGAGAATAAATAACATGTGAAAATCCCCAGCTTAAATATAAGTCTCTCTAATCTACTGAGAAAGGACTTGGCCCTTTTGTTTGAGGTCAAATGAGACTCTGCCTGAGAGGAGGACTTGAAGGAGATGTTTTATTTTTAATATACCAAGTGGAGTGGACTGAAATCAAGTTACCCTTTTTGCTTCCTGAATGGTGGCCCCAAATTTCCCTGCCAGGGTGTGGCAATAAACTAAAAGCCTTATTCTGTCTTCATCCATCCTTATTTATGGCTAAGCCAGACCAGGGAAACAGGGAGGTTCCCAGCATCAGACAATAGGCTTGGTGTATCTAATATTACAAAAGTAATATTCATTCGTATATTTTAGTGATATACAACCTACAGTAAAAGAGTGTGTAAACCATTTGTCTTTTTCACTGTGGGTCTGCAATCTTTTTTTCCTCCATGTGATTAAAGGATTCTAAATATTATCTAGCTTGGGGGAAATTCTTTCATTTTAAAAATTGTAAATTGATTTTCATTCCTTTATGAGAGTATATCTACCTCATCACTATAAACTCTGCATACTCACCCTACCACACTGATGGAGTAAAGAATACAGGAGGGCAGAAGTTCCCACTGAAGCAGGAAAGCTCAATGTTATAACTTAGGTTTAATCTTAAAAACAACCAAAAGATCACGAACCTTCCAATAATCCCCATTAAAATGAGCTGCATTAAGAATCTACAGTCAAGATAATAGATTGTTTTGTATCATCCTCCCTCTGGCATAATTAGTTTTTAAAATTATTAACTTCTCTTAGCGTATAGATCTCCTCAACCCCCTTTCTTTTTTTTTTTAAATTTTTTATTTTTTATAAACATATATTTTTATCCCCAGGGTTACATATCCTCCCCAATGTCCAACCCCCTTTCTTTATCTTAAGAAATAAGAACATTTTGACAAGGCTTAAGATGATCCTCAAGAAGATTTTTAGAACGGAGAAAAAAGAACTCAGAACACTGATTTAACACTTCAGGCCTGTCTAGAACTCTAGGAACTAAAAGAATGAGGCACCTCAGTCACTTATGATTAGAAACCTCAACTTGCCGCAGAAAGAGCGTCCCCTCCATCAATAGTGAACAGGCCAGTCCTATAACCACTCATTCATCTACTGTTGTAGGTTGAATTGTGCCCCCACGAAAGATAGGTCGAAGTCCTAACTCCCAGTACTTCTGAATTTAATTTTACTCAGAAATAGGGTGTTTGCAGATATAACCAAGTTAAAATGAGGTCATTCAGAAGAATAGAAGAGATAGAGACATAGTGGGGAGAAGGCCAGGTAGGACAGAGTCAGAGACTGGAGTGATTGATATGCAAGCCAAGGAACACCAAGGTTTGATGCCACCACCAGAAGCCAGTCACCCCCAAAAGCCAAAAGGAGGCAAGGAAGGATTTTACCCAGAGTCTCAGAGACAAAACTGCCCTGCTAACACCTTGCTTTTGGCCTTCTAGCCTCCAGAGCTGTGAATGAAGATATTTCTGTCGTTTTGTGCTACAGTTTATGGTACCTAATTACAGTAGTGCTAGAAAATGGATATACCTGCTAAAGAGAAAGTAAAATAACATGAAGGGGGTTCAAATTCTTAATAAATGGGCTGATTATGAACACAGATTAGACCTTTACAAATATAATATCATCACTCACTCAAGCTCCCATTCCCTGTGCCCTGAGGTGTGTAACCATCCACAGGAGGGGCTGGACCTGTCTGATGCCATTGTCTGAACGCTTGCAGTCTCAGAGCCACAATGCTAAACAGTTTACATCTGCTGCTTCAGTTAGTCCTTATACTGGACTTGAACATATACATTATTTTCCCTATTTTGTAGATTAAAAAAAGAAAAAATTGGGAGAGGTTAAACAAGTAACTTGCCCCAGGTCACAGGGCTTTAAGTCAGTAAGCTACTGTGATTTAAACCAGGTCTGTTTGATATTCATTTCCAGCCTCTTAACCATAACACTTACTGATTTTACTTCACACTTCGTCCAACAATATTTAACCTCTTCAAATATTCTTTTCTGTTCATGGCATAGAACATTGTTTCTAATTTGGGCATAGGAAAGAGATCAGAATAATTTCATGGTGTGCTTTTACAAAACTTGTGACCCCCTTAAAAAATGCTAGCACAGAGCTTCAAATATTTTCATTCTCTGCAGCTCTCCGTCCACACAGGTGCGCGCACTCTCTCTCTCCCCACCCTCTCTCTCCCTTCCTCTCCCTTCACCCTTTCTCTCTTACATTCTATATACCCCAATGGCCTCATCCCTTTCTCAGGCTAAATACCATTCACCCTCTTTCAAGTGCATTTAAATGCCATTTATTCAGGGATCCCTCCTTGATGTCTCAGTCTAGTTGGGACCTGTGATAATACTGCCTCACAGCACCCTGTATTTCTCCTTCCTGGCAATTATCACAATAAAAATGAAACAATTATAGCAGGACACACCTGCTAACTGGCCCAAGGACCTGTTAGCATGACCCACATAGAAGTTAGGGTAATTGACTCATACTAGTTCTATTGCTCCAAGATTAGGAAAGGATAGGCTGCATGAGTCTGGGGAAGCCGAGTATGATCAATAAGGAGTGTATTTATGCAAAAGTGTGCTCTTAGTCCTCGCCATAATATCAAATGTTTATAAAAACAAAATGGCTCAGATGAAAGGTCCTCGTCCTATCCAGACTAAACGATGTATACTACTGCTCTCATTTTAGTTGTAGAAGGCTTTGTTTGGGGAGGCAGCCGGTTCTAGATGCACCCTCTCTCACTCAGTCTTCTCAATGGCAAGTAGGTATGTATCTGCAGGCTTATATCTTTACAATTGGAGCTTATTGTCATTCTCTCCACTGTGTGTCTGCCTATGCTGTTTGCCTCCTGAATTCCACAGAGAGTAAGTTTTATTTAATTCCCCAGGTGATGTTTGCTCTGTAAAATAAATTACTGCTTTTCCCCAGGACCTAGTAAGCATGGGATATTTCTCTCCATAATTAAGATTCTTATTTCAGAGTGAAGAAGGATGAAATGTTAAATATAGGCCCAAATCTATTAACTTTTCTCAGGGACTCTAAAAACTTCTGACTGTAAACAAACATGGATGACAGAAAACAAATTCTTTCTCCAAGGAATAGGCCTTCTACGTGTGAACTAATTCTGACAGAGGAAAATGTAGGCTGATCCTGTTAATCCAAGTAAATGACAAGGAAAATCTCTCCTATCCCTCCCACATCTTCAATTAGTTATACGCCTTAGTTTCATCTCTCTTCTGGAAAAGAGCACAGGGATTGGTTAGATGCCAGGCTTAAATTAACAGCCTCTTTCTCTAACTATTAGATGCACCGACATTTGATGCATTTTCTTTCCCTCAGAGATCTAAATGCTAGGTTTGGCAAGGATACTGCCAAAGGTCCATCACACAAATTCCAGGATGTGGCCCACAGGCTGCATATACTCTCTAGACTTATTTAATTTGGGCTGCAATGTTTTGTTTTATTTCATGTTTAAATTGGTCAAGATTTGCTGCACAACAAACAACCCCAAATCTTAATGGTTTACAGCCACAAACATTTACTTCTCACTCATAGGCTTGCCTGCTGGCTGGGGCTCTGCTGCGCTCAGCAGGAATCCACAAGCCTCTTCGGGAATTGACTGAGCTTGGTTGCAATCTGTAGGTAAAGTTCCAGGCTGCTCCCTGTGTCTCCTTAGTCTCAGACTAAGGAAGGAGCCTTTCTCAAGGTAAATGCAGGAGTGAAAGTGGGTGGGAAAGAAAAGATGCTTCATAAAGCCAGCCACAGCTCACTTTTTCCCAAGATTTCACTGGGTGATCCAAATCACATGACCAAATCCCAAACCAGTGTGGTAAGCGATATCTATTCTATCTGTTCTATTGGGAACCCCTGAAGAGTTACATGGTAACAGCTGTGGATGTGTAATTCTATTCTCAGGAAGGGATGAAGTGTTGGGATCAATGACTCAAACTAACGTAACTGTCAATATTTAAAAATTGGATAGGATCCATGAAAATCTGAATATCCAACTTTTCTTGAAAAAACAACAAGATGTGGTAAAAGGAGCCCAAAGCTTAAAATATAACTTATCCTATTTTCACAAAGGGACCTGTGGAAATCGGATTCCCCGTGAAGACAAAGTCAGAGCTCTTATTTCTTTGAATCAAGATCTCTGAATCCATAACCACCCACATTAGCAGTCACTCTTACTCTGAGGAAAAGCCCACTGTGCCTGAACTTCAAATGTCTGGATTCAAATCCTGGGTCACCACTTACTACCTGCGTAACCTTGGGCAAGTCACTTCGTCTTTCCGAATTTCCATTTCTTTATCTCAGAGGGTTGTAGTGAAGACTAATTGAGATAATACACATAAAAGTTATTCTGTGAATTGAAACATGCTACACAGATGTTGGTTGTCATTATTAGCAGGACTCACCTAGTGAAACCCAAATTACTATTTAAGGAAATGACCAATTTGCATAACCACCTGGATTTTTACTGTCAACGACTTTGACTGGGATTCAAATGCTTTAACAGCGGGGTGATTTCATTCACTGAAGATCCAGCTGGTGTAGCAGTTTGGGGTGTGCACTAAAAGATGCTTGGAAATACCTGCTGGTCTTTCAGCTATTGTGCGATAAAACCAGGTAGGGGAATCCTTTTATCATTTCCACAGCTGAATATGCTTTAAACCCCCTAACAGAGCCAAAATTGTCAGACCAAATTCCACTTGTGATGAAATCCAACCAGGTTAACATGCTCTTTCCTTGTTAACCACCTATGCTTTTCTGGATGAAATCCTGCAGCCCTAAAACAGGCAAAACTTGACTTAACTTCAAGGAAAGTTTTGGGTTTCAATGGACCTTTGAAGTCCCTTCAAAAGAGATAAGGACTTCAATGAGAGGTTTGCCTATACAGAGGACCACAGAGGCAGGCCATTTGTAGAAATTCAGTTCATCTAGGAGAAGTTGTCTGGTGAAAATTGGTTCAGAAAGGAGGGGCTAAGTGAAGCATGTAAGTTCAAACTCAATAGAATGAAAATGAGTCTATTTCAGATGATCAAACTTTGTTGTTTTGTACTTTTCTTCGTGAGTTTCTAAAAGCAAGCTTTTTATTTTTGCTGCCATGAAGGCCAATCAATTTAACAACTGGTTAAATTAGAGCTACCATATGCTACACAAAACTCTGAAACTGCTTAGCACATAATAAGGTTTCAATATATATGTATTTAATTATTTAATTAACAAGTAAGTATTTTAAAATAAAGATTTCCACAAAGGCTATGAATTCAGACTTGGGCTCAAGAATAAAGATCTTCAATTTATATTAAGGGCATTCTTCAACACCAGATAAGCTACAGTGAAGTTTCTTCAAATAGTTTTTTATCATATAATATTCTCCAAATCAAGCTAATAATAATTACATATTGGGAATCTTTATATCAAAACATTTCTATCAGGCATATTATGCTGTAACTAAATCATTTTTACTGTGAAAGTCATTGTTTTCTAAGCTGTAAGAAATGTCAAATGGTGCCACAAGAAGTTAATTATAGCAAATTTATTTAACCAGAGCTCACTGCAGAAGAGATTCCATCAAATAGCTATAATACAATTTTATATTGTATATATAAAACATATATGTTTGCCATTCTATAAGAGGATATTTCCTTCTGAAAAATGTGGTTCCTGAATATGTACTGGAATTCCTGGAGTCCTTTTAACTTTAAAGATATCAACTCCGACAGGTACAAATCCAAGGATGTTCTCTTGCTAAGGAAGTTGTTATTATATTAACCCACAGCTGCTCAAGATTTTTAGAATAGTTTTTCAGCTGGAAGCTGTACTAAGACTCAGCTATGGTCAAAATAGGAATTCTAAAACACGGTACTTTTTTTTCCAGAAAAAAAAGAGCACATTGTATTCTGTGTTGAATTCGAATACTTCTTAGGAATCTAAGGATTTTATTTAGTCCACAGATTAAGATCTTAGAGTAAATATAATAAAAATACTTTAAAGGTTATGTATCAACAAGGTGTCAGTGTGCATAAGGATGAAGTATTCTAGTCATAATTAAATTTCAAATCTAATTATAATTTGAGGCGTCCTTTTAATTACATTGCAATATTTTCTTTTCCTGGGAAGATGAGTGGTATAGCATCTTTTATCTGTAATTTTCGTTTAATTAAAAATGTAAGTAAATCAAGCCTCGTTCTTAAAAATATTTACTTTCCACATAAAAGAGAAGATTTATAAAGTTGGGTTTTATCTAGTTAATCATATTTACTTTAGCCATAAACATTGATGTATGAATATATAGGGGCAGAGATCTAAATTTTCCTAAATATTATGAAGCAGAAAAAAGTGTTGCCAGTGATTATCTTTCTTGCCAGTTAGAATTCTTCCATCACTTCTGGCAAAATCCTATTAATCCTTCAAAGCCAAGTTCAAATGTCACCTCCTTTGCTTGAAGCCTTCTCTAACTCCCAAAGCCAAATTCAAGTGTAGACAACCAAGCAACAGCCAGCAACTTAAATAGCTTTAAGATTTTACTAAATCACTGGAGAAAGGCCTTTAGCAGAATTCCCTCAGAAGGAGGACTGCATATAGTTAGAAACCTGAGCCACATGAGCAAAGAGGTTAACTACACTCCTCCCCTCAGTGGTATATATTGTATCCATGCGTATGAGGGAACACTAAATTGCCTCCTAAGGATCCAGCTCCTTGGCAAGCCTTGATTCGCCTCTGTGGGATGTATAAGTTTAAAGCTGAACTGGGATTCTTGGACAATAGAATATGGGGTGGGAACAGGCTTAAGTGTACCTGCTCTGCCCTACTCCCAGACAGTGACAGACCTCTTCTCTAAGTTATTGTTAAACAAATATTTGTAAAAACTGCCTGATTCTGTTCCTTACAGTGCTCCAACCTCAGACCATAGAATACAAACTCAGAAAGAAGGGATATGAAGACATGAGGAGCAAGTGAAAAGGTGGTAAGATTAATGAATGGCAGAACCTATGGGATGGGAAGAATTTTGGAATGGAGAATGAGCAGGAAACTTGGAAGAGGGTGATAAGAGAGTGGGAACTTGAATGGAGATTACAGAGAGGTTGCAATGATAATGATAAAGGTTTGGCTGTGACCAGGGAGCTAATGGCTGAGGTAAGGTAAAGAATAAGATCATAAGAGCAAAGGAGGCAAAAAAAGAGTAAGGGAGTAGAAGGACTGGCAAGAATGATGAATTCAGGGCGCCTGGGTGGCTCAGTGGGTTAAGTTACTGCCTTTGGCTCAGGTCATGATCTCAGGGTCCGGGGATCAAGTCCCGCATCGGGCTCTCTGCTCAGCAGGGAGCCTGCTTCCTCCTCTCTCTCTCTCTGCCTACTTGTGATCTCTCTCTGTCAAATAAATCAATAAATCTAAAAAAAAAAAAAAAAAAAAAAAAAGAATGATGAACTCATTAACATTATGAGAAAAAATGCCGGATTCAATGAAAATCAAAGCCAAGAAATGGAAAGTTCAAAGAATTAGAGAGAATAGCCCAGAGTGCCTTAGACAATAAGAGCAAGGAGAAGATACTAGGTAATTTGATGATTTAATGACTTCAGATGCAAAGCTGGGGTTTATAAGCAGGAAGGAGGGAAAAGACCTGAAAGTAGCAATGAGGAGAAGGAAAAGCATCTAACCTACCTCCACACAACAATGAGGAGAGAAAACCAAATAGCAGCTGAAAGAGGAAGAGGAGAGGAACACCAGTTCTTCAGCTCAGGAGGTGAAGTGATGGGGATTCAGAAGTAAAAGAAATCTTCATCGAGAGGTTGAGGACCTAAGGGATTTTTGCTAATGGCTGACTCTGAGTTCAGGAGACAGTAGAACTGTTGTGGCATTGGAGAGAGATGAGCCACGGGTCATGAAAGGAGATATACAGGGCTAAATGGGCAATAAAGTATAGGGATGTGGGATTGCCATGTTGGGCTTTCTGGGGTACTAAAGTAAATAGGGATGAAGGACGAAATTAGTTTAGTTCCAATGGCCTCAAGACTCATGGTGGTGAGGAGGCTGTGAGTTGGTGCAGGAGGAGGAGATATGGACCAGCAAGGATCTGTAGATCCTAGGGCCCTTCCCTCACCCCTGCCTGTTTGGAGGCCATGACCAGGTGGTCTCAGCCAGAGCACCAGAACCACAGTGGCACCCTCTCTTAACAAATGAACCACTGGGCAGAGGATTTTACCTGAGCATCTAGAACTCTTAACTACTCCTATATTAGGACCCTTTTTTCTGTTTAAAAAAAAAAAAAAAATGGAGATCCGTTAAATATTTTTGAGGATCAAAATGATAAAATTCGAGTTGTGTTTTGCAAAAATCTAAACGTTTTTAGAAGTTAGTCTCAGAGAGCCAGTGTGTATTGATGCGGGGTAGCCTCTAAGATTTCACACTGGAAGGAATATCTTCTGATCATCCACAATCCAGATGCTCCCCCTGGCTTTTCAAAGAGCCATCAATGATCATAAAATATTCCTTCCAGTGCAAAACCTTAGAGGCTCTGGATTTTATCTGATTGAGAAGCCATTACTTCTTGAAAGGAAGCCACATTAAAACATACTGGATTAACTTATCTCTCTATAAGAACGGTGTTCTCCTTCAAGTCTTTGAGCATAGGTTACTTTCTCAGCAGGCCTTCCTGGACCACCTGAGTTGAAAGTGAGAAAGAGAGAGAGAGAATGAATTTTATATATAATCCTTCCTACTGATTCTGCTTTTCTGGAGAACCCTGAATAATACATGGACCTTAGGGCTCCCCACTATCTGATTTCACTGGTTATAACAATAGCCAGGTTATGCTGTTGGACTGGGAAAAAAGAGCTCATTTTCCTCCTGCCTTCTCTGTGAATGGGAAAATGTGAGCATAAGCGCCCATTACGGTCTATGCAAAATCTTAGTGGGTAGGGAGGCTGTGGCTTTTCCAAGGTATTAAATGGGTTAAAAGTTTGACTGCCTTTTAGTTGATCTCACTGTGGTTTTCTTCCATTTTTGAAATGGAGGAAATACAAGACTTAGAGGTAGGGTTTGTGCTTTGAGTAGAGATTGCTGAAATTAGAGCAAATAAAAGAGGTCTTGATATACTATAGCCCAAGAGTAGCCTCAGTCCCTGAGATTTTCTCTTAGAAGCCAATCTAGAGTAAAAAACTGAAAGCTTCAGGTTCTGAAAATAATTCCTTGCCTTCTTTCTTTCTTTTACTCAATCAACAAATTTTTATTAAGCACTGTGCTCTAACCTTTGTACAAAGAGGTTCTGTAGATACAAAAAACAAAATAAAACAAGGTCCCTTGTTGTAAGACAATAACATGATTCATGATTCATCTGTATACAGGGAATATAGCAAAGAGACACATCTAAAATACAATTGCTGAGCATTTGTATATGCTATGCTATACATATATGCTATATGCTAGGCCCACTCACAAATAAAACAGTTCCTGCCCTTAAGAAGTTTATAATCTGCTGGGGGAAAAAAAACAGTTCAATGCATTTCCATATAGAAGTATAAAAATTCATTGTCTGTAGGCACTATCAGATACAGAGTTGGGGGTGGGAAATAATAATTACCTTGGTTTGGGAACAAAGAGATGTGCATATTAAAGTTCAAAAGTCTGGGTGGTAATCCAGTAGGTTGAGCATCTGCCTTTGTCTCAGGTCGTGATCCCAGGGTCCTGCGATAGACCTCCACGTAGGGCTCCTTGCTTAGCAGGGAGCCTGCTTCTTCCTCTGACCCTCCCCTTTCTTGTGCTCTCTCTCTCAAAAAAAAAAAAAAAAAAAAAAAAAATCCAAAAACAAAAGGTTCAAAATCTAAGTGCGAGTTAGAAACTTGAAAAATACATCTATGGGGGCACCTGGGTGGCTCAGTGGGTTAAGCCGCTGCCTTCGGCTCAGGTCATGATCTCAGGGTCCTGGGATCGAGTCCCGCATCGGGCACTCTGCTCAGCAGGGAGCCTGCTTCCCTCTCTCTCTCTGCCTACTTGTGATTTCTCTCTGTCAAATAAATAAATAAAATATTAAAAAAGAAAAGAAAAGAAAAGAAAAATACATCTATGTACTTCACGAAAGGAAATGCACGTAGACCTTCCTTCAGCATGACGAAGTGACCATGTGAAAGTCCCTGAAAGTCTTTTAAGGAGTATCATAGAAATAGTCATGGTCAAAATTGCAGAAAATGTCTTGAAAGTGAAGGCACCTGAAGGTAAGGAACCCATTAGGAAAGATTTCTGAGGGTACCAGAATTTGGGATTTAGGCCAGTGAAATTTTTTTTTTTTATTCTAGGGGTTTGACAAAGGATTAAATTTTATTTAAAAACCTTTTAAAAGAGCTTTGTTATGCTAAATAAGCACATTTTACATGAGCACTCCCCTCTAGCATCACAATGATCTCATAATATAAAGATATTTTGAAAACTTACTTATATAAAATACACATAGTGAAAAGCTCATAAGTGACAGTTCAACGAATTTTTACAAACTAAACCCATTTATGTATCTAGCATTCAGATTAAGAACAACACCCACAGCCTAGGAACGCCCTAAATGCTCCCTTTCACTAGCTATTCCAATTCTTCATTGACTGCTAAAGACGAATTCTCCTTGTTACATATAATAAAAGTTGCTGGATCACAAAAAAAGAAAAATAGGAAAGTAATAACTACAGATTTTAAAAGTCCATGTTTTTAGTTGAATAATTGTGGATTCATGCAAAACTCACCTTTTAATTTTTTTTTTCATTTTACTGTAAATTGGTGAAAAGTTTGTCATGTATCTTACATTGGTGTATGGACCCTCCTTGAGAAATCAATGGTCTAAGTGAAAGATGATGGAAAACCCTAACTTTTTTAGTTATAATAGTGACAAAGAAAAAAAAAATGTAGATGACTTAATAAAGATAGCTCTTGATAGTTATATATGTATGAAAGAAATAAACACCAGGTTTCAGGTTTAAAATATGAATAGGTAGTAGTTCTAATAACTAAGAAAGAGGAATAAAGGAAAGGGAGTTTAGTAAAGGTAAAATAAGATTTTAATTTAAGATAAATTTGAAGTTTGTACAGAACATTCAGCTATAGATGCCTAAAGAGATTTGTTTTTAAAATAAAGGTAGGTATATCTGTCACTAGGAAACAATTCTCCATCGTTCTCCGATGTTTCTGTATGTATTAGGAACAAGGCACTTACTGCCTTTGTTCCAGACTATATATTTAAGAAAGTTTGTATAAGAAACAGCTTTGAAAGACAGAAAATGTCTCCCTCTAGGGCAAAGGATAGGCATGTTTACTGCCTGTTATAAAAAATTCAAGTTCCCTAAGTTCAATATCCATCCTATATAACATAACCCACTAAGTTTGAGGGTTTCATCTGGTAACCTTTGAATGGGCATGTGGGAATTAGAGCTCAGGGAGTACAAAAATGCTGACACTGGCTACTGCCATTGCTGGAACTGATAAACTATCCATTGTCTCTGATCCAGGAGTCTCATGTCTTCTACCAGCATCCATAAAACTTTAGCAGGTTAACATATTAACTAGAAAGTACAGCAAATTCTTAAAATATTCATAGTTCCTGACATTTGTATTTAAAGTATTACAACATTTTAATATACATAAATCATCTTACTTTTTTCAGTTTCAGACCTCACATTCTTAAGGTCTTAACAATTAACTAACAGACTAACACTTATCAGACTCTTAGGATTAATGCATTAATTTTGGCAGCTAAGGATATGATTGTCAGTGTCCATGGAAGGAAAACTCAAGATACCATTCTACATCGTTGTCTTAGAATGACAATTACTTGATAGCTAACATTGTTTTGTTTATGGGCTCACTAAAATGTGAAATTAATCTAATTGGCTAAAATCTGATCAAATCTTAAACAAAATTCTTCAGAATTCCAGGCTCCACAGCGTGCCATGAATCAATGCTGTAATGGAAGTCCAAGGAAAGTTTAACTATCAAGCAGAGACTTGTAATGATCCACCCCCAAATATGTCCATATCCTAATCTCAAGAACCTGTGAAAATGTTATCTTACATGGCAAAAGACTTTGCGAGTGTGATTAAGTTAAGGATCTTGAGCTAGGGAGATTATCTGGGTGTGACCACAAGGGTCCTTCCTTATAAGGAAAAAGAGAGAAGATGATGTAATGATGAAAGCAGAGGTCAGAGAGAGACAGAATGAGAGAGACATTTAGATATGCTACACTCCTGGCTTTGAAGATGAAGGAAGGTGCTATAACCCAGCGAATGCAGGTGGCCTCCAAAAGCTAGAAAATTCAGGGAAATGGATTCTCCCCTACAGCCTCTGTCCAGAAGGGAGGCAGCCCTGTTGACACCTTTTTTGTGACTTTTGATCTCCAGAAATGTTAAAAAGAGAAATCTGTGTTGTTTTAAGCCACTGCATTTTGTAGTACTTTCCCACAGTATCTCTAGAAAGCTTCTTTGGTATTCCCTGATATCAGATGCCGGCAAACTCTGAGGGCAGAGCTTAGAGCTGGCCAGGGCTGCCTGTGATTGGTAGGCTTTGCCCAGTACTGACCAGTTAATAGGAATGCATTAATATGTATCTTTAGCGCTGGTTGTTGGGTATTTATGAACTTCCTGTTCAAGCAGCACCTGAACAGCAGCTCCTCCTCCTTACACTATGCTGGAAGCCCCTTCCCTGAAAACCACGGCTCCTGTGGGCCGTCAGGCACCACCACCATCTCAGCAAACACTGTCCTGACAGGTGCTTCCCTTTCCCTTGTTGAAATGGTCAATGCTCCTTATATAGTTTCTGCCTCTTCTGAGTTTCAAAGTATGGAGCTCATTCAATATTTGATATTCCTCGTGGAGTCCAGAACGTTAACCCAGTTTAGTTTAACAATGACCACATACTATGTGCCAGACACCACGCTAGGCGCGAGGCAATCAAAGACAAAGCACATTCTTTGCTGTTAAGGAGTTGACAGTTGAATGATATTTCAGCTCCTTCTGGATTTTGTATCCCCTCTCCCATAACTGGGAAGGCAGGGTCACAACAGCTCCTCTCCCTGTGGCCCTGCATATGGACAATTCATTCTTCCTTATGGTTGTGTGGCTGGAGAGCTGCTTCAGCCTTCCTCAACTGTGCATAATCTGTGACTCAGCCCATAGGATCAACTTCTATGAACACTCTTTTATTATAAACGTTTCTCTATTTGGGGGAGGCAGGAAGTGTGAAAATGGATTTTCCATACTGCCTTAATCAGATTTCATTTTACCCTAGACTACTGGGTCCAGGGAAGCAAACAATCAGGAGTTCTCCATTTTTTTCCAAGAGAGCCACACAAACGACCAGTCACAGCAACGCAAGAGGTCGTCACCAAGTCCCTGGCATTTTGTTCAACATCGAGTCAAAATATATATACCACCATTGTCTTTCATCCTAGAAATCAGCATTGCTAAATATTTTTCAGTGACAAACCTCAGAGCTTACAAGGATATTAAAAGCAAAACCAAGCACCCTACCAAACAAAAAAAGCACATTTCTCACGAAGCAGGCCCATACATAGAAAAATAAGCACTTATATTTTTACTAGAATTGTTACAGAATAAATTCAAAACCTTCCCAAGACAAATGGAGGGGACTTATCTGCCCTGCTTTAGTTTCATACACTCACTTCAGCAGCTACACCTGTGCCTAAGGGTTTTTCTAGGCTTCATCTTTTCAAACCCCTGAAGTATTCTTTCTTCACTTGGCATCTCTTTTTTGCACATGAAGAGTTTTGGATGAGAAAGACCATGATGGAAGGGCTCCGTGGTTGTGTTCCTTTTCTAACTTGGCTCACATAGCTGCTATTCCTCTCAATTCTCGTGAAAACACACATGATTCCATGATCCTGCCCCCTCTCAGCGTAGAGTACCATCCTGCCGGCCTCTCACAGAGGCGCCTAGGACTTTCCTACACTAATTGTCTTCCAGCCAGTTGCTGCCGTTCCTACAGCAGCTCAAGCCAGACTTTGTTGCAGCCTGTGAATATTTTCCACTTCAGTGTGTGATGCCAAAATCATTCCACAAGGCCTGCTCCAAGTTTCCCTGTCAAGATAAGCTTCCAGCCTGATGTATATAGTAGATTAGCATAGAGCATTAAGACTAGACTCACAATCATAAAACTGGCAGCACAGCTTCCTAAGTTAAACAGTGGAATGTATATACCCTTTAAATCTGAAAGGTACAATAGATTTTCAGAAAGCGCATTGATTTAGAGGACTGTTCTAAAACTGATTTTTAAAAGTGATTATCTTAAGCAAAAGTGATTATCTTTTACACACAAAAATATAGATTTGCCCTCCGTCCATTAGATCTTAAGTATTTCTACTGCTTCTTCACAAACATTTAGAAAATAGGTATACATGTGCCAGGGTCCTTCTGTCAGTATGCATTGTTTTAGTAATAACCAAGGAGAAAAATCATGCTGGCTTAGAACAATCTAGAACAGGAGCCTGGCTCTAACAAGTTACAAGTGACCATTGTGGCAGGGGATAAATATCTTCCATAAAGAGAAACTATCGGTTAATAAATGGTTACTGTCTACCTGTAATCAAATTATTCATTTCTGAACTGAATCTCCTGTGTCTAGTACCACACCTGGAAAAAAAAAATTATTGAGTGAGTGAGTGAGTGAATAAGAAAATGAACGAATGAGTGAACACCCCATTTTTCCCAAAGCAGTTAATTTACCTACCTACCCTTGAACATCTTGATTCTTGAAGACACTCCAGGTTCCTGGATCACAAGTTCTCTATGTTTACTCTTCTTAGGAAATCACTTTAAGTGTATGTTTAAAAACCTGTTGAGTTTTCTTTTTGTTCAAGTTCTATTGTTCTGCAGTTTAAAAAAAAAAAAAAAAATAGATACACATAAGAGATTTCAGAAACAATCCTGGCAGAATTTGAGGCATTAGAGTCTCTCGGCTCAATAAAAGAAACCTGAGTTGCTAAGAAAACTAGGAATGACTTTCGTCTCTACTCCTGTATCACATCCTTCAGGAAGCTCCTTTGAACCTCTACCTCCTTTTCCTACCCCCAAACCCTGCCTAAATGTCCCTTCTTGAGGATTCCCAAATTCTCATGTTCGCTATCACTGTCTTTTCACTCTTAATTCCCTTAATAGTCCGTGGACTCAGTGGAGGCAACAACTGGGAATTTTTCTTGGTCCCTTCAGATCCTGGCATAGATGTTGGCACTTAGTGAGTACTCAGTTAGTGTTCGAACAAACCAGTGAAGGAGTGAAGTATGGTATTAAATTCACCTGCGATATTTGTTGATCCAGAGGCTGGAAAACATTTGGAATGCCTTCAGAGTGGGAAGGTTACTTTCTTCTATTTAGAGAAAAGATCAAAAGGTTTCAGTCAGAGAAGAGGCCTCCATATGGTTTTTATTGTCATCTTTCTTTTTTCTCCTACTGATTAAAAATAAAAAAAGAGAGAGTCCAAAATAATCTGAGAGACTGGCAGAACTGTGAAAAGACTGTGAAGCCATATTTTTAGGGCCTTCTGGAGATCCTTGTCAACCCAGGCAAAGCTGGCCCAGGGCCTGGGGCCATCCGTTCCTAGATGCACTGGTGGACAGCTTGCCTCCTGAAGGACTTGTCTCACGGGTTCCTCAGAGGCTGCTCTGTCAACCCTGCTCTCTCGTCCTGCCAGTTCTACCTGCCCAGGGCTCAGGAGGGCCCACCGATGCCCTCCTGCTCTGTGGATTTTCCAGCAAAAGTTGGTATTACTACTCCTCTGCTTCATACATATTACCTGTACTCCTGCCAATCTCCTCGTCTGACCCCTTTTATTCTGTCTACCTTGTCCTTTTACTCTGTATCCCTTGCAGAGATTTGACATCTGTCTTAATCTTGAACAGAAGTTATCCCTTCTTGGTCCACAGACTTCTTCTACCTGAAGAATCTGGCAGGTGTAATTATTCAAAGCAGAGTCAGTCATCAGACAAAACCCCCGGAACCGGGCAGGGATTGAAAATCATAAAGACAACAAGCTTTAGATTGAGGATGATGAGCAGGCAAGAGGAAATCTAGAAAGCAGGCAGGGAGACTGTGCTATGGGGAATTAAAAGCTCAAACAAAGAATTAGTGTCACCGAGGGCCAGGAAGCCAAAAAAGGAGCATGGGAAACCGCTCCAGGGTTACAGAAACAAGCCCTGTTGCTGCATTAATCCTTTGCTTCTGTCACATAAATGTGTCGTTATGACCTACTGGTGAAGGAGAAAGAGCCCACAAGTAGGACTGTTTGTGGTTTTGAACCAAAATGCTCCACGCTTGTGTTCTTGTGTTGAACCATTTACCTGACCTCTCTGCCTTGATTTCCTTTGCTGTAAAATGGAGCTAAGAGCACTACATTGGGCAGTTTCTCTGGGCATTGAATGTGATAATGTAAGTGAAACACTGGCAGATCCTCGTTCAACGAAAAGCTCTCAGTAGATGCAGTTGTCCTTATTATCCTAGTGAAGGAGAGAGTTTATAGCGCAGCTAGCATGGGTCATGCTGATAGAAGCTAAGCTTTTAGGATCCTTTGAATAAGAATTAAAGGAGCCAGGAGAATAACATTTGCTGATAGGTAGCTCTGAAATGGAAAAATATTAAAAGTTGGTTTTTATTTAGAATTGTTTCTGCAGCCTTAGTGAGGCACAACTGGCACGCAGAAGACTGCATATTTAAAGTATGCAGTGTGATGAGCGTTGACATATGCATATACCCACAGACCCTTCACCACGTTCAAGATAATGAACATATCCCTCACCCCTGAAAGTTTCCTCCTGCCCCTTTGTAATCATTCCCTCTACTCCTCCCTGTTCCACCCTCCATTATTCACAATCTCGCATCTGCTTTCTGTCACTATAGGTCAATTTACATTTTCATGGGATTTATATAAATGGAATCACACAGATTTGTGGGTGGGGGTCCGGCATCTTTGACTCAGTACAATTATTTTGAAATTAACCAATATTGTTGCCTGTGTCAATGGGTCATTCTTTTTCATTACTAAGTACTATTCCATTGTATAGCACGATTTGTTTATCTGTTTACATTTTAGTTGGTTCCACAGTTTGAAGCTATTACAAAGAAAACAGCAGTGAATATTCACATACAAGTTTTTGTAGGGAATTAGACTCATTTCTTTTGAGTAAACATCTAGGATTAAAATGGTTAGGTCATATGAAAGCGTAGGCTTCACTTTTTAAGAAACTGCCAGACTGTTTTCCAAAATGGTTTTGCCATTTACACATTTAGTGGCCAAATACTTGTTTTCAACTACTTTATAAGAATAGGAAAAAGCCTTGGTTCTTGTCTCTATCTGGATCTAAGATTGCTGACGTGGTCCCTGGGCCCTAAGAGCTGACCTCTCTTGGAAATTTAACCTAATTGTTTTATTCCTCTGGGTGAATGAACTTTATAAAATGAGAATCTACAAAATTAAACAAATCAAATGCAAGTTTCATAATAACTATTAGGTAAGGCATTTATTTGTTTAACTTCTAGCTGTTTCAAGATTTGATAGGGGATTCTAGATCAAACTGCCCAGCATGTGCTGACAGAACTACATAACGACACTCATCCCATCCTAGTGTTTCAGCATCCCCATAGGTCACTGTCACCCTCTCAGACTACAGAGTCATGATATGGTGCTGAGTCCATCAAGCATGTCTATGGAGTCTGAGGACACTATTCCATATTCTGATTCTCCATGTCACTCCCATCCTTCATTTCTGAGGGGGGCAACGTGCAACTGCCCAACATGCTCTTCATGTCACTGGGATGGGGAGGAATACTCCAATAAGTCTCAAAACCAATCCACACTGCAAGCACAGAGTGCTGTTCAAAATAACTGCCGTCTCAACTCCAAAAGATTAGAAATCTCTGTTCTAAGAATCTGGTTTAAAGAGAGAAAAAACCCGTATGGTGCCAACTGGATGTTCTCATAATAGAACCATCAATATTACTGCATTTTGGCTGGCAGCTGCTAGCATAAATCACACTCCTCTCCTTCCACATCCCCCTCCCACACTCAAACCCTAGTTTTCTCTCTCTCACTCTCTGTCTCTGACACACACACACACACACACACTACAAAATGCAAGGGAACTCTGGTTTCCCAACTAAAAGATCAAAGAGGAGATAATAGTATGGAGAGGGGCCAGAAAATTTAACGAGAAAAATGGAAGGTAAAAGGTTACGAACTGCATGTAAGCAAACACCTTTGGTTAGAGGAGTAAAGTCCAGAAGCTCTTCAAGAGGGAATTTGTGGAGGTCTGAGTCGAAGTCAGACTTCTTCAGGTCAAGTGCATAGAGGCATGAAAATGTCATAGAGGCATGAAAATAAACATCGTGGCACCCCAAGGGTGGGCCACTTGGGAAACTTTCAGACGCTGTTCCCTGAGTATGGACATTGGTCTACATAGCAAGGCACCCGACCAAGCAATTTTGCAAGCGGTGAATGGGGGCTATGACAGCAATAGTGTTAACAGTGGTTGGGGAAAAAGGCAGATAACATTGATTTGTTTGTTTGTTTAAGCTAACATTTTTTAAGGGAGGTTCCATGGCCAGCATGGAGCTCAACACGGGGCTTGAAATCACGACCCTGAGATCAAGACCTGAGCTGATACCAAGAGTCAGACACTCAACTGACTGAGCCCCCAGGTTCCCCTAAGATAACATTTATTAAGCTCTACTGTGTTCAGCTGTCATGCTAGGTATCTTGGAAATTTCTCACTGTACCTTCAAAATAAACATATTTTCCTGGTCTCATAGATGCCGAGATAAAAGCACAAGAAGGTTAAGTAACTTGCCTAAGCCACACAGCTGTCTAGAAGCTGTGGACTGTTTTTAGAACCCAAAGTCCCAAGTCCAGACGGGAGGGGGAATGGAGTAGAGGCATGTGGCACAGAAACTGGCAGGCTGTTGTAAGAACAAAGAAACTTTGGAAACTCCCCCGGATAAGTAGAAGGGACTCTGGACAAAGAAGGGGGGCCACTATAGTGGGAATAGCCCACTATTACGCAGATGTGGGCTGTCCAGCACAGACAACCAGACACCAGAAAAACTTGCCAGGCATCAATTCCAGCAGAAGATCTTAACCACAGAACTATCTATTGGGGATTACATTTTACAAAATCATGTCACAATTTTTAAAGATGTTGTTTGTAGAGGAAGGTTCAATTCTCTTAGTCACCAATGTTCCAGAAAACAGACATCCAAGTGTATAGGTCTCCTAGCAGCAAGAAGGAGCACTGGCTGACATCATGACTGGAGAGAATGTTCCAGCTCAGGTGACAGTGGACAGTAGTTACCTGAGCATGTCTGAACTGAAGCTGGAATAGGAGTCTTCAAAAGCTCCTGAAAGGGATCTCTTTAACCATAGGAGTCACTACCTTCTGGAAAGATCTGAAGGTCTGAGTGGCTGCAGATGACTTTGAGGCCTGCAAAGAAATCTGCCTCTGACCTGGAAGCTTTTCCAGTTTCAAGTCCAGACTTCAGGCTCAGGAGGAAGCAAGCAGTTAACCTCTGCCAAGACCCAGGACTGAGCTTAGGCTCTAATCCCCTGGGCTTGCCATCACTGCCCCTCTTTCTGATGGGAATAGCCCAGGCCTCCTTTGTCACCCAGCACGGATCACCTCATTTTGGAAGACACCATCAAGCTCCTCCTTGAAAAAGCCTTCCCCGGCACTCTCCCTTGTGCTCACTATCCCCCCGCCCATTGTTCTCTGAAGTTCCTTTAACTAAGGAGCATATTAATTAGCATATTAATTAGTCTATCTGTCCACACTAGCAAGAAAGGTTTTTACAGGCAGGAACCCCAGCTTAGTACAGGAAACAATATCTTTTTAGAATGAAGGGATGACAATAGGGTGTGGTGCAAACTGGAGCACAAGAAATCAGACTTGCTAGATATCCTAGGCTCTCTTCTGATTCTCTGTACCTTCCACAAGGCCAGAATTGCTCCTCCCTCAACACAGGGGTCAGGAGAACTGCTAATGATATGTGACAGATAGACATTGTCCTCGGAACATCTTCGGCAAGCCCGAGGCCTCAGAGGCACCCAACTGACAGTTTCTGTGATGGATGAGATTGCTAGACAAGGAGAGGCTGGCCAGAGCAGGCGATGCTCGGGCTGATGCAGAGAGACCGAGGCAAATGGGAAATTTAGGGATGTCAGAACGGAGATTGTCAATGGAATCCCTAGTCCTGTCTAATATGCTACAGAAAAGGCAAGAGTCCTGTCTAGGCATGACTTAAAATTTGAAATATCAAGAAAAGACCCTCCTGCACATAAAAGTTGGTGTCACAGCATTGCCATCACCATCATCCAAAGCTTGGGTATTCTTTTGACATGTAGATGTATCCTCAGAGAACAACATTCTCCATCTCCTTCTTAAGAACGGGCTGAGGGAAGGGCAAGAGGAGAATTATTTCAGAATATATTTATCCTGGCATTTTTTTATTTTATTCTCTCTGCCTTACCAGAGTCTCATCCATGATAGTAAGAGCTGTATCTTCCTAATCATTCAATTTATAGGTCCATTAGAATATGGCCCACTTCTATGCGGCTTCTAGCTTTTAAGAATATTTAATAAAATGTAAAATACGATAAAAGTAAAACCAATGTTAATTATACGTAAGATTTTTTAAAAACAGGGTATAGGTCTTCCTGAGGCTTAATTATACCTAAAAAAGATTTTGTTGTTGGGGGGAGGGGCCGAGGGGGGTTGTTAATTTACCATAGTGATTCCTCTGAGACATCCCTTGAGCTATAAATTGCCATTAATTATTCATAGCCCAGAGAGGTCCTATATTAGGAGAAAATTTTTCCATTAAGGCTTAATTCACTAGCTCAACACTTTAAAAAGTTGATGCCCTGGTAATTCAGGGTAGAAACGTACTCTAATCATGGCAGTATGGGGATGAGTCTGACCTGTCTACCACAACGATAAGAGAAAACAGCGCAATGCACTAGGGAGAGACAAACAAACCAACAACAATCTCCCTCTTGCCCACATTATTTACAGGCAGAACCATTATCATTACTACCATCTCGATAAAAAGACTCTTGGCCGAGGCTCCAAGATCATGTTCCTGGGTAATGAAGGACTTTGTTCCCTCTCTGCAGACGTCTCTTGCGTCCACCCTTCTTGTTTTTATTATTTCCCTACCAGGACAAATATGCTCACAAAAATATTCCTCAATCTGCCTCCTCCATAGGGAATTGACCACAGGTCATGGACCACAGAATGACATACTGCATTATCATCCAATCAAACAAAAAAATAATAAACAGGAGGAACTAGCTACAAGGTCTTGAAAGCATAGACCTCATAGCCAGCTCTGCCTTTGAAGTTCCACTTTTTTATTCAATACTGATGTGGTGTTGTTCTTAGCCTATGACCTGTGTGCTGTCCCCTGCAGATGGCGGAGATCTGAGGACCATTGTTGTGGAGTGTGTTCATTAGATATGAAAAAAGAGACTGTGAATGAATGAAACAAAATGTCAACTCCCTTCAGATTCTTTAAGAATAAAAGCAAACAAGCCTGATACTGAATACTGCTAAGTTTTGTGCGTGTCAGGGAACCAAATTAATATCGTCTATTGCATCTATTCTATCAAATGGGGGGAAAAAACAAGAATCGATCTCCAAATTAAGTTTTTTTTATGACAGTTGCCAAATCTAGGTGATATTGTTACATCTTTTTTTAATAAAATACCATTTGTACCATGTGTGGAGTATATACCAAGGCCTCCTCATGTGACTTTGAAAGAGGATGAAATTCCTCAACAGATGGGGGAAGAATGGATGCCATAGACAGAGATAATCCATATGCTAGAGAATGTTGCTAAATAGCTCGTTTTGTGGAATGGAAAGGTCAGTTGTTAGGATGAAAATTCAAATTCAGCAGGCCCACTCTGAGTTTGTCTTCCTTCATTTATTCTTTCAAATATTATAGAGTTCCTGCTATCTGCCAACACTGTACTTGGCCCTGTGGATACAGGAAAGAGGAAGAAGAAATCTCTACCCTCAACAAGATGAGAACCCAGTCTGGGTATAATCGCCTACCACACTCTTATCACCCTATCTAGCATGTCACAAAGCAAGGAAGAAAGCATGCTTATCGAGGGCTCAAGATAAATCCTGACCTTATTTTTTAAGATTTTCTTTTCTTCCTTCATCAGTTCCTTTCTTAATCCTCCACAGGACTGGAAGATAACATCAACCCTCCACCCAGTGTCCACAACCATCTGTTCAAGAAGTTTCCTCTTTGTGTACTTAGCTTCCCAACCCTGTCCCACTCAAAAAAAAAGAGGTCTAGCTTTTTTGTTCTCTGCCCTTCTGAGGGCAGAGAGTGCTCAAGGAAAGAGTGGAAGGGATTAAAACAAAGACAGTACCTTACCCCAGAATTACAGGAGAACCCAGGAGACAGATGGCAAATAAGGGGCTGGGAAAGATATGCTATGGGACCTGCTCAGGTTCAGGACTTCAATTCCCCTTAACATTATTCAAGAGATGCAACTAACAATTGGAGTCACCTTCGAATTCTTTCTGTCAGTTGACATGTGAGGATCAAAGGTTTTCAAGTCAATTGTTTCTGTTCTTACCTTCCAACTGAAATTACTCAGGCCCAGAGACATGGAAGGTTTAAAGAAGTTATGCAGCTATTTAGGCAAACATCTTAAATTGGAATCTGGAGGCTTTGGGCCTTTTTCAGTAAGAGCACAGACTCTGGAGTCACACTGCTTACACTCAAATCACCAGCCCTGCTACTCACTAAACTTGCCTCAGTTTCCCTAGTGATAATTCATGCTTCAGTGGGTAGTTGTGAGGATGAATGAGATAATATATGAAAAAATTTTATGATAGTCATAGTAAGCACTCAATAAATGCTGGTAGCGGCAGAGGTTGTACTAGTAGTACCAGTAACAGTGGTAGAAATCGTAATAATAGTAAAAATCATTTTGCCACATGTCTTGTATTTTCCTTAAAAGAAATTGCAAACTCAGTGTGGTGTCCTTACACATGGGAATATCACATACTACCTAAGCCTTCTAGAGGCACATTATAATTTTTAAAACCAGTTCATTGCTGAGCCAAAATTTCAGGTACAAGTAAACTCCTTAACCTGTATCAGAATACTGTTTCAAGTAAACAAGGAAACAGGTCTCTTTAAAATTCCCTGTTGAAAAGAGATCTAAGAGGCTCTGTGGCTTGCTTATAAGAATAACTTTCTCAACCTCCCTTCTTGAATGGTATAATGTTCAGAATTCTTGATCTGGACCCATGTGAAAAACAATGCACTTTATACAATTTTTTTTTCCCCAGAAAAAAGAGAGGGAATTGGCTCCCTATTGGGACCCATAGCTGCTAAAAAGTTCAAAGCAACCAGATCCTACAATAGTAAATAATATGATGAGAAAGCTGTTCCTCACCCATTTCTTCCCATGTGCATCCCACAGCTTGAAAAGTTTTATGTTCCCTCCTTTTTGCCATCATGGCCATTCACAGGCCTTCTGGGAGCAGGGCTTGGAGACTATTCTGTGCTGGCCAACTTCCTATACACTATATCTTTTAAGCCTCACAATTCTAGACCAGAGGCATTGCTTCTCCCCACCATGAAGTTGGGGGAACTGGGGTTCAGGAAGGCTGACATGTTTTCTCCAAAGTCAGAAGCCATACCTGGGTTCATTTAAGGTCACAAAGCTCCGAAGTGGGATGGGGATCAAACCCTGACTCTCAATTCAGGCCTTTTCCCACAACATCCATGTCCAAAGCTGGAAGGCATGAGACAGGGTTGGACTTCTACAGAAGAACAAAGATATTATCAGTTTCTAACCCCCAGATGAGGAGCTATGCCCAAGAGCTCATCTTGCTAGACTTCACTGAGTTGATCTGCCTTCTGGAGTTTAGGCCTAAAACATCCCTCCCAGGTTAACATCATTTTCCTGCATCCACCCTATTCTTCTCCAGCTCTTACAAGTGATTTTATGAACTAATTTGAGTTTTACACGCTCCTCACTCTTCCATCTGGGGAGCATATGTTCATCCGGCTACTGAACATTTATTGAGCAATATCATGTAAAAATATCCTTGCTAGGTATCAACAATGTGGGAAAAAATGGATAAAGTAAGGTCCTTGTCCTACAGGAGTTTATAATCTGATAAGGAAGTAAAGAGGAACAGAAACGATCAGAGCAGAAAGCACGGAGCGCTGAATTATCTCAGGAACGTGACAGATATAAAAGCACGTCCACGGTGACTTTTCTGGGGAGAACGCTTTCTTCACATTTCAAGGCGCAGATTCAGGGACATCACAGATCAAGTTGAAAGCAGGTCAATAAAAAGTCAATAAAAATCTGTAATGATGCAAAAAAAAAAAAAAAAAAAAGGTAGGGCACGCACAGAAAATCTACCCAATATGTGCAAGGCACATTGCTACAGAGCCGTACTCTTTCCAGAGATAGAGCTTTTACAGGGGAAGAAAAAAAGAAACAACAACAGCAAAAAAAAAAAAAAAAAAGAGCTTGCTATCGATCTAGCAATACTGCCATCCAGGAACAGCAGGGTATTTTGCTGTAAAAATCTATAATGCAATCAATTCCTGATTAAGAATTGTTTATTATTCTTTATAGAGATGACTTAGCGTTTCTGCATCCATATGAACCGACTGATTTCCACCTATCTAATTTAAAAAAGAGATGTCAACTATAGCCGTCTAAAGAACAAAGAACACGCAGAGACTCAGCTGAGGTGGTGTTTGAACGGGTGTCAGGCTCTTTTGTTATGAAAGGATTGCTCCAGGGCCTCAATTCCATCTCTCTCTCTCTCTCTCTCTCTCTCTCCTTTTTTAACCTGCCACACCAGAAAAAGTCTACAGA
The DNA here is from genome assembly GCF_022355385.1 of Mustela nigripes. Classification (NCBI taxonomy): domain Eukaryota; kingdom Metazoa; phylum Chordata; class Mammalia; order Carnivora; family Mustelidae; genus Mustela; species Mustela nigripes. The sequence continues at coordinate 70,911,545 of NC_081562.1, forward strand.
AATGTGAATCTAGTTCCATGATCGTGAAAGTACATTTTGAGGCCAATTAGGGGAAACTGATGAAGGACGTTAGATACAACGATTCACGCATAATCACTGATTTATGGATTTCCTCTTCTACCTGCTAATTCATTCCTGCTGATAGCCAGGGTTCTCTAGGTCTTAACTTTTTTTCAGATCCCAATTACTCAATGTAAACAAATGAAGAGGAAATATGGGTATTCAATGTGATTCATTTGAACAGAAGGTAGGAAACATTAGTATCGATGTATTCCAGGACTTGCAAGCAAAGCACAACTAAATTTAGCAGCCAGTGATATTGATTTGATTAAAAATGGTTTAAGACTTGTAAATGTCACTGGAACTTAGCAAAATGAATATTATTAAATCCTTCTGGTGATGGGGAAAACTAACAAAGGGATTTGCAGTGGTTTCTGTAATTAATTGCTCTGTCATGATTTATATTAACTTACAGTACAACTCCATTAGCTCAGACCTGTCATCTCTGCTCAAGGAACCACCAAGTAATCACTAGCACATTAAAGAATAAATTAGTTTTTGGCTTGAAGCCTAGTTGTAGAATGTTTCATTTGTGTCTGCTGCAGACATATGTACCTAATAAAGTTGGGACGAATGAGTTAAAGTACATATATATCAATGTCAGCGGGTTACATTTTAGAGACAATATGCTCAGCATTGTTCATTAGGGCTAATGAATCATGGTCTTTCAGCTGCATCACCTTGTGTTTAGCAAATGCCTTCAGGTAAGATGAGATGCGAACGATTCCTTGAAAATAGGTACGTCTCCAGAGAGTTTACCCTCTTAGCAGTCTGTGGCCTGTGGTTGTAATAATAGCTTCATGTGGGTTTTGTTAACACTTCATTACCCTAAAGTTGGATAAATTATCCTCCTGCTTCTGCCCTACGTGCAAACACAGAGCCAAAGCTTTAGCTACTACTACTTACCATAGATTATGGGGATTTGTAAGGTTCTATCAAATCATCTTTGACTTTGATAGTTGGATGATGCCTTAAGCAGTGCTTGATAGAAGACTGTTTTGCATTTCAAAGAAAGCTCTGATCGCCTTGAGGGTTTGTAAGCTAAAACTTGAACCACTTCCTTTTCATTTCAGGCTGGGGGTGGGGGGGGAGCTAAATTGGCACTCCGATGGCCAGAATGATAACTGATGCAGAGAGCAGGACCTGTGGGGCACTGTCCTACGGAGGCGGTGCAGGGAAAGCGTGTGGCCCCGAGAGTTCACCAAAATCTGCAAGGCTCCAAGGGCAAAGTCATTTCGGCTCAAAATCTTTGGGCACTACCCAGACGTTCATAATTTGTCCTGGATCATTTCTGCAATTTGAATCATCAGATGTCAGTGACTCCTTCACAGATGCTACGCCTGCAGTGCAAGGAGCCTGCTACACAGGGGCTTCTCCTGCCTGGCTGAAGAGAGTGACAAATGTCCAAAACGCAGAAAGATTGCAGCTTAGCCAGCTGGAAAATGCATACACTATTGAAGATAAAATATGAAGAGCGTGACTCAATCTGTGAACTAGGGGGAAACTTATTTTTGCTTTTATAACGTGCTAAGTGATTAGATTTCCTGTTTGCCTTGAGTGGGGCTGATGGCTTTGCATTTAATTGGAGGGAAACCCAGAAATGCCCTCCCAACCGCCCCCCCAAAATACCATGTGTCCCGCGTGTTATTATATACTCCTGACTTCATGGTAAATAATGAACAAAGTAAAAGAAACATTTTCTCCTGAAATAAACAAATATATTTGTTTTGTTTTTAAAGCAATGGCAGGGGAGGCAGGAAAGTGAAAATGAGACTTGAAAGGACCTTGGGAGAGGGAAGGACCATGGCTGCGAGAAAATTCATGGAAGTCATGGCTCAGGCGGATCGATAATTTTTTGTAAAATAGGGATTATTCCTAAATACTTCTAAACAAGAAGGAAACACTCCTGAAGCGAGGCTTTCTGCAAGGTTTTCCAGTTATTCATGCGATGTCCTTCCTGAAATCAGCCTATGTACGTACAGGATTTAAAATAACGTCTGTGAAACCACCTCATCTTATAACTATTCTTCTGGAATTTTGCCATGATTGACTTTTGATCCTCACAAATCAGCAATTAGATGCAAAAATACACTTTAGTGGTAACAACAGTCAGCATTTAACATTCGTTCCGTATTGAGGGAAACATTTCAAAGTAAGAATAAAGTGAAAATGGAAGGCAAAGAAGTGAAAAAGAAATCAATTAGTCAAATGGATTTGTTTGGCTGATTATTTTTTATAAAACTGCCCCCTTCTATTCTGGGCTCTCTTATCTTGAGTTGCTCTTAGAGGCAAACCAGTACGTTCAGAGAGAATTCACAGACTCGTGTGTAGATGGAATTAAGAGGCTCTACATAGAACACAAAGAGAGTCCTTTCCTTAGGCAGTGCTTTGTGATTTCTGCCCTTTTGTTTATGCTTCCCCCAAAGGATTTGGAAATATCAAATATAGGTTCTAAATCCATTAGAACAGTACCCTATGGACAAAAAAGAATCACATGCAGATCAAACACCTGAATTTTCTCATCTTTCCTGGATGGGTAACACAGAAGTAACCACATAATCCAAATAGGAAAATATGGGGGATTCAGAAAACACTGACAGCCCCCTCTTTCATCTTCCTTTGTTTGAGTCAACTAACTAATAATCTAGAGAGAGAAATTAAAAGTTTTTCTTCTTGTTTCAAACATCTGTTGGCCAGTTTTTGTGTGTTTGACAACTTCAAACAAATTATACAGCTTTCTCCCTTTTTTCCCTCCACTTTGAGCTCTGGTGGAAGTTTCACATGCAGGGCTGAGCCCCAAGTTCTTCAGTGAAGCAAATGTTTCATTTTCAGCAGAGCCCACATATTCCATTCAGACTCGTTTCTTTCACTTCTAGATGTAAAGAGCAGCTGTGTCTCCCGAGTTGCTAAAGAAGATCCTATGTACAAAGTTAACAAAACACAGCTCAGACAATGGATTTGATCTCTACAGCAGGGAAGCCGGACTTTTCAAATTCAGCTCTTTCTGGCTTCAACAAATTACAGGTCCCTGAAAAGATCTGGTGACCCTTTTTAAGTGTGCTTGTTGAACAAGCTCAGAGGTGACCATATGATTTAGTGCAGCACGCTAACACTTTGCCAAGCGCTACGGTCCAGGGTAGACCATCTATGGAGTATAGGCTCCCTCAGTTGGTGGCCTAGAGGGGATCCATTAACTCTGCAGAAACTATTTACTCAACTGCTTTCAAATGATGGATGGGACTGTTTACCCCTCCGTAAATATGGTTGGATGCTGATGCTGATATATGATGGGTACCTTCTTCCTTCCCCTGACCAGATACTCCCACTTCTACAAAATGGTATTCTTTAAATATCTGAGCTTCGTTTACTTGATGGGACTGGGGAAAGCATACTTTCTTTGCAAACTTAAACACACCAATACTCACACACACAGGAGACAGATTAAAGCGCTTACAACATCAGTGATACGTAAGTCATTCTTATGGAAAAGTATTGTGCCACCTATTATTAGTCTAGTTCAGTTTTCCACTGACTTCAGATGATGGGTGCTGTGGGCTCAGCTAGTAGTGAGGTCTATGCAACTGGCACATACATCTTGAAAAAGATGTTCAACAAAATTATGTCAAAACTAGAAAAAGTGAGAAAAAATGATTAATTTCTACATGAGTATGTGGCAGAAACAGTCCTAATTTACATTTTTTTTCCCGTTAGATAATATATGTGGGAACACAAGTTGAAGGGTGCTATGTGTCTGGTTTAGTACACTGATTTTTTACTGCCTCTTAAATACAGTGCCCTAGCCAGCAGGATGGGCAACCCAGTCCTAAACTAGCTCTGCCTCTCTGTCTTCAAATTCAACCAAAGTTGGTCATCTTCTGCAGTACTGGGCTTTTCCCTACCCAGGCGAAAGAGACACATTCCACCCTGTCCAAGACATAATTCCTCCTGCATATGTTTTTCCATATCTTACTACCAATGGATATATATTTTTAATTCTTTTTTGTGAATCCACAGGAGACTGAATTCTGACTTCTCTAGTCTCCTTCTGTAGTCAGCTCAGCCTCGGGAAATTTTATGTAAGAACCCTCAGGGCATGAAATAAAGATTATAACTCAATGAAACCTACATTTGGAGATTGTGACAAGCAAATATCTCACCTCTACTTTCAACATCTCCCTCTTTACTCACATTCCTATACTTTCTATGAGTCCATGTTTGCATATATGAATGCTGGTTAACACATCTGCCCTAAAAGTGATACCCAGTTAGCATCAAAATTGCCTCAGGTGGTATAATGCCAGGGAAGATGTTTGCTGTCTCTTAGGATTAAAAAAAAAAAAAAAAACAACTCTATTCATGAGACTTATTTATGCTCTACACCATGGAAAATTAGTGCCCTTTGTCTAGAGTTAATAGTAATTTGATAGCATTAAACTCAGAAAATGTCAAATCATATAGGAACTGCTTCAAAATACAGATTTATGAAGGCAGGTAATAAATCTGCTTATATAATGATAGAATAAAATCCAGAAGAGATTCTAAAGTGTCTATCTTTAACTAATTTATCATACAGAAAGCTTGACATAAATCAAAAAGAGTGAAAGACTGGAATGTTCTTATTTAATAAGTACATTAGAATTCTATCTTTTTGTCATATTAAAAGCCTATATAGAGTAAATATAAAGGTCTATTTGGATTCATGTAGACAAGGTGCAAAAAAAAAGAGAGAGTGAGAGTTTAAAATTTGCATCGGTCAATCAGCTTAATCAGCTAGTCCAGCTGACTCAAACTGTGAACTGTTCATCAGATGAGAATGTCAGTAGAAGAGTGTGAGAGAATCAGCGCTACAATATTTATTCCGACATCTTGCCATAAATATATGTTTTTCATTCTTTTTATGAGCTCATACTAAGAGGAGAAAACAAACACCCTTAAAGCAGTATACTCTAATAATGATGAGTCCTGTGTTACGCACAAAGGAAAGAAACATACAGGATATGTCTGGAGTCTATAACACCTAGAACTGTCATACATGACTTTGGTAAGTTCATAATCTCCCAAAGCCAAAGTAGAGACTATGAACAGCACCTAATGTTTTTGAGAAGCACTCGATAAGAAAAATTACTCATATAAATATTGATTTAAATCTTTCTATTTGAAAAGGGAACACTTACTGTAGATTCTCTCAATACCAATCTTCATGCATATCTTCCTTTTTCCCCATTTAGGTAGGTCACTATATAAAGAGGTACTCATGTGATCCTTGCCTATTTCATTTTGTACCTTTGTGCTCAGGTGAGTAATTTGGTTATGCACAGCTTCAAAGACATAGAATATCAATCACAGGATATCACAGCAGATACATACCTCCCTAATAATGACTCATCACCTTGAGTGAAACATGTATTGCTTGGGATAACTGCCTATGTGGAGTCATTTTTTAATCCCTTGATTTAAAAAAATCTCCCCCACAATTCTCCCACAATGACTATAGCTGCCATAATTATAATCGTTAATTTCTTCGACAAGAGAATTCTTAACTAGCTAATGTATTCCAGAGACTAGAGAGTCAGTAATAAATGATATGATCCATTCCTGCCTTTAAGAATTACACAATATCATGATAGAGATAAACACATAAACTGCTGTTCAGGGGTATCTGGGTGGTTCAGTCTGTTAAGTGTCTGCCTTCAGCTCAGGTCATGATCCCAGGGTTCTGGGATCGAGCCCCACTCTCACCTTCCCGCTCGTGCTCTCTCTAGCTATCTCTGTCTCTCTCTCAAATAAATAAAATCTTTAAAAATAAATAAATAAAATAAACTGTTATTCATTCTTACGAAGCAGAATAAACATGGTTTAAGAGAGAAGAACAAGGCAAATGCTGAATTATAAAAGAAAGTTCAGGAAAGTTTTCGCAGAGAGGCAAAATGGGAACTGGGCTTTCAAACATGAGTAGAAATTTAAAAGACAGAGGAAGGACTTCCACAATAAGCACAGTGATTTCCACAAAAACTTGGAACATCAGTAATAGCAAGTCATTTGCTATGGCAAGAACATAACAAGAATGGATAGATGCCACAGTAAATGAGGCAGAATGTTAGAGTAATAAGGGGCTGGGAGGGATGCTGGTTGCCATGTTAAGGAGCTAGGAATTTTCTAAGGGGTAGAAGTAATACAAAATTTTGGAGAGAAATCACATAAATCAATATTTTCAAAAGAAAACTCTTGAGCATAGCATTGGATTGCACAGGCAAGAGTTTGGAAGACTAGAGAATATTAGGGGTAAATAGCTAGAAAAAAAGACTAGCAGTGAAGTCAGAAAATATGGTAGCACTTACAGAATTAAGAAATCTTGGCAACTGGTTGGCTGTGGGCAGGGGAAAGCTGAGGATAGCCTGATGTGGAAACTCCAGCCTGGACGCAGCTATCACCCACAGAAGCTGGACAGAAGCAGGCTTGAGAAAAGAGAGAATACCTAGGTTTGGTTTTGGAGATTAAGGAAATAAGATAGAGGAATAGGAAAGAAAAAAGAGGAAGGGGAAAAGAGGAGGACAGAAAGAGACAAAAAATAGCAAAAAGAGATGTTAGACAAAAAGAGATGTTGGCTTGCTTCCCAAACCATCATCAGTTTTATTTGTAGTGGTTGTTTCAAAAGGCCTAATTATTTTGATGACATATGGAGGGGAAAACCAGTTGATTTTTTCACATTACTCATTCAAAACCATCATGTCATGGGTCAACTACAAATGCATTCGTTCATTTATTTATTTAAACAAATATTTATTAAGTGCCTGCTATGTGCGAGGTACTGTGGTAAATGCTGGGCATACACTAGTGAATGTAACGAAAATCTCTGCCCTCATGGATTCTATCATTCTATCCAATGGGACTTTGAGTCCTTTTAAAACCATGTGGAAGGGAAATAAAATTGTCAATTTAAGACCTTATCTCCCATTTTCACATGAAAGGAAGTTAGACACACTCATTTATATTTACAGTGGAAGTTCAAGGATATGAGAGTTTATGGCTGCAGGAATCTTCAATTTATTTAAGGACTGCTGTCCTTTGTCAATCCTGCTTCTGTCCCCTGTCCTGTGTGATCTCTATACCACATTCATGAAACCGAGATAGTTTAAATTAAAACAACAGTTCATAACTGTTGGTCATTAGGATTACCGAGGGATTCTGAAGCACAAACGGGCACCAGACCCCACCTCAGCTTCTCTGAGAATGGGTGTTACTATTTTTAAATCTCCCCAAGTGATTCTCAAAGACATCACCATGACTGAGAACCACCATATACCATATATATACAAAAATATATATTATATTATACCATATACTGCACACTATACCACATATATAGTGTGTGTGTTTGTGTGTATGTATAAAATAAATTCTTAGTTTCACAGAGGTAGAAACCAAGACTGATTCCACACCTACTATATTATATAATCCCATAGTTCTACATGATCAGTCTTCAGTTTCTTAGGTTTGGATATACTCATTTCTTTGAAGGTATACTTCATTTTACATTAGTAAACTGATTGATCCTAGCAGGCAACCCGTGCAATACAAACTGAAGTGGAGAACAGGCTCCTCTCCAGCAGTTTGAAATAATTGTACAGCCAATCAGGGTAAATAAAAATAAAAGTACCTCCCACATTTACCAACAATAGTTTCTTTGCTAATATTTTAAAAAATAGGAAATACAGATTTTTAGTCCTTTAAATATCTGAGGAAGCCATTTATGTAACCACTTCTTTTGCAAGAAGACATCCTCAAAGAAGTATTACTGATGACCTAGTACTACTTTATGTATGTATGTAGGTATATATGTATGTATTTTTTATTTACAATCCAGTATAGTTAGCATACAGTGTTGTATCAGTTTCAGGTGCACAATATAGTGATTTGACATTCTATGCATTACTCAGTGCTCATCATGATAAATGTAGTTTTTAATCCCTTCACCTATTTCACCCATCCCCCCACCCACATAATATTCTTTAAATAGCAATATATGTAGTAGACAGTTCCTTAATAATTGATATCTTTTCACTTCAGTTAATGCTGCATAAAAGACCTTTCCAGAAAGAACTGCCTTCATTGGGCTTTTACCTGAAATACCATTCAGAAATCTAAGGTCATACTATCTTACCTCTAAAAACTATTGTTAAGGAAGGTCATGAGACCTTCCTTAGAGAATGCATTCATGGCCTTAAACAAATGTGGAAATGCTGTTGAAGCCAAAATTAAGTTTTCCTGATCATAACTCCAAGTTGATGATGTTACTTTGCAATTCAATTCATCTAAAGTGTCTGCTTTTATTCTCCTTTCAAATTGCCCTCACCATCATAAGACCCTAAGAACTCAGTGCCTCAAATGGTTTGATTAAAATTGGTTGTTAAAAGTTAAGATCAGAGATTCCTCTTCGCGCATTCATTCCCTGCTTCGGTGGCTTCTTGGCTTTACAGGAGGCTCATTAATAGACCAGCTTGCCCAGTTTGTCATCTGTTTCATTATGCAAAATATATACTTTTCAATTACTTTTCCTGTGTGAAAATCTCTTAACTCTAACCTGATATAATGATTTCTTTGGGTTTCTTCTCAACCTCTGAATGGCACAGCTTTCCTAAAATCTCAACTGGGGGTAGAATACTTGGAAACCCTGATGGGAATTAATTTTAATATAATGATCTTTATGTGCCCATTAAAATAGGAGTGAAATAGCTTGCAAAGCTGACCACTGGGCAAACCTAGTATTGACCTCAAAGGAAGGGGAAAAAAAAAACCTGTTTAAAGTTTTCTGATCATTTTGTTTAATCTATTTAACATGGAATGTAAAGAAGCTATCCCTAAAATAAAGCTTTGGATCACAACACTAATTTTATTTCCATTCTGTGAATAAAGTGGAAAAAGTTAGAACAAGATCCTCTCATCTTCAATGGTTTTATCTAAAGTTAAATCTTAAAAAAAAAATTTTTTTTAAATAAAGTTAAATCTTTCACTTCAGTAGTATTTGGAGTCACACACACACACACAGGAGCTGGGAGCTATAATCATTCATACAATAACAGGTATTTTCCAGACAACTTTGCTCTCACATGTTTCTTTTATTTGGCACATACATTTCTTCTTCTATAGAAGAATCTAGACACCACAAGAGTTACCCAAACATAGGTCTCTCTGTCCGTCTTCTATCTAGACCCAGATCATTTATATCTCTGTGGCTCTTCTTAACAGGCCCCCGTAATATATGGCTGCATTAATCTGGCCCAAAATATTTAACTTCTCAAAGCCTTACTAGAAAGTACATTTTTTTTTAAGTACTAATACTTGCCAAAATCATCTATTAAGAAGGAGGCATGAAAAGCAAGTCTAAAGACTTTCCTTTATTTCCATGATTCTTCATTCTAGAAATAAGCAGGCAGTGCTGGTCCAAATGGTGCCCTTATGAGCTTTAAGGAAAACTGTTGCTTCCTCAAGATGTTTTACTGTCATCTATGTTAAAATTGCTATTAATAAGTACACAAATATGTAATATTACAAATGTGAATGGAGGTGTGAAATGCACAATTTGCACAACCATACATAGCAACCCTGGGAGGAGCTAAAAAAAAAAATTTTTTTTTAATTAAAAAAAAACACTTCTGATTTTGCTTCTCTGAGGGTTCATCCTAATTCAATCAGGTACTAGAAAAGAATGACTTCTATAATATGGCACTCTGTGAATGAGAAATTGAGATTATAGACATGTACATACATATAGAAATCCTCTTTTTGAATCCCTTGATTTGGTGCTTATGGCACAAACGGACTAAAGTATATTTAAGGTAATGCTTTTAAAGCTACCAGTTACCCAGAAAAATCCATCCTTATACCTGACATCCTCTGAAAGCAAAGAGGACTTGAAAGGTAGAAAATAGATATGCAGGAGAAAGATTAAGCTTGGAAGGTTCCAGTAGTAAGCATCTGAGAAACTCAAAGCGGGCAGGTGTGGCTAAGGGATTGCAATAGGAAATCCAGACAGGCTGTGGAAGTCCCAGCATGTGCAGAAAGGAATGTTTCAGGCTTCTGGAATTAGGCAGAAGGTAGAAAGAAACAAGGTAAAAATCCTTGATGCTGTACATTCATAATTCAAATCCTGTATATTACGGGTGACTTAGAGAAAATTACTTAATTTCTCTAATTTCAGTTCTTCCCTAAAAACTAGAAATTTTTTTAAAAACTTACCTTTCAGGCTGCTGTATCTAAGCAAACAGAAAATTCCTTACAACTTTGTACTTTGCTATAATACTAAAGTATAGCAGGTAATTAAACAGACCTAATGTGTGTGTGTTTATATATATGATATTCAAAATTTAAATAGAGGGCAACATTATTTAAAATAAATGCTTGTCATTAAGTCATCTTCATAATAATCCTAATAACTATTCTCCCTTCTTATTAAAAAAACTCATTTGACACTAGCTCTTTTTTGAGCACATGGATTAAACAGAGTATTTGACAAAACATAAGTGTATTCATAATAGAAATATTTCCCAGTAACTTATTAATTATATTTAAAATTGAATCACATCCATTTAGTGCTTTTCCTGTGACAGCTGACCAATGTGCACTGACAAATTTACTGACATAAAGTCACTGTGAACTTACATAAAGAAACAAGGATGTCAAAAATATCCTACAATTGCAAATGATAAAATAGGCAATGTCTGGAAATGAGAATGCTATTACCAAAAGTGCCTCATCAGTTACCAGAGGAGGCTGGCAGTGTGTAGGAGGGAATGACTTCACTGTGATTGACTACGACACATAAATGCTACAAGAACCAGCACCCACCCAGAGGTTGACCCTTCATTTTCCCAGCAAATTATTGATGGCATTTCTGTTTGACCAGAAGGAAACTGCCTGACTTTGATTTGGCCAAGTAATCCAGAAGGTCCTAGCTGGGAGAAGTCCGGAGGGAGTGGAGGAAAATATTTTAGCAAACCCATTCCACATTTTCTCTGGGAAACCGGCACAGAGAGACGGCAATCTGGCTTGCCAGACCTGTCTGAAATCACCAGAACTTACCCAAATGACAGACACTCTATTACTCTGAGTTAAATGATGATGTTCTTAAATGTACAGATGTTGAGAGAATTGTAGTATAATTAATAATTTATCAACAAATATTTAACAAAATGCTGTATATTAGAGATATTCTGTTAATTTTTATATGGGATTTCAAGAAAACTAGTAAGTGTCGTGTCCTAAATATTTAAAATTTATATGGGGCAAGCCAACATTTAAATGTATACCCAAAGAAGGACAACTATAGTCACTTTAGTCTTAGTTTTGCTCCATTAACAAAGGACTCCGAAATCTTAGTGACTTGCAAGAACAAAAGTTTATTTCTTTGGCCTTATTAACTGTCCGATAACATTAGCCATGACCCTGCTGCACGTTTCCTAGGACACAGCCTGAGGAGCATCCTCTCTTTGGAATGTTGTTGATCTTGTGGCAGAGGGAAAAGAAAATGGAGGAACCAGACAATGGATCTTAAAGTTTCTACTTGTGTCACATGTTCCTTCTAGGGTGACCAGTTTGTTCTTTGTCCAGTACTCACTGTTGTTTTAGCACTAAAATTCCCATATCACATGAATCCTTCAGCCTCAGCTAAACCAGGATGGTTAGCCTGAACTGTTCTGGTTTCATATCTGAGGTCTGCACATCCTGAGAATTCCCTCAATCCTGATAAACTGGAACAACTGGTTACTTAGACTCATTTCCACTCATAGTTCATTGGTCAAAGCAACTCCTCTGCCTATTTTAAGTGCAACAGGGTGAAGTCATATATCCGTCCCACAGACAGGGATACTGTGAGTCACAAAGCCAACCCTGATGCTGATGTCAATGGGATAGGATGGGAAAACATAAACCTTTGCCAGAAAGAGAAGGAAGGAAGGAAGGAAGGACAGAAAGAGAGAGAGAGAGAAAGAAAGGGAGAAAGAGAGAAAAAGAAAGAGGAAGGAAGGATGGAAGGAAGGGAGGAAAGAAAGAAGGAAGAAAGGAAGGAAGGAAGAAAATACAAGAGACCGTGACAACCACAGCAAACGGCATGTTTAAAACAACACAATTTTTTGATTGAAAACCATTTGCTAAAATTGTATCAGATGTCAGACTCTACGTAGGGTTGGGACTCTCAGAGAGAAAAGAGTACTGGTTCTGTGGAAGTTAAATTCCAGTAGGAAAAGCAGACATAAGAACCGTAATTGAAGTGTCATGTGACCAACATCAGAATACAGTAAACATGCCTCCCTATTTGCCCAAGATACCCCTTTCAAATCTGTTGTCTTGATGTAATTATTCAAAGAGCCTCCTTTTTTCTCTCAAATGCATGCCAATTTGGATAAATACATATCCTTCTAGGCAGAATACAGAAGAAAGTAAATTCCTGGTGAAATCTGAAAAGACTTCTCAAGGCAGATGATATTTAAGTTAGGTTTCAGTTACTAAGTAGGTGTAGACAAAGTAGGTGGAGAAGATAGTAGCCAATCATACCAGAGAAAATGTACACCCTCTCTCTCTCTCTCTCCCTCTCTTTCTCAGCCTGAACCAACATAGTTAGGAAAACTGCAAGCAGTCAATTATTGCTAGAGCTCCAAATGAGTTCTAGTTCTATCTCCCTGTGGATAAACCCCGTAATCTCAAACATCTTCATGATCTAGTTCCTGCTGCCTCTTTAACTTCATCTTCTTCCACTCTCCCCTTGCTGACTCTACACCAGGCACATTGGCCTCCTAAACACTCAAACATACTTCTGTCCTCAGTTCATTGGTATGGTCTCTTCTCTCTGTGTGGAGCACTTTTACCCCCATTATATCTGCATGGCCTGTTTCCTCACTGCATTCAGATCTCTGCTCAAATTTCTCCTTATTAGGGAAGCCTTCTTACATAAAATACGGTATCAGTAATTCTCTATTCCTGCTTCATTTTCATGAAGACCATTTACCATCATCCAACATGGCAGAGATTAATGTTTTGTTTATTGATTGTCCCTTGCACTGCCATGTGAGCTCTTTGAGGACAAGGGCTTTATTTTATTCACTGCCCTGTCTTATATCTCTGGCACATAGGTACCCAGGAAATATTTCCTGCATGTATAAAGTACAGGAGTCACCACAACAACGGAAGGTGGTGGCAAGAGATGAAGTTAAGAGAGTTAAACGTATTCTAGAGGATTGTAGGATGTCGATAGGGGAAGGGGAATCCATAATTGGCATTGGCATCCATCATTATAAACTCCCCATCCAGGATACCAGAACCATTACAATTTATTCTTAAATTTCCTAGAAAGCCAAGTTTCAACACAGAAATGGGTTAAAATGCTATTATTTGTCCTAAATTTTTATTGCTCCATATTTACAAATAAACAGGCAACAAAAATGATGAGATCTAATGAAACTCTCAAGGGCTGCCAGAAAGCATCCTGCCTTCCTCTGCTGACATTTTGTAAGAAGCCCTAAAAGAAAGTGTTTTTCAGACCAGCTAGAGTAAATGGAGGGCATGTTAGTTATCTATAGCTGCATAGTATCTCAAATATGGGTGGTTTAAAACAACAACCACTCACTATTTCTCATAAGTCTGTGGGTTCTATTCAAATAAGCATCCAAGGTAGGCCTGAGTGATCTTTTCTGGGTTTGCTTATGAGTCTGAGTTGACAGGTTAGCTAAGGACTAACTAGTCTAGGCTAGCCTTGGTGAGGATGGCTCAATGCTCTCTCATGTGCTCCATCATCACTCAGTAGGCTATCCCACATTTGTTCCCATGGAGAAGGGGCATCCTCCAGAAAGAGGATGTGTGCAAGTTCCCTTGAGACTTAGGCTTGTATTCACAGACAGACATAAGCACTGCAGTCTATTGCCAAAGCAAGGCACAAGACCAGTCTAGATTTAAAGGGTGGAGAAAGGAACCTTTTGAGAGAAGGAACCGCAAAGTCACATCACAAGAAGTGTAGAGACAGGGTAAGGTGAAGAATTGGAGCCATTTTCAAACACATTCTGCCTCTGGCTACATTATTCATATTCTTCCCATGTGCTAAATACACTCAGTCCCTCACATCAATGAAACACCTGCTCACTGAATTATCTATTAACTTGCGCTCAGATCACTTTTTAAGCTTATATTTCAAGAAGCATAATAACATCTGGCACAACAAATAAGTTGGTTTAGGAAGAACCCTGCATGCATATGGAGCTAACTATTCATAGCCCCTGAGATTGAGCTGTCAATGAATAATATTTGCCAAGGAAAAAAATAGGGGAAGAGAAATGAACACAAACTGAGGCCGGTGGAGCCATAGTCCTGTTTTTTAAAAATGTATGTTTTGGAGGATGGATAATTTATGTATAATGCATTTATACTATTTTATATTCCCAGTACCTAGTAGAATCAACAGGCTCCTAGATAACCTATTGAGGGTAGTCAGAGAACTAAACTATAAATTATCTTTGCAGATCTGTCCTTTCATGTAACTTAAAAACTTGGCAAACAATAAAATTATTTTACAATGGGAGCTTAACACAAATTGAAAGACTGGGCTTCAATCTGAGAAGTCTAAGTGTGGCTAGTTTAAGCAAGCTTAATTTTCTGCCCAAGCAATTGGCCACCCAGAGGCATGTAATGAAAAGCAATTGAACTTGTTTCTATAAGACTGTTTACTCCCTTCAGTTGTTGGGTTTATGGACCCATTGTTCAATAGTTCTCTCTTGGATTTCAACCCATGCTTGATTGGTTGCTAAGCAAAAATATAAACAATGCCAAAAAGTGTAGTAGGTATTTGGACAGATTAGGTGATAAAGTACCATAATTATGTAATTAACAATTAAAAGACCAAATTGAAAATTTTAAAGGCCAGGACCCAAATTTTTGTTTATAGTTATCATCCTAGTATATGCTTGGAACAATATATACCAACAAGTGTGGGCAGCCAATTTAAATCTTTCAAACAGTGCCACCACTGTATTTTCCCAATCTAGAATGCACTATAATGTAGTGAACTCAATTTAATATATATCACAGAAGGGAGCTGACACTATTATTCCCAGTTCATAAGCAAATTTATGGCTGGTAAAATCGAATTCTAAGAAGTGCTAGTGAGAAGAGGAGTTACTAAGTAAAGGGTGATTTGTTGGATTAGAATCTTAGCTATATTCTCACAACTCTATGGGACATGAGAGCAACACTACCAGTACCACACAATATGGAAGCTATGGAATATTGGTAGAGTAATCCATCCTGATGGATCATGCCTCCTTTATTGAGACCTTTGTATCATTCCCTCCCATGTTGATTCTGAGCTTGGGTATATGACTTGCTTTGGTCAATTAAACATTGGCAAAATGACATAGCCAAAGGTTGGAGAAGTGCTTATGAATTCTGTCTTGTTCCCTTAGAATGCAGCTGCCATATGAGAATGCCTGAATTAGCCTACTAAAGACATATGGTTTAGCCACCAGGCAGCAACAACTGCTCAGCAGAGTGGTGATGCCATCTTGGACCGTCAAACCCCAGCTGAGCTGCCAAATGATTATAGTCACATGAGTGACCCCACTGAGCACTGCAGAAGAACTGCCTAGCTGAACTCAGCCGAAGTTACTCACCCATAGAATTGTGAGTGCATAAAATGGTTATTACCATTGATGCTAACTATATTCTGGTATGGTCTGTGATATAGGAAGAGATAAGTGATATGCAGCAAATTGTCATAGCCTCTTGTCTTATCTGAAAGTTTGATCATATCTCTGCTTATATTTCCGATCCTGCCAGTTTCTTCAGCCTCCCAGACTATACTATGCATCCTTGATTGTATCTGTCCTTCGTCTCTGAGATGTCATCAATTCAATTAAACAAATACTTAATGAGCACTTATTCCTTGTTTGGCTTTCTATTAAGTTACTAAAGATGCTATCAGTTGCCAGCTCACAAATTGAACTTTGATTGTGGTCTAGGCTCTTTATGTGAACATATGTTAGAGGATATAAGTACGATAGAGTAAAGCTGTATGAAAAAATTAGTTGATTTTTAAGAGGGCATTATAGCCTATAAAGGGAGCTTAACAGTATACCATGTGAAAGTGAATGTTGTGAGTCCATAAATGCCTAACTAAAGGTGGTGAGGTAGAGGGAAGGGGAAAGCAGAAGGAACATCAAGCATCTGCAAAATATCTATTGAAATCAATCAACAAATCTCATGTCTTTGCTTTACGTCTCCAGTCACCTCCTTCCTGATCTCTTTTATCATTCCTTATTATTTACTACTTTATTGCTATTCTTTTCTTATGCTTTTCTTATACCTCTTTCCTACTCTAGGAAATACCATGAAGCTTCCACATAGATCAAAAACTAGGTAATATATATTCATTTTTATTGAAATCCTCACAGGAAAAAGCACAGTAGTCCACTGGCATCTCCCCTACCATAGTGTTTATATCATTTTTAACCATAAAATCTGGTTGAAAGTGCAACAAAAATAAATTGGTGAGCGAAGATGAGCCACATGGCTGGACATGCTTCAACAGCAGGCATCTGGCCAGCCAAATGTGGTCCACATGCCACAGAGCTGTGTTGTAGAAATGGGCCATGCAGGAAGGAGAGGAGAAATAGCCAGTCTTCTCTCCCAGTGTAGAGGTCGCCCCCAAACATGTTCCATTCTATTGAGTAAGCACCTCTACCTTCCACAATTCTAGGCAGACTCATCTGAAATCCTGCAAAATGGCAGCTCTCTTCTCTCATGCAAATGGAAATTTAAACCTTTTCCTTATATATTATGCCTCCTTCTTTGTTTAATTTGCCATGTCTACTTATTAATCATGGAGAAAGATCCTGCTTTTAGGTGAAACATAACCTATGCTGAGTCCTGGTCCCTAACAGTACCTTGGAGTAAAGTGGCCCACTGTTATTTTGCAGATGGGACAGTACTGTCATTTCATGCCACCAAATTTTGTTGTACTTCTATTTGTCCAAGCAAGGTTAGCCACAGTAGCAGAAATGCAGTGTAGAGCATGATTAGATGGCCTTAGCCCAGCAAATGAAGTGCACTTAGTTTAGAAATTCTTAAGTGAAATGAAACACAGACATAAAATTCAAAATACAGTATCTTATTTACCATGCTAAACCTTTTGTAGAAAGGCTTAAACCTTTGATAGAAAAGTATGAAAATTTTCCCAGAGAGTTCCTCTTCTTTTTGTTAAAGAAAAGAAAAAGAAAAACAACAAAAAAAGAAGTAATTTTATTCAAGAAAATTTAGTGAATCAAACTATAAATCGAATTTTTTAATGAACCACACTACTATGCTGATTCCAAAATGGCAAAACTGAACACACTTATAGTTACCTACAAACCAAAATTACTTGAAATTTTACTTTAAAAATATCCTGTCTTCTCTAATTTCATTTTTTATTTGCAGTCCTTCCCTTCCTCTTCTTCTCTAGCTCCATTATTATAGGTAAGTATAAGTTTTTCTATTAATATTTTGTATATAGTTTGTCCTTGGAAGTTATCCAATTTCTGAAGTAGTTTCTCATTGGATACACAGAGAACCATAATATAGTCTGGGTGTTTTTTAAAGGTGGAAACTGAGGTTTGGCCCATGTCAGTGATTTGCCCATGACTACAAGGAGGAAGCAGTGGCTAGGGGCCAAAGTCCAGGCTAAATCCCTGACCTTTCCTCTACACCAACCTTTCCCCTCCTCCCTGGTGCTTTCCCCCAACAAAATGACAGAACTGCCTCCTGTAACAGTCCCAAGCAATGTTTGCCCATGGATGCTGTAAGGTATATTTTCCTTTGCTCAGATCTATTTCATGTGTTTGTTGGTTTGTTTTTAATATCTATTTGTTTTAACTACAATCTGTTTCTCCACCTTTCTATAAGTTATATTTGGAACGCTCAGGCACAGGTAATGTTCTAAGAAAAAGACATTTGTGACTTACGTCAAATCTAAAATATAAACCATGATACAATAAGGTCTTTTCATTTTAGTATTTTATAGTGCTTGCTTCGGCAGTACATATACATTTTAGAATTTTATAATTTTTTTCTGGAAACTGAATAGACCAGCAATTCTAGTAGCTAAAATATGTGAAATATGTGAAACTCGAACTTGACTCTGTCATTTAAGCTTTATATAAAAATAAAAATATGTGAATTGTTCATGGTACTTTATGGCTTATAAAGTACCAATTTAAAAAGAAGTCTTTGTTTTTAATTTAAAATAAAGACAAATTTTTTTACTTTAAAATAAAGGCAAATATTTAATGCTAGATTTATTTTTTTCCCTCTTATCCTGAAAAAAACTTACACAAAAATATTTGAACTGTCTTCAGCATAGGTAGCAGGTAAGTAGAGAGAGGAGAGACAAGAGATGAAAACAGAAACAGAGATCATAAAAGGGAGAAAGGAAAAGTACTTTTAAAAAATAGGGAAATAAGAGGTTTAATGTAAATGTGATACGGTCATGATGATTTAACTCATACATAAGTACACAGGGAAAAAAAATGGCCACATAAATGTGCTGGGTAAACTTTAAGGACCCAGAAAGGAGCCATTTATTGCTCTGTAACCTCAGTGGCAAGCTAAAATTATTTCCTAAATAACAGATTTCCAGTCTTGCTGAATTATTGTGTAACAGAGGGGCAATAACTTCCACTGAATCTCTCCCTTGGCTATCTGTAAAATGAGAAGCATGAACTAGATCCAGGTAATCTTAGGTGCTGTTTTCCAAAAATTCAATCCTTAGAAGCTTTGCTATGAAAAATAGAGTCACCAAACATCTCAGGTTTGGAGAATTTTAACTGACTACCTAAGGGATTAAAATCCAGAGAATAAGAAAATAATATCATGTTAATTTAAAACTTTTGATAATACATTATTTTACATCCCATCATCATGAAGAAATTTAACCAGCTATTTACCAGAACTCCTATTGCTAGAAAATGTTAACTCAGCTGTCATAAAAAAAAGTTTCTCTCGTGAAGTACTGAATTTTCAAAGAATACTTCAATCTCCTAATAATGACGTATGTCAATTTTAAAATTTGCTTCAATCAGTAATAGAAACAATAAATGGGAGATGACAATTTTATACTGTTTTTCACATTATCTATTCACACTTCTATTTAATAGGTATTTCATCTGCTCTATATATGGGTTTGGCTAATGGTGTCCTTTCTTGTTTCTCTTAGTATTTATGAAATCTCAAATTCTATACAACCCACCATTATGGCTTTACTAGTTAATGGCAATTTTGTCAGACATTAGAATTCTTTTTTTTTTTTTAAGATTATTTATTTATTTATTTGACAGATAGAGATCACAAGTAGGCAGAGAGGCAGGAAGAGAGAGAGAGAGGAGGAAGCAGGTTTCCCGCTAAGCAGAGTGTCCGATGTGGGGCTCGATTCCAGGACTCTGGGATGATGACCAGAGCCAAAGGCAGAGGCTTTAACCCACTGAGCCACCCAGGTGCCCCAGACATTACAATTCTTAAGTGAGTATTCTTATGAAAATAAACTCTTTACATATAGATTCAGATAAGTGCACATATATCTTCAATTATTGATATACAAGGTTTAAAATTTAATTATTTTTCTCTGTAAAGG
Organism: Mustela nigripes; assembly: GCF_022355385.1. Classification (NCBI taxonomy): domain Eukaryota; kingdom Metazoa; phylum Chordata; class Mammalia; order Carnivora; family Mustelidae; genus Mustela; species Mustela nigripes. Next base: position 70,931,247 of record NC_081562.1, read on the forward strand.
TTTCAACTTGTTTTATAGCTCCATGGTGGTACACTGTACTTTAAATATAATACTTCAAAAAGCTGGAGAAAAGAAAAAGAAAAAATTAAGTTTAGATCATATGCCTTGTGAATAAAAGTCAAAGAATTTAGAGTTACTTAACCTTGTGAAAATCTTATTATTTAGGTAACTAAGTGTCAATACATCCTTTCAAAAAACAGGATAAGTGTTAAAACGGTAATCCCCTATGCCTACTTCTAATTTAAGGAGGTAAAGTGGGCACACACTATGGCCAACCATACTTCCTGAGAAAATATCCAATATAACATAGAACTATTTTTAACTGAAACAATGGAGAAAAACTTGAACCAAGAGAATTTCTCTTCAGGGCTATAGAGAAGGTGAATGTTGATCTGCCCATTGGAACACTAGGCAGATTTTAGATTCAGAACTGAAAGATTCTCTGGAGGGAAAGAGGTATAAATGAGGCTAAAAACAGAGAATCAAATTATGGTTTCTTTATGTACCAGACAGCTAGCATTTACCTCTAGGCCTAAGGGAGAGTTCTGTAAATAAGTGGCAAATGATGTTGGAAGAAAGCTAAGGATTCAAATGAGGATATTAGTCCCTGAAAGTAATAGAGCACTTCTTCTGGAAACTAGAAAGTCTTCAACCTGACAATAAGTCTCTTTGCCCACTTATTCTAAAATGAAGCATTCTAAAGGACATATCTAACCCAACACTATTCCATTTCATGTAGAGTTGCTAGTTATGGCAGAGACATAATAGGATAACTGTCTTACATACACAAGAGTAGGGGAAACCCACACCATTTATCTATCCTCCAGATAGTCTTTCTTCATAAAATATGGCTGGGCAAAACAAAGCATATGAGGAGGATAAGTAGCAGTAGCATGAAAAGAAAAGATTAAGATGAACAGAAAGCCTCCACAGAGATATTTAGGAAAATAGAAGAAATTCTACAAAATCAAATAAATACAGGGGTACCTGCATGGCTGAGATGGTCGAGCATCTAACTTCAGCTCAGGTCATGATTTCCAGGTCCTGGGATCAAGCTCACAGGGAGTCTGCTTTTCTCTCTCCCTCTGCCTCTGCCTCTGCCTCCCCCATTTGTACTCTCTCTCTTTCTCTCGCAAATAAATAAATCTTTTTTAAAAAGTGGATGAATGAATGAATAAATATTTACTGACTTGAACAGATGTTGCATCCATGAAAGAAGTATGGTCTCTGTAAATAAAAAAGCTCAGAGACCAAGAAAGAGCTCTCAAAAGTGAAAACTAATTGGAGAAATTTAAAAATTCAATAAGGAAACTAAGTATTGAGGTCAAGGAATTATTACAGAATGTGGGGCAGAAAAGCAATGTGGACGATTTCTGGAAAAAATGTATATAGTGTATATATATATATATTTTTTCCCCCAGACTGAGTATAGTCACAGCCTGCACTTTAAACTACTAAGTGTCCAGCACATTAAATGATAAAAAGCCCACACCTAAACACATGCTTGAAAAACTGAACACCCCAATGAAAGAAAGAAAATCCTACAAGCTTTTAGAGGCAAATAATAATTAAAATAGAAGGAAAATCAGATCAACACTAGAGGCTAGAAGGCAATGGAGTCATCCCTTTAAAATTCCAAAGGAAAATTATTCCTAATCAAGAATTCCATACCCAGCTAAATTATCAATTGAGGAGAGCGGGTGGAGGTAAATACATCTGCACATACGCATGAGTTCAGAAAATAAAACCCCCTTCTAATTTTTGTAGAAAGACAGCTGAAAATATACTTCAGTAAAATAAAAAAGTAAATTTGTAGGTACAGCTATAAGAGTAGAGCAATCCTGAAAAATGGTAGTATAGCCAGACTGAAAAAGAATGCGGCAGAGGGGACACCTGGTGGCTCAATCAATTAAGTGTCTGCCTTCAGCTCAGGTCATGATCCCAGAGTCCTGGGATCAAGTCCTTGCTCAGTGAGGAGCCTGCATCTCCCTCTGCCTGCTGCTCCCCCTGCTTGTGCTCTCTCTCTTTCTCTCTGACAAATAAATAAATAAACTTTTTTTTTTTATAAATAAAATCTTAAAAAAAAAAAAAAAAGAACCTGGCAGAGAAGAATAAGGTGCATAGTCTTCATACAATGTGAAGAGTAGCTCTAGGATAAGAATAAATAAAAGCATGGATAACCTTTAGGATTCAATAAAAGTAAATTCTGCAAAAGAGGAAAATCAAAACTTCATTGAATGTCAAAAAGTTTTACAAGAAACTCTCTAAGTATTAAACCAAAATATGGTCACCAGTGGGCTATAAGAAAAAAAAATCCATTTTATCTTTACGCTTGCAACATTCTCTTCCTGGTTTGGGACATTGGACCTGAGGAGATGGAAATGTAACCTTAGCACACTGGCCCAGAAGAAAATATGCATACATATATATACAAATATATACATATACATACACACACATATATATGTGTGTGTATACACATATATATACATATACATACATATACTATATCAAGTAATTATATATAATTATTATTTATATGCACACGTGTGTGTGTGTGTATACACATAAAATCATTCATTCTTAAATTTTAGGTCAACACAGAAAAAGCCCAGAATTCTTGGCTATGATTATAGAATAAAATGTAAATGTTAACAACCCTGAAAATTGAGATGTGGAAGTATAGTAGAGAGAGTGCAGGATGTTGCAGCTAGAGGCAAAATATCCCCATCTTTCAGTCTGGGGAGAGAAAATATTGTCAAAATTTAGTGAAACAAGGGATGCCTAGGTGGCTCAGTTGGTTAAATGTCCAACTCTTGATTTCAGCTCGGGTCATGATCTCAGGGTACTGGGATTGAGCCCATCAAAGGTCTCTGGGCTCAGCACCGAGTCTGCTTGAGATTCCCTCTGTCTCCCTCTGCCCCTCCCACCCTGCTCCCTGTCTCTAACAAAAATAAATAAATAAATATTTTAAAAAAATAGTTAGTGAAACAAGACATAGGAGTTTTATTATATTTTTGAAGTTATAAATGCAGCCAACAAAAGAATATAAATATATAGTAATACATAATTAAAATAAATATTGGGAATAGAAACAAGAGGAGAGAAGTCAACATGCAGTGATATAAATATGTGACCTTGGCAGAAGGTCTTTGGGGGATGTGACATTAAGTTGATCAAGAAATAAAGAAATGTAAAGAAATATTATCTAGAGATGATGATAAATAGAAAAGATGATAATAGAAATCTAAAAATGAAAATAGTTGACTTTGCCTCTTCTGAATGAGTCTGGAAATGCTGTAAGAGTTTCTTTGAACAGTATGTCCCCCTGTACTATTTGTTACAATGTTCACACATTACTTTGGTAAAACTTATTTTTTCAAAATTAAAGAAATAATTTTAAACCATGAGGATTCTGCTTAGACACAGAAAGGAATTGTCAAGACAATATAATTCTGGACTGATTCATTTGCCAAAGAAAATGAACAGAGCTATTTCCTGAGCACATGCTTAGTGCAAGATGGGTTGTTAAGCACTTTATACTCCTTCATTCTAAAGGTCACAACAAGGTAAAAATTGAAAAGCTCATTCCACAAATGTGGAAACTGAACTTCAAGGAACTTAAGTTAAAAAGGGGTTGGATGGTAGAACAGAAGCTACTCCAAAACCGTATTTAGATAGATAGATAGATAGATACATACATACATACATACATACATAGCTGGCTAGCTAGCTAGCTAGATAGATGTGTGTGTGTGTTTAAGAAAACATATTAGATCATCCCTCAAATATATTTCAAATTGGACAATCTGTGATTTCACAAGGAGAACAAGACCAAAATCTTACTTGATTTTCCATGTCAACCTAAAAATCAATCCAGACATCCAAAAGGATGTAGGAAACTAGAGAAGGTTTCATTTCCAGAGGTTGCACGTGGGGTCCAGAAGGTTCATTACCATGTACAGGTGCAGGGAGTTTCCCTTCCTGGATCTGGTGCATCTGCATCACATTCATATCTACTTTATTCAATTAATGTTTTTTTGGACTTTCAACATCTTTACATAAACAAATATTACACTGTTGTAGTATAACAGTAAATCAAAACCAAAAAAGGGTCCCTTTATCAAAGCTCAGTTTATGTTTATTCTAAGGGTGTTCAAAAATCCACTCCATGCAGTTAGGTTTTACAGCTCCAGAAAACAAGCTCCAAATTTACAGATATTTCATAACATTCCTATCAGCATATAAGAGCCTTCTTTCACAGCTGGCACGGAGTGTCCTTTCTTCTGTCTCTTCTAAATTGGTAGGAAGCTCCTTAGATCTCCTTTTGTGAACATTTTCTCTCCTGGCAGTGGGGAATCACAAAGGGGACACTATTGATCTGGCGCTGAAGTGAAAATTTCCACACAATGAGATAGCTAACATAAGTACAAGTTCAGGCAGGAAACCAATGACTTTATTAATTATTGCTGGCCATGTCGTTAAAAGGAAAAATACAGTGTGTGTGTGTGTGTGTGTGTGTGTGTAAGAAGTAGAGATGTGAGGGGTGAGGGGGGAGAGAGAGAGAAAGAAAGAAGAGAGAAAGGGGACAAGAGATGAGAATGAATGCCATCCTGTAGACACCCCACCAGCACTCACCAGAGGAAATCAAGTTGCCGCCAGTTTGGCTGGGGTTCAGCACCATCTGCATAGTATTTAAAAGTGAGAGCCAAACTCTGAGCTATTTTATTGGAGTTCGTAAGGAAGCTCTCCAATCTATATCTGAAACTCAACCGTTCCAGCTTCTGAGCACCACTAAAAAGAGCTTATGGAGGTCAAGGAACTTAAAAACAGCATGAGGAGCCGCTTTGCAGTCCATATAAAACTAGGAATCAGTAGCCTGAGCACTTACGAAGGCCATTTGGTCTCTAATGAATGGTGGGAAAATCCTGAGGCAGTTCTTGGGGAGAAAGGTATGAGAGAGAGGGTAATAACAGCACTAATGGACAAAATATACGGAGTACTTACTCAGAGCCCAGCACTGTTTTAAGGTTTTTACGTTCACTAGTTCATTCAATCCTCACAGCAACCTCCTGTGGTAAGTATGATTATTTTCCTTATTTTGTAGATGAGGAATCTCCGAGGAGGAGTTCCTCAGAGAGGAATTTTCTTCCTAATGTTGGTTTTTAATTTTTGCTCCCTCAGAATCCAGCACTTTTGTTTCCAAGTGACTCAGAAGCGTGCAAATATATTTGTTGCCCTCAGTATCAATGAAGCATTTAAGAAAAACAGATTTGAATAGATTCATAAGACTTACCTAGACATTCAGGTAACAGTAATAATAGCTAACATTTATTGAATGCTTCCTATTTTCAAGCTCTGCTTTTCCTATCATAAATGAAATTAATCCTACAATAAACCATAAGGTAGGTGCCCTCATGACACCCTTTTAGCAATGAAGAAACTAAAGCACAAAGTGTTAAATACCCTGTCTGACATCACAAAGTTAGCACATAACCGAGACAGGACCAACATGAAACCGATCAGCTCTTGAGTCTGTACTGTTACTTTGATATCTACTGCTGCCCTCACAATTTAGTGGCTAAATCCAAACATTTACGATGATCTCTCTCAGTTCTTTGGAACAACTGGGTTCAATGAGTACTCTCACTTGGGGTCTCTCAAGCAGTTATAATCGGACGGCGGCTGGGACTGGAGTCAAATGAACACAAAACAAGGCTGGACATCTAAAATGGCTTTTCACTCACAAATTCAGCACCTCAGCAGGGATGGCTAGAATAGCTAAGGGCTGTGTGTGCTTCTCTCTCCGTTTCCACTGTCTCTGAGTGTGGATAGCTTGGCCTTCCTCACAGCATCATGGTCTTAAAATCGTAGGATTTTTTTTACCTACAGTTGGTTTCTCACTGTGTGAACGATCCAAGAGGCCCAAGAAGAAGCTGGAAAGTCTCTTTTAACCTAGGCTTGCAGCAGCACCTCCTCTACATCGCATTGGTCAAAAGCTGGTCATGGGGCCCACCCAGATTCAAGGGGAGGGGATGACACAGGAGAGTAAATGCTGAGAATCCCGAGTCACTGGGAGCCCATCTTTGGAGACCAGTACCTTAGCTCCAAGCTGTAATTATTTGCTGCTTATACTGTAAACTGCAGAGATGGAGATTCCAGACCAGATTGAACAAGGAAAAACAATGCTACTGAAAATAAGTACACGGGAAATCCTTTCCAAAATAATTGTCTTTTTCTAGTAGAGACATCTGCAGAGGTGGCACTGAGTTGCCTCAAGATGATATCAGCGAGAGGAATTCCAAAAATGTCTGGAAAGACTCTCAGTCTCATTAAGTAAGATAAAAATTAGCATTTTTCTTATTCCTTTACTCTTTGGAACAAAGTCTAAAGTCTCCCTAGAATATAGGCATTTTCCTGATTGAGTTCATGTCCCAGCTCTGCTGCTAATTAGCCTTGACCAAGTCACTTAACATCTGAGCAACAGTCTCCTCTTCCTTAAAAAGTGATTATAAGTATTCTACGTCATGGAATTGATGGGAGGATCAAATGAGATTATGCACATGAAGGTGCTTTGAAAACTAAAAAGCAAAGCACTTCTTACTCTTGGATCTTACTTTTGGTGGATTATTGCTCTGATGTATGCCTTCTCTACTGGCTTATAGCTTCCACGACATCAAGGACCATCTTGTACACTGCAGCTTCCTCACTGCCTAGTACAGTGCTGAGCCCACCATTAAGGCCATATGCTTTATCATCTAAGCAAGAACACTTTCAAGAGTAAAAGGGGACATTTTAAATAATTATATATAGACCAACAGACTTAACAAAAGACATATAGTCATCCTATCCTTGTGAATCCTCAATAAACATTTGTTCAATACATTACTTACTTTCATTATTCATTTTTTCTCCTTGTGAATCTTGTTACTCTCTTTGAGCCATCCTTCCCTCACTGTCATCCTATCTTATCCTTATTGCCAAGGTCAGAACTTGAATTCTATCCTATCTCAGATGGCAAATTAGCTCTTTCATTAATAGGTTATTACCACTTCCTAAGAATTACATTTAAAATTTTACTAATTCCATATATAATTGTTTAATGCCTACTACAAGCGAGCTCTGCCTTACCTGGGCTAGGCAGTAGTGACCAAAACACAGAAAACTCCTGTCTTCTGAGAACTTACATTCTTATGAAGTTAGACAGACAGCATACACACAAATGTGACAATCCCAGATTATGGTAAGTGCTTTGAAGTTTATAAAATGGGAAGATTTGGTAGTCAATAATGCAGGTTTTAGAAAAGGCAGTTTCAAAAAGGAGACATTTTAAACTGAAATCTGAATGAATGGAAACCCAGGCATATGAAGGGCTAGGGAAATCCCTCAAAGCAGAAAGAAGAGCTGACACAAAGGCCTGAGGGAGGGCAAGTGTGACAACACACTGAGGAAGGCAGAGGTTATATGGCCAGGGCCCACTAAACAAGGGCAGAATAGTACAGTCGAATTTGGAAAGCCTTGGCTTTGAAGTCTGATAGAATGCCAATTCTCTCCCAAGTGTTCAAACTAGGCAAGTAATTTACACTTTCTGAGCCTACTTTTCAGAGTTGGTATGAGGATGAAACAAGGTAAATACATATGAGGGGTCCTACACATGGTCAATATCATAGAAAGAGAGAATACTATAGAATTACAAAATTACCTTGAGCTTCCCAAATAAGTGCTCTTCAAATTATCCATAAAAAGTATGTGTAACCCAATTCAAGAACTAGACATAAAAATCAAAACTTGTTTTGTTTTCACATTTCCCTGGTGGTCCCTGAAAACTCATGCATGTAGTCAATCGGAATACAGATTGCAATAAGTCACTGTCATTTCCAGAAACTCCTCCTACCTCCTGGGCCTGGTACCCTTTACCTGTTTCCTAATCTCCTTTTTTTTTGTGCTCCTTATATGTTTCTATTAATTCTCCAACTATTACAACTAGTCTTCAGGCACCAGATTCCCTATCCTCTTTTTAACAGTCACCACATCCTACTCTTTACTTTCATAGGATAAATACTCCTCTTTTGAGTATTTAGTCAGTCCACACTGAAAAGGATTAAGCTCTCTAGTTAGAATTTGGCCTCTTTGTGCTTGTCCTGAGCTGCACCTGTTGTGCAGGTGCCATTTCAGCCTCTCTCCACTGAAATGGACAGCGTACGAAGTCCTTTGTGCAGCTCTGCAGGTGCATTAATTATAGACTACCTGGATGCATCTAGAACACTTGGCAGTAGCAAGACTGTAGTTAATGTTCTGTTAAACAATGTCTCCAATGGTGTATGTTGTGGAGAATTATAAGAGACAGTTAGATAATGGCTTAGTGTAATCCAGGAGTCATTTGATCACCCCAACTGCATCTCTACTCAATTTTGTTGCAAAATAAATCTTTTTTCTTTGATAATAATCCCTCAAAACTGATAATAGGTATCAGCCTTGGAACAAGGTATGAGAGAGTTATATTTACTGCCATGAAAATAATTTCTAGTAAGGGAAATTCATTAGCATTACTGAAATGTTGGCTCTTGGATGAATGTGCCCTAGTTCTTCTCTGAAGCCAGGAATCCCAAAGGCATTTTCTTACTTTGATTTCAAATGTGGAAAAACTCAGTACTGCCGAAGATTGTATTTAAAAAAAAAAAAAAAAAAAAGATGAATCCGAGTGGATTTTTTACCAAATGCATAAGAAACTGAAGCAATTTGAATGACCTGTGTTGAAAATTAAAAAGCACTCATGTGGAAGAATCAGCATGTGTATCTCTCATTTGAAAAAGAATAAAGGTAATTAAATCATCCTTTTTTAGTTAGTCCAAGGAAAACCCACTAAGATGAAACCAGTTTGCCAGCTCATTAGGCAAAATACATAAAGGCAGTCATATCTTAGCTTCCTTGAAGCTCAGGCTAAGAGAGTGGACCAACCAATAAAGAAAGACTGGTCAGGTATACGCCCCTCAACCTGTAGGGAATATCTCTACCAGAGGAATCGCCTGTTGGCCTACTCTTATTTTTATTCAGCTAAGAAAATGCTTTTTAAGAGTAATTCCTAGACTCACGGAGGAAGATGTAGGTGATAGCAGAGGCTAGAGGTTTTCTTTCTTTTTTTGATTTTTTTTAAGTTTGTTTGTTTGTTTGTTTGTTGGAGAGAGAGAGCAGGTGAGAGAGCATGCGGGGAGGAGCAGAGGTAGAGGGACAAGCAGCTCTGCGCTCAGTAGAGAGCTTGATCCCAGGACTCTGAGATCATGACATGAGCCAAAACTGAGTTAGATGCTTAAACTGACTGAGCCACACAGGTGGGCTAGAGGTTTTCTTAGTAGAAGGAAAAGAAATTAAGGGATTTACACTATTGGAAATCACCATTTCCTGAGAAAGCAAATTTTCAGTTATTTAATTTCATTCATCTTGTAATAAAAAGGAAGAGATATCAAGGAAGAAGCTATAAAAGAAATGACCATGTTTTAGCAGTTCCTTCAGTTCCCTCATTGGGCCATCAATGCCTAATGAAAACAGCCATGTTGAATACGAAAAGGGACAAAGCAGAGAACACAGGAAAGGAATTCATTGGGGAAAAAGAAGACATGGGTTATTACTTAAATTTAATCCCATCTGTGAACTAGGTTCTTTCCTTATTCCTCCATGTTTACTGCTTTCAAAGGACATAGCCCAAGTCTCGTGAGAGAAAAGCTGACTGTCGTCTCTCTCAGTAATTTTATTTAAAATCCCATTACCATAGGCTAGGAAAAATATGCTGACTTAAGGAAATAGGACAACAGTATTCCATTTGCTTCTCGAATCATAATTACAAATACAAGAAAAATATTTTTCTTAAAGTTAAAACCTTTGAAGTTTCCATTGAAAATGTCAATTACCAGGAAACTTGGGTGTCTCAGTTGGTTAAGTGGCTGCCTTTGGCTCAGGTAATGATCCCAGAGTCCTGCGGTCGAATCCCATGTTGGGATCATTACTCGGTACAGAGCCCGCTTCTCTCTTTCCCTCTGCCTGCCAGTGCTCTCTCACTCTCTTTCCCTCTGTCAGATAAATAAGTAAAATCTTAAAAGAAAAAAAGGAAAAGAAAATGTCAATTACCTTCCTTTATCATTAGCAACTCTAGTGCATCTCAGTCTCAGTCTATTTTTTTTTTTTTAATTTAAGATTTTATTCATTTGACAGAGAGAGAGAGCCCAAGCAGGGAGAGTGGCAGGCAAAGGTTGAGGGAGAAGCAGGCTTCCTGCAGAGCAGGGAACCCGACATGGGGCTTGCTCGATCCCAGGACCCTGGGATCATGACCTGAGCCAAAGGCAGATGCTTAACGACTGAGCCACCCAGGTGTCCCTGTCTGCCTCTTTATTGAGACCCAGGTACACCGTCTCTCCTGTGATGATGTCACTAAATATCCCTCAGCACTGGAATTTACACTGAATCTATAACCTCTCTTCAGTTTTCCTATTATGGCACAAAGAGACCTCTGGATTCTTTCACTTTGATCCTCCAGTCATTTTGGAGATGTTACTCCCTTTCTTCCTAGATAATTCAATTCCATTTGTTTCAAGAAATATGTATTGGACCCTAATAAGCACATGAGATGTAGAGCTAAGTAAAAGAACAATCCTACCTTCAAGAGACTCAGAGTGTGGTGTGAAGGAAAGACACATATGCAAGTGACAGCAACACAAGTTGGACTAAGATCAGTTCTAGCGTAGACATGCAGAGTGAAATGACTGAGGAGTAGTTTCAACAGGCAGAATGTGAGGGAAAGCATTCAAAGCAACTGTGACAACAGGAGCACAAGCAAAGCAGGAGAAACTAGGGAGTCTATTCAAGGAAATGAGAGTGCTCTGTGCACGGACTGGATGGTGGAATGCACTCAGACAGGAGGCTGGAGGGCAGATCCATGCCCTCTGTCTGTCACCACAGATCACCCACTGCGAGTCTTCCTTTACCCTGCATTCTTGTAACAAATTTCCTCTTGGCCGTGTTGCCAAGAGAAGATTTTTCAGTTAGTTCATCCTCTCTGTCTCTCTCTCTCTTTTTTTTTTCATCTGTTTAATTAGATTATAAATCCTTAAGGAAAGAAACCATGTCTTCTGTGTTTTTTGCACACTTCAAATAAAGGCAAGGATACACAAAAAGCAGTTCCCACTTCTTGGTGATTCTGTGTTGTGCTGGGTGCACTTTTCCAGTGCCCGTGGTGTTATAGGCAATTTTCTTCCCAAGTGAAGGTTCCAGTAGAGAAGTCAACATCCTTAAGAATTATCACTAGCTTGCAAGGTGGGGGCAGAGGGAGAAACCCATTTTTTTCTAAATAAAATAAGGCCTGGAAGATTATAACATAAATGATTCCCTCATTATTAGAAAATGGAAAAAATCATAACATTCTAAGAAACTCCTACCACCTATTCCAACAACCAACTCAAACTAGAAACAATGGATTAAGAAAGTCCAATTTCAAGATCCACTAAAAATCATCAGCCTGAGACATTTTATTCTTTTTTTATCTCCTCCTACAACAATATTTCACAGTTCAAGTTTTGTCTTTACTTGTCCTTTTTACAATCTTTTTCACAATTTTAAGGAATGCAACATGCATTCTGTAGAAGGAAAAAAAAGATAGGATAGCACCAGATTTACTCTGACCTTTTTAAGGTTCCAAATTTAGTTAGTTAGCCATTTCTATCCTCCTAGCTTTTCAGAAGCTTATGTGTTGAAAGAACTAAAAATGGCAAACCCCTCCAAATTACCAGCATTTAAAAGGTTAAACAGTTTATTTTTATCTCACTAGTGGAGAATTAAAACTCCAATGTGTTCAGGCTTGCTATGACAAAGATCACAGCAGGAACCTAGAAATTATCTGCTCTTAACCCTTTCCATTTATAATACTCAGATCTCATTCTGGGCATTTTCTTCACAAATTTTACAAACTGTTCAACTGTGGCTCTCAAAATTGGTCACAAGGCAGCACAGCTGCTACCTTTCTTCCTGAGGGCTGATCATCTCTGTCCATAGGAGCCCAGAGTGCAGGATTCAAAGTCCCCGAACACGGAACTCTCACTGGCAACAAACGGACCCCACCCTCTGGGCTGCTTCAGGGAGCGTATGATTTTTCTATGTAGGGCAGTTTTGCCTCAAATGAACTTTCTGATGGTTGATGGATTGCTTTCTCTGGGAACAAAAATAACTATTTTCAATGATATTGAGTGAAGTAAGAAACAGATTCACATACCTTTCTTGTAAAGAGGTACAATGGCATTTAAAAAAAAGCACCATTTATGAGGTATATGCTTTACTTCTCTGTCTCTGTCTCTGTCTCTCTCTCTCTCTGAAGATTAACTAACAATTTCTTTTTTAAATTCACCACTTTAGGGCACACATGCAAAAAGTCAGACTCCCAACAGTAGATAGCAGAGGCTTTGTCTTGTCATCTATGAATTAGGCTTATGTGAGACTTCTCCTTGTTCAAGAGAAATGGGGTCACCAAGAAGCAACGCTCAACAAAGGAAGGGACACATCCAACTACTTAACAGCTTTGATCCTTTCTTCCCCTTCTCCGGACTACACTCAATTTTCTACCAAAATAGCCATGGCTTGTCTTTTCTTACCCATTTCAAAAACCTGCTTTGAGAACACATAAATGGGTGGCATAATTTCCAAGCATGAGAAAAGTGAACTACCCACTCTTACAAAACAAAGAAAGCCCGCTGGGCTGTTAAAAAATGAAAGAATTAAAAATGGAGCTTTTTGTTTCTAATAGGAGAACGCTTCGTTTGGCCTTTGAAGGCATGGTTTCAGCTTTTGTGACCTACACTCTGAGAGCCAACCTGGAAAGCATAGTTAGTAGGTGTGGTTAAAATACAGGTCTTAGATAATGAAATTCACTACTTATGCAAAAGTGATTCTCTCTGGGGTCCTAAAACTACACCTCTATTCTCAGAAAACAAAAACGTAAGTGATAATAATGTGTTACATTCCTTGAATGTATCAGCTTTACAAAACCACTGCTAGTCTAGGTTTTAAAAACGTATTTGCTCTCTTCAAGGAATTTTCCTGTGTAATATAAAAGTTCCCTTTTTGCCACCTTCAGAGCACAGGGATGATGGGGAGTCCAATCTTATGTAGAGTTAAGTTCTAAATTCAGCATGTAAGGCGAAAATTACATAGTCAAAATTACCCTTGAAAATCCCTTAAATTATCCATAAAGTTAGAGTATATATATTTTTGTATACATAACATTATACAGTAATTTTTTATTCATGCTAAATCATGGGAACTTCAATGCTGGATTAATGGAAGGAATAAAAGAAAAATCTGTGAAATCTACGCAGCTCCCCGGGCATTCAAATGTTCTGTAGGAAAAGATACAGAATTGTAAATCTTCCACTTGCTTGGATGGTTCACTCTATTCCTGTTAATATTTAGCCTCTATATCCTTAATATATGTTAACAGGGGGTTTTTTGTAAGTATTAAACAAAGAAGAATCAAATCATACCCCAAATCATGTGTATGCAGGCTTGTTGTGACTTTGCCATGGTCCATTATGATTTTCCAATCCAAATCCTTTTATAAAATCTATTCACATCCACTATATTATCTGACCCTTCCCAGGTAACAGAGATACGTATGACCATTCCTAACCTGGAGGTTAAGCCATTTGTTCAAGGTCTCTCTGCTCACTGGAGGCAGAACTGAGAATTCAAACCAGATCATCTCATTTCCAGTTCAGCGCCTCCTCCAAAGGATCCCACTATTCAGAAGGCAGTTGATACAGAAATTTAGTGTACTTTCTTTTAGGGCCTATCAGATATTAAAAAAAAAAAAAAATGGAAAGAGGAAGGAAGGAAAGCAAAGCCCATTATGGTCACCTTTATGTTGAAATCCACTCTGGGAGGAGAAAGAGATTTTGAATGAACAAGAAAAACATGGTTTAAAAAAAAAATTATTGATGGTTTCTGAGAATTCTAGGGAAAAAGAAGAAATAAGAGCCTAGTAATCTGGAAATGTTTGGACCTTCAGTTACCCAGAAAGACCTACCTACTCTGACACAAACCGCAGCTGAAATATAAATTTCTTTCTCTCCCTTACTTTACAAAATATATAAAGTGAAAAGCAGGAAAAGGAGAAGAATGAAAAGAAGGGGAGGATTCGAAGGAAAACAAAGCAGCATCCCCCTGGCATCATTTCTTCAAAATCTGGAACCCACTCAAAGCCCACTCTTTGTACTCAGCAGCTTTTTACCCCAATACCCACATACAAATACACAATAATCATCCACATTTATGTTTTAGGAAGTATGGGAAAAATGGAATTCTTCTAATTCTTCTTTTATATTATTGAATAAAAACAATAAAAATTGACATTATACATGAAGGAGGCAAGGGGCTTGTGTTCAATAGGATAGATGGTTATAGTTTGGGGCACCGGGGTGGCTCAATCCTTTGTGTGTCCAACTCTTGATTTCAGCTCAGAGCATGAACTCAAGGTCATGAGATTGAGCCCCACAATAGACTCTGAGGTTAGCAGGGCATCTGCTTGAGATTTTCTCCCTCTCCCTCTGCCCCTTACCCCCACTCATGTGTACACATGCTCATGCACATGCTCTTTCTCTCTCAAATAAATAAATAAAACATAGATGGATGATAGATAAATAGATAGATAGATGAAATTTTTTTAAAAAATAAGATGGATGGTTGTGTTTTAAAGCTGGCAAAGGAAAATGACTCCTCTTGGTATGGAGGAAATCCACTCAGGGTTTAATATTCTTCTTTATCTTAATGAGAAAATGGTCAATGATGACTCTAACTAAAGGGATTTATTCCCCCAGACTGGGATTACGTAGTCCATTTCCATGAATTAACAGCAGATATTTCTCATTCTTTTTCTTACTCACATTTCCACAGTAAAATGGAAAAATTAGTTGTACCCCCCCAAAATTCTTGGCAGAATAGGACAAAATGACACTGATGAAAAACAAAATAAATGAGAAAATTTTCTTGTCACTTAAATAAGCAAATGCATTATAATGACTATTAACCTGGAATTGAGGGGATCTAGTGTTTCTCACAAGTAAACGTTAACCACTGTCATTTGTAAGGAGATGAAGAATATGTTACTTTCCTCAGTGCTGAAATTCCTGTTGATAAGCAACTGGAGGGTAGAAAATATGAATAAGGATGGAAAGATACAGGAGGGGAAGAAGGAAATCAGTAAGAGAGGATAAGATAGGAAATTCTTAGGGAAAGTGGTGAACATTTCAAGAGTTTAAAGAATTTCTTAAGAATTTAAGAACAGAATTCTCTGATGTTATCTTTTAAATGACTTCTGTGATTTCAAGCTTTTCCTTCTCTCTCCATCCCAATATATGTGTTTGTATTAGGTGGGAGTTAAAATCTGTTATCTCTGTGAATGTTTTGTATAGAAGCATCTTTGCTTGAAATCAGTAAGAGCTGTTTTTCATCTAAGTTTTCCAAGTGTAGGAAAAAGGAAGCAGAAACCCAAAGGCATTACTTCTCATTCCTTCTTTTAAAAAGGAAATATTAATTGAATACTCACTATGTACTACTCTATTCTAAGTAAGGAGAATGGAACAGTGGGCAAAAAGACAAATTCCCTTTCCTTGTGGAGGTTAGATTCTACTAGGTAAGAAAGATAACAATAAATCAAAATACAAAATATTGCTGGGTAATTTTAAGAAAGAAAAAGAATATTTTGAAAGCAACGTTATATATCATAGAACAATGGTAAGCATTTCTACTAACTTTTCATCTTAAAAAGAAGTCAGAAGACAATTAATCATCTCTAACGTGCTAAAACAATTGTCATTTCAAAATTCTTTATCACAAAAATACCCTTCAAAATAAGGGTGACTAATCTGAGAAGTCTAAATACTACATGATTCCAACTATATGACATTCTGCAAAAGGCAAAACTTGAAAACAATAAAAATACCGTGGTTGTTAATGGTGGGTTTAGAGAGATGAATAGGCAGAGCCCAGGATTTTTAGGACAGTTAAATTATTCCATATGATACCATAATGATGGACATCTCTCATTAAACATTTGTTCAAACCCACTGAATGTACAACACCAAGATTTAACCCTTAGGTAGATAGGATTTTGGTGATTATGATGTGTCAATGTAACTTCATCCTTGATTTAAAAGAAAAAAAAGGTACCACTCTGGTAACATTGATTATGGGAGAGACTGTGTATATGTGGGGTAGAAATATATGAAGAAACTCTGTACCTTTCACTCAATTTTCACAAAAAAACTAAAAGTGCTTTCAAAAAAATAGTCTTTAAAAAAAATAAATAGGACTTGGAGTTGAACACCCAAAGTGAGACCGTTTTCACAACCACCTGTGCAATCTTGAATCTAGTCCTGTTAAAGGACCTACTATCCAACAAGAAAATAGGGAGTTGATAAAACACAGTTAAAAGCAGTACTTAGAAAAACAAAATAAGGTCCTGTTTATACTCAGAATGGTTTTTAAATCCTTCAATAAACATATTATATATTTTTAAATGAGGATGAAATAGAAACTTTCTCAGATAAAATTGCGAAAAAATCATTGCCAGTAGATGTGCATTAAAATAAGTTCTTCAAGATGATGATACCAGATGTAAAGTCAAAGCTATATAAAGAAATAAAGAGCACCAAAAAATGGATAAATAAGAGATTTTTAAATTTATTTTCTTCCTGAAATTTTCTTAAATGACAATTTGCTGTCTTAACTATTGTGATAAAAGTCAGAAAACAGTAGTTATCTTAAGCAGAGAGGTAGCAGTGCAGATATTTTATATCTTGATCTAGGCAGAACTATGGGTATATATGTAAGTTAAAATTAAACAAATTTATGCAAGTCATACCTCATTTTACTGCATGTAATTCTACTTCAATAAAATAGCATTAGAATATAAAAATGGAAGGACACAGAAAGGTTTAAAGTCAAGTGATATAAAAAGACATAACAGGAAAATAATAATGTAGCTGTATTAGTATTAGTTTAAATAATTTTAAGGAAAAATTACTACAGATAAAAAGTTATGTTATGTAACAATGAAATATTCAACACAACAAGAAGATTTTTAAAATGTAGCCTCAAAATTAAAGCAAGAATTGACAGAACTACATGGAAAAAAATCTTAAATCTATCTTCATATGAGAACATTTCAACAAATCTTTCTCAGAAACTGATAGATCAAGTAGAAAAAAAAATAATCAGTAAGGTTATGTAAGACTTGAGTAGAAAATTTAAAAGCTTTATCTAATGGATATATGTAGATTATTCAACCCAACAATTGAAAGTGCATATTCTTTTCAGTCATAAATGATGTATTTGCAAAGACTAACCATTTGTCAAACCACAATTATAACAAGCCTCAACCAATTCCATTTACCTCAATACAGCGAAATTTAAAAGTCAATTTTCAAAACCCTGTCAGTTAAGAACTATTAAAAAATGCCCTTCTAAACTACTTGTTGACCAAAGAAGAAGTAATAATGGAAATAAGAGAATTAGAGGTGGGAGTTTTGCTATCAATCAGAGCAGAGAAATTGTATGGTTGTTGGAAAAGAATGTGAAGTTCATGGAGTTTTAGGTGTTAAGATAAAGGATATAGTACTGTGTTTGTATAATAATGAGGAGGATCCTTAGAACATGGGAGAAATGATGCTACTGGTTGGAGCATGGGGCATGTAATTGAAGAGTCAGAAATGTTGGAGAGCTTTTTAAACTTCCTGACGTCATGAAAATAGAAGCTCTAGTTTATTGTCACTATATTTTAAGAAGCAAGGGTGTCATATCTGGCATCTAACAATGAAGTTTTAAGCCACTATTTATATTTTATCTAACTTAATTTTCATAAGAACCTTAATAAATTACAGATTAAATTCCTTGGGGGTGGTGGCCATGTTTATCATGATCACTGCCATAATCCTGGTTCTTAGCAAAGTACCTGCCCACAGACCATACTTAATAATTATATGGCCAATATATTTATTAATCCTTTATTTAAGGAATAAGAGATGAAATTCACAATGGTTACAGAATTTTTCTAAGACCCAAGAAGCAAAACTAAACAGAGCTAGTTTAGAACTCAGCTGTCTTACTTCCAGACCTTTTCCACTGTCCCATGCTACACCACTGTCCCATGCTACACCCTAGGATAACACAATGCTGATCTGAAGTTAGTGAATTATCCTAAAGGAACCTGCTTAACCCCTATGCTATTCCTGTGTACTTCTTCCTCAGTTGAGCTACAGGAAAGGAAGCATGTGAAAGACTGGATTAGATTGGGAAGTTAGGGTAGAGGACACTCAACAAATGATTCAACAGGCCATATCATAGAGCAGTGGTTTCCAAAAATGTTTGACTATGGTCCATTGATAAGATGTGCATTGTCTTAATCAGTTCAGACTATTACAAGACATACCACAGACTGCGTGGCATAAACATTAAATATTTATCTCTCATAACTTTGGAGGCCAAGAAGTCAAGTTCAGGGTGCCAGCAGATTTGGTGTCTGGGAAAAAAAAAAAAAAAAACAGTTCTTAGTTTGTACACAGCACCCTCCTCATTTTATCTTCACATGTCCAAGAAGATTATTTTTCTTGTTTCTCTTTTTATAAGGGCACTAATCCCATTTGTGAGGGCTTCACCCTCTTGCCCTAATATTATTTCCCAAAGGCCTCACGTCCAAATATCATCACACTTTTGATTAGGGCTTCAACATATACATCGGGAGAGGGTAGAGGGAGCCAGTCTACAGCATACATATTATACCACAGCTCAACATTTATACACACACATATGCTCCCCTCCCCCACCATACACAAATGCCAACACAAAAGTTTCATGAAGCAATACTTATCCTTACTTATGAGTATTTCCTTGAGACACAAACTCTGATATTTCCTATCATATTCTATTATTTTTATTCTGTTTTGTTTTTTAATGTTGGTAGCAACTATTAATTAAATTATACAGCCATAGAAGTACCTATCTAAAGTTTGAAAAACATTACCATAGCATGGCTTAAGTCCTTACTATTCTTTCTTCTCTCTGGCTTTCCAAGTTGAAGACAGTGGTCTCAATAGTTTTCGTGTTGTTTTGTTTTGCTCTTACTAGCTATGAGATAGCTTATAATCACCATCATAATAATGCAGCCACCCTATATTTATAAAATATAGGATTCTAACTGCTGACTCTTACTTTATTTTTATGCAACACCCCCAGACCAGTAACATAAGCAGAGAAATGCATTATCTACACCTTATAGTTTCGGAAACTAAGGTTAAAATACATTAAATGACTTGACAAAGACACCAAGTCAATGGCAGCACAGTTTTAACTACTAATTGGTTGTCTTGCCTCAAATCAGTACTCTTAATTGTACCTCAATGACCAAAAACCAAAACGTGAGACAAGACTGAATTCTACCACACATTTGGGAGCCTCGGAAGAAAGGAAATAGGTGGGATCACAGAAAGGAAAAAAGGATTCTGTTTGGAAACTGAAGGAATGGAACAAGGCAAATGAGAGACAAAGTAAAGGCTAATGTCCTATGGACAATGAATTAATTTTAATATATATTTGTGTATGCATAAAAACAAAGCAGGATAGCTTATTACTAAAATCATGTAAAAAAAATGAAGTACTTATCCTTACTCCCTACCTCATTTATGTTGTTCTAGTATTCAGACTCAAAACTAATGTCTTTGTCCTAGTATCAAATTAACAGAAGTCTGGTTTTCAACAATAAAGCATGAAAAATGGAAAACAGCATGGAGGTTCCTCAAAATGTTGAAAATAGAACTGTCCTATGACCCAGCAGTTGCACTATTGGGTATTTACCCTAAAGATACAAACGTAGTGATCCAAAGGGGCACGTGCACCCGAATGTTTATAGCAGCAATGTCCACAATAGCCAAACTATGGAAAGAACCTAGATGTCCATCAACAGATGAATGGATCAAGAAGATGTGGTATATATACACAATGGAATACTATGCAGCCATCCAAAGAAATGAAATCTTGCCATTTGCGACAACATGGATGGAACTAGAGCGTATCATGCTTAGCGAAATAAGTCAAGCAGAGAAAGACAACTATCATATGATCTCCCTGATATGAGGAAGTGGTGATGCAACATGGAGGCTTAAGTGGGTAGGAGAAGAATAAATGAAACAAGATGGGATTGGGAGGGAGACAAACCATAAGTGACTCTTAATCTCACAAAACAAACTGAGGGTTGCTGGGGGGAGGGGATTTGGGAGAAGGGGGTGGGATTATGGACATTGGGGAGGGTATGTGCTTTGGTGAGTGCTGTGAAGTGTGTAAAACTGGCAATTCACACACCTGTACCCCTGGGGATGAAAATATATGTTTATAAAAAATAAAAAGTTAATTAAAAAAAAAAACTCACTGAAAAAACCCAAACCATAAATAATGCCAAGTAATAAAGGAGGTGAATGTTTCTGTTAAAAAAAAAAAAAAAAAAAGCTATTCAGAAATTCTTGGTATTTAAAAAATCATGCCTTCATTCTCCTTGGTGTTGTGAGCAATATTCCCTCAGGAAATTAGGAATCATCCAACACATTGCGTGCCTATCTTACTACCATGTTAAAATTACAGAAGCATTAAAGATTAGAAGATAGAAGCTTAGTTGTTTTTAGAGACAAACTTATTACCTATAAGAACATAGACTACCTCCTATTTTTATATATACCTTCCAGATCCTAGGTAAAATTGATGGTGGTAACAAAATAAACTTCTAATTAAATTGAATAACAGTATAAAGTTAACAAGCACCGGTTCCAGATAAAATAAACAGCAATAACAAAGAGAAAAGTACATGTGTTTTCCTTACACCACTGTGTAATGTTATTGAAAAACTCACATAACAGAAACTTTTTTGCATTGTCAGTCTTAGTGAAGCAGCTTCTCTCTAAGATTTATCAAGTACAAAGTTGGACCACTTCTGTGAGGGACAAAGTACTCTGGAAATGCAATCATACCCATGATAGCATTGTTTCAAGGAAGGTTTTAAGAATGTTCATTGGACGCCAGTGCATCCATCAGAGCTTTGGAACTACATTGAAAAAAAAATGTTGAATTAACAACTTTAAGGAACACTTTCAAGGTGATTTAAGGACAACCCTTTAGAATTTATTTTAAACAATGAAGATCAGGTTTAGTGAGTCCATATGGAAAACCAAAGTTTAATTAGAAAAGCACTTAACATTGTCTGCTATATTGTAGAGTTCTTTTCTTGCACAGTGTTTTTACCATTTTTAACTACTCTCTGTGTAATCTTGCCCTGTGTTTACCCTACAGTTCCCTTTTGTTTCCTTGTCAACACACTAACTACAGACAAGCAGATTCTATTATTTTAGCTTACTCAGTGGCTCTTAGATTTGTTCACTGAGAGGATCACATCACATCTCTCCACAGCTGTTGGCAACATGTCTTGTCTGAAATAAACAAACATTTCATTTCTTCAATATAATTAGAGTTCAGCTAATTTACATTATCAGTGAACTCAAATGTCCTTTCAAAAATCTGAAAGATTTTAAATTTAAGATACATGAGTAGGTCAGTCTCCAGAGTTTTTCTAAGGTTAGGAAAGGGACATGAACATCTATAATACTATTTACACATACAAGCTAGACTTTTGAAACTAATGAATACTTTGCATTTCCCTCTCAGTTACTAAATTCTCTCTGCAAAAACTGTCAAATGGAAACCTTCAAGTACCTTCATTCTCAGTCCAAGCCTTCTCTGTAGTAGGGCTCCCTACCTCTCGGTTGCAGGAGTGACTGTAGAGCACTGCTCTGTTGCCTGACTGGCTCAGAGCTGGACACGTGACTCAGAAAAGACAATCAGAGATATTTTTTCCTAGAAGTAGGCACAGGGCATTCTCTTTTTCTCTGAGACAAAAAATATAAAGACCCAATAATCCTGAAGCTGATGGGTGTTCTCTTTACCTATGAATGGAGAAAGCCTATCTGAAAAAAAAAAACCAACTGGGAAAAAAAGGAAAGCCAGACATGGAAAGAGCAGTGCCCCAGTGACATAATTTCACCACCTGGACTGAGCTGAGCTTGAGCTAGATGTTGACTTTGAGTTCCCATTTTACATGCTCTGGGTTCCTGTCACGTGCAAACAAAAAGGTCCTGGCTAACGTTACAGATGGCAGAGAAGATTAAGCATTGTTTTTCCTTCCATGCCAAATTACAGAAAGTTTAATAAAACTGTGAACTTGACCTCTCTGTCCCCTCATGCTTCTTACTCTGGGCCTCCTCCCATGTCCAAGCCAACTGCCCTCCTCTCATCCTCTAGGCACCAGTCTCCTTCCCAAATCCAAACCTACTCACAAGCAGAGCACTGATAGGAATAATTTATATCTTAGTGTAAACATATTTGTAAACAAATACTCCAATTATAGAACACATGTCATATTAGTGTTTTTCATGTTATCTTACGTTATTTCTGCTGACATCACCACTCAATCTCCAGGATTAGAAATCTGAAGTAATCTTTCATAGCCAAAAGGTGGAAACAACCCAAGTGTCCATCAACAGATGAATGGATAGCAAATGTGGTCACATAATATGGGATATTATTCATCCATGAAGGGAATAAAGGTTTGGTATGTGCTTCAACATGGATGGACCTTGAAAACAGTATGATAAATAAAATAAGCCAGGCACAAAAGAACAAATATTATATGATTCCACTTATATGAAATATCTAAATAGGCAAATATATGGACAGAAGGTAGATTTGAGAGAACTAGGTGTGGAGAAAAAGAAGATTAGAGAGTTATTGATTGAGTTCTTGGACTTCTGTTTGGAGTAATGTAAGATTTGGAAACAGTGATGATGATCACTCAACCCTGTAAATATAATTAATTCCATTGAATGTACCTTTAAAGTGGTTAAACTTACATGTTTTATGTTATATATATTTTAATCACAAAAGATTTTTAATTATACTATGATACTTCCCTCCTATTAAATTAACAAAGATCTAACATTTTAACACTATATTAGTGCTATTGAGTCCGCATGGAAATTGGTAGTCCACACAATGCTCTTAGAGATATAAAAATGGTACAACCAGGGACACTTGGGTGGCTCAGTCAGTTAAGCAGTTGCCTTTAGCTCAAATCATGATTCCAGAGTTCTGGGATCAAGTCCCACATAGGGCTGTTTGCTCAGCAGGGAGCCTGATTCTCCCTCTGCTTGCTACTCCCCCACTTATGCCCTCACTCTCTCTCCCCAGCAAATAAATTTTTTAAAAATCTTTAAAAAAAAAAAGTGGTACAATCCTTATGGAGGAGACTTTTAAAATATCTAGCAAAATTATATTTGCCTCTACCTTTTAACTCAGCAATTCTACTTTTAGTTACCTATCTTACAGATAGACTGCAAAATTACAAAAATAACATATGTTCAAGATGGCTCTTGTCAGTATTATTTATAAGAGCAGAAGACTAGAAAGAAACTAAAAACAGGGGTGCCCGGGTGGTTCAGTCATTAAGCATCTGCCTTCGGCTCAGGGCATGATCCCAGGGTCCTGAGATCAAGCCCCGCATTGGGCTCCCTGCTCTGTAGGAGGCCTGCTTCTCCCTCTCTCACTCCCCTGCTTGTGTTCCCTCTCTCGTTGTTGTCTCTATCAAATAAATAAATAAAATCTTTAAAAAAAAAAAAAAAAGAAGTTGAAAACAGTAGGGGAATGGAAATTACTCAGAGTTTCCCAAATTTTTTAGAAAGACTTTGGTGTTTTCGAGAAGTTAAAAGTTCACAGCAACATCGAAAGGAAGGCACAGAGATTGCCCATATAATCCTCTACCCAGCACATGTATGATGAACCAACGTTGACACATCATAATAACCCAAAGTCCATAGTTCACATTAGGGTTCATTCCTGGTGTTACACAAAAGTATAATAGGTTTGGACAAATGTATGACATACTATCTATCATAGTATCATACAGAGTTTTTTCACTACCCTGAAAATCCTCTGTGCCCCATTTATTCAGTGTCCCCAACCCCGATCTTTTTATGTCTCCATAGTTTTGACTTTCCCAGAATGTCATAAAGTTGGAATCATATAGTATATAGCCTTTTCAGATTGGCTTCTTTCATTTGGTAATATGCACTTAAGGTTCTACTGGGTCTTTTAATGACTTGATAGCTCATTTCTTTTTAGCATTAAATATTGTCTATATATACCATGGTTTACTTATCCATTCACTTACTGAAAGTCATCATGGTTTCTTCCAGCTTTGGCCATTATGAATAAAGCTGCTACGAACACATCCACATGTAGGCTTTTGCGTGAACATAAATTTTCAAGTCCTTTTGGTGACTATCAAGAAGCATGACTGCTAGATATTATGGTAAGTCACATTTGGTTTTGTAAGAAACCAATAAACTGTCTTCCAAAGTGGCTGTACCATTTTCCATTTCTACATACAATGTATGAGAGTTTACTATTGTTCCACATCCTCAATAGGATTTGGTGACAATGTTCCAGATTTTGGTCATTCCAACCTGTGTGTAGTGATACTTCAATGTTGTTTTAATTTTCATTTCCTTATTGGCATAGGATGTGAAGCATCTTTTCAATTGCTTATTTGCCATCTGAATATCTTCTTTTGTGTCTATTAAGGTCCTTAGTCCATTCTTTAATGAGGTTGTTTATTTTCTTACTGTTGAGTTTGAAGAATTTTTGGATAATAGTCCTTTATCAGAGGTATCTGTTGCAAATGTTTTTTCTCAGTTTGTGGCTTGACTTCTCATCTGATTGATCCTGTCTTTTGCAGAGCAGAAGGTTTAAATTTTACTGAAGTCCAGTTTATCAATGATTTGTTACTGATTATGACTTTGATGCTGTAACAAAAAAGTTATCATCATATCCAAAATCATGTAGGTTTTATCCTACATTATCTTCTAGAAGTTTTATAGTTTTCTATTTTATAGTTAGGTCTGTGCTCCATTTTGAATTAGTTTTTGTGAAGAGTGTAAGGTCTGTCTGTGTCTAGGTTCATTTTGCATGTGGATAACAAGTCGTGCTAGCTCTAGTTTTGAAAAGACTATCTTTGCTCTCTTGTATTGCCTTTGCTCCTTTGTCAAACATTGGTTAACTAGATTTACATGGATCTATTTCTGGGCTCTCCATTTGTTCCACTGACCTATTTGTCTATTCTTTAATCAATACTAAGATTCATAATAAGATTTGTAGTAAGTCTTAAAGTTAGGTAGTGCCAGTCCTCCGATCTGATAATTCTCCTTCAATATTGAGTTGGCTATTCTGGATCTTTTTGCCTCTTTATAGAAGCTTTAAAATCAGATTTTTAAGATTCATAAAATAACTTGCTAGGAATATTATCAGAATCACCTTGAATCTATAGATTGAGTTGGGATTAACAGTCATTCTGATAATATTGAGTCTTCCTATCCATGAACATGGATTATCTCTCCATTTATTTAGTTTTTTTAATATTATTCATCAGAGTTTTATAGGTTTCCTCATATAGGTCTCATACCTATTTAGATTTATGCCTAAGTATTTCATCTTGGTGGGGTCCTAATATAAATAGTATTGTGTTTTTAATTTTTAATTCCACTTGTTCATCACTGGTAAATAGGAAAACAATTGATATTTGTATATGAACCTTGTATCCTGCAGCCTTGCTATAAATGCTTATTTGTTCCAGGAGTAGTTGTTTTTGGTCAATTCATTCAATTTTCATATAGACTACTGTGTCTTCTTTCTTCCCAATCAGTATATCTTTTATTTCCTTTTCTCATCTTATTAAATCAGTCAGGACTTCCAGTATGATGTTGAAAAGAAGTGGTGAGAGGAGACAAAGAGTCAGTCCTCTAAGAAGATATAATTACTGATCTTAGTGGGAAAGCTTCAAGTTTCTTACCATTAAGTATGATGTTAGTTCATGGTTATTTGTAGGTATTCTTCATCAACTCAAGAAGTTCCCCCTCTATTCCTAATTTACTGGCTGTCTTTATCATGAATGAGTATTGGATTTCATCATTTTTTTTAATCTCTTGATATAATCATGTGACTTTTCCTTTTTTAGCCTGTTCGTGTAATGGTACATTAATTGATATAAGAATGTTGAACCAGGGTTGCATACCTGGGATATCCCACTTGGTCATGGTGCATAATTCTTTTTATACATTGTTGGATTTGACTTGCTAATATTTTGTTTAGGATTTTGGCATCAATCTCATGAGAGATACTGGTCTATAGTTTTATTTTCTCATAATGACTTTGTCTGATTTTGCTTTTAGGATAATAATGGCCTCACAGAACAAGATAGGAAGTATTCTCTCTGCTTCTATCCTCTGAAAGTGACTATAGAGAATTGGTACAATTTCTTCCTAAAATGTAGTAGAACCCATCTGCAGCAACACTTTCTGCTTTGGAAGGTTATTATCAATTCAATGTGTTTACTAGATATCAGCCATGTAAATTGTCTGTTTCTTCATGTGTGAGTTTTGGCAAATTGTGTCAAGAACTTGGTCCATTTCACCTAGGTCATCAAAATTGTGAACATAGAATTCTTCATAATATTTCTATATTATCCATTTAATGTCCATGAGGTCTATGGTGACATCCATTCTTTCATTTCTGATGTAAATAATTTGTGTCTTCTCTTTTTTTCTTAGTTAGCCTGGCTAGAGGATTATCAATTTTATTGATCTCTACAAGAATTAGCTTTTGGTTTAATTTTCTCTGTTGATTTTCTGTTTTCAATTTCATTGCTTTCCACTCTAATTCTTATTATTTTTCTTTTTTTTAGTTTTCATCTGATTTGCTTTTCTTTTTCTAGTTTCATAACTTAGACAATTGAGTTTAGATCTTTCTTCTTTCCTAATATAATTCAATGCCATAAATTTCCCTCTAAGCATTGCATCCACTTTATCCCACACATTTTGATAAATTGTATTTTCATTTCATTTGATTTTTAAAATATTTTCAAATTTCTTTTGAGATTTCTTCTTTGGCCCATATGATGTGCATTTTTTAAACCTCCATGTATTTGGGGATATTTCAGTTATCTTTCTATTATTGACGTTTTAGTTTAATTCCATAGTGGTCTGAGACATATAATTTTTATTCTTTAAATTTTTCAAGGTGTATTTTATGGCCCAGAATGTCATCTTTCTTAGTGAATGTTCCATGTGAGCTTGAGAAGAGTGTATATTCTTGTTTTAGGAAAGCAATCTCTGAATACAAATTGGTATCCAGTTGATTGGTGGTATTTTGAATTCAATTATATCCTTACTGATGTTCTGCCTACTAAATCTGTCCATTTGGATAAAGAGATCTTGAGGTCTCCAGCTATGATAGTGGTGTATTTGTTTATTTATCCTTGCAGTTCTACCAAGTTTTGTCTCCCATAG
The DNA here is from genome assembly GCF_022355385.1 of Mustela nigripes. Lineage (NCBI taxonomy): Eukaryota > Metazoa > Chordata > Mammalia > Carnivora > Mustelidae > Mustela > Mustela nigripes. The sequence continues at coordinate 70,958,714 of NC_081562.1, forward strand.
ACTAATGTTCTGTTGTTAGTCACATACATACTGAGGAATGTTATGTCTTCTTAGAGGATTAACCCTTTGTCCTTATGTGTGCACTTCTTTACCTTTGACAACTTTGTTTTAAGTATGTTCTTTCTGAAATTAATATATCTAATCTTGCTTTCTTTTGTTTAATATTAGCATAGAATATTTCTCTCCATCCATTTATTTTCAACTTTATATATAAAGTGGGTTTCTTGTAGACAACATATAATTGGTTCTTTTTTGTGATCAACTCTGACAACCTGTGTCTCTTAACTAGTGCTTTTAAACCATTGACATTCAAAGTGACTATTGATATAGTTGGATTAAGAGCAAGCATATTTGTTACTGTTTTCTATTTGTTGCCTTCATTCTTTATTCCTATTGTTTTGCCTTTCACTCTTTTTCTGCCTTTATGGTTTTTGTTTTTTGGTTGGTTAGATGGTTGGTTTGGGGTTTTTTGTTGTTGTTGTTTTGTTTTGTTTTTGCATTTATGGTTTTTATTAGCTTTTATATTATTCCATTTTCTCTCTTTTCTTAGCATATGTGTTATACTTCTTTTAAAAATATTTTTAGTGTCTTTCCTAGACCTTGCAACTAATCAAGTCCACTTTCAAATAATCCTATTGGATGTATATCCTTCATGGATATTATGATTGTCCTAATAATACAAAATAATTCTACTTCCATCTCTTGTATCATTGCTGTCATTTGTTTCATTTATGCATAAGTATACATAAACATATATATGGTACTATACATAATAATACATAATCAAAAATATTATTGCTATTATTATTTTGAACTAACTACTGTCTGTTAGGTCAATAAAAGTTTTTCTTTACTTTCAGTTATTCTTTCTTCAGTGCTTATCCTTTCTTTATCAGATCTGAGTTTCTGACCTATATTCTTCTCCTCTCCAAAGAACTTATTTTAATATTCCTTCCAAGGCAGGTGCACTAGCAACAAATCCCCTCAATTTGGTTTATCAGAAAAAGTTTTATCTCTCCTTCAGTTTTGAAGAATAATTTCAGAGAGCAGAGAATTATAGATTGGTTATTTTTTTTTCCTCCAACATTTTATTTGATTCTACTCACTTCTTGCTTGCAAAGTTTCTGAGAAGCTGGATGTAATTCTTATCTTTTTTTCTTCTATAGATAAGGTATCCCCCCACCACCCCGTGGTTTCTTTCAGAGTTTTTTCTTTGCCTTTGATTTTCTTTAGTTTGAAAATGATATGCCTATGTGTGGCTCTTTCAGCATTTATCCTGATTGGTGTCCTCTGAGTTCTAGATTGCCTACATGGTTTAGTGTCTGAGAATAATTTAGGAAAATTCCTAGTCATTGTTTCAAACATTTCTTGTTTTTCTCTTTCTTTTCATTCTGGCATTCCCATTATGTGTATGTTACATCTTTTTTAGTTGTCCCATAGTCCTCCGATATCCTATTCTGTTTTTCAGTCTTTGTTCTTTTGCTTTTGAGTTTTGGAAGTTTCAATTGATATATCCTCAAGTTCAAAGATTCCTTTTCAGCCATGTCCAGTCTGTTAATGAGCTCATCAAGAGCATTCTTTTTGTTACAGTATTTTTTACCTTGTACTTCTTTATGGTTCTTTCCTACAGTTCTTTCTCTCTGCGTACATGACTCATCAGTTCTTACGTGCTATACCTCCTTATCCACAGAGCCCTTCACATATTAATCATAGTTGTTTTAAATTCCCAGTCTGATAATTCCAACATTCCGACCATGTCTGGTTCTGATGCTTGCTCTATCTTTTCAAATGTATTTTGCCTTTTAGTGTGCCTTCTAATTTTTTTCTTTATCATTAGATGGGAGACACCAGGTAAAATAAATTACTTATAAATAGGACTTTAGTATTGTGGTAATAAAGTATATGAAGGAGTGGATGGTCTGAGGAGAGGGAAAGTTTCCTATAGTCCTATAATTGGGTCTCAGTCATATAATAAGCCTATGCCTCTGAACCATGAACGTTACAAGTGTTTCCCAGTCCTCTGTCCCTAAGATGAGATAGAACAGGTACAGCTGGCTAGAACTGGATATTTCCCTTCCGCCAGGTCAGTTAGGCTCTGAAGGTACTCCAGCAGGTTAGATTCTGGTCAACTAGTTGGTTCTGTTGAGAAAGTTAAGAAAAACAGAATTCTCAGGCATATTTCAAAACGAGTGTTTTCCCTTCCTCCTGCTAGAAGCATAAGGGGATTTTCTCTTAATATTTACCATGAAACCTTGGTTGAAATCCTGAATATAAAACATACAAATCAGTGGGGGGAGTGCTAATGATGACTAAGTTACCCTGGAGTTTTAATCTCACACTTGTCCGGACTGAGCTTCTAGCAATTCATTAATAATGACTCAAGTTTTCTTAACCTGGTAGTAGCTCCTGAGGCAGTCTTTGCTTTAGTAAGCCGTGACTCCACATATTCACCTGTCTTTCCAATGTTGGGGGCAGTGGTTTACACTGTATGTAAACCACTTTTACAGATCCAAGAGTGATCTTTCTGTCTATTCAGCTTATTCCTTGTTAGATGGAGTATCAACTTCCAAGCTCCTTACATGTGGAACCAGAAACCCAAACTTTCTTGATTACAGCTTCCTTAATGAGTCAGTAATCTTATCTTAATGGAATGCCTAAACCAAAACAATTCTGTGTATTAAGTAGTTAGGCCCACAACTTACATATTTATGTTTTAATATCTTAGCAGCCTTTTAAAAATGAAAAATAGACATCAATTGAAATAAAAGGTAACTTTTTTCCTCAATATCTACAGTTGCTTAGCCAGGGGATATGTGTACCTATTGGACACTGCACAACTTCTCACACCTTGAAATCATATTAAACGCCTTCCTCATTTTTGATTCCCCATCGATTTTAATGCAGTACTTGCTTTCTATAACAACAACCACCAAGAAGTCAGCTTTGCAAACATATGATATCACCTAAACAAGAATATAGCACAATCTAATATTGAAATAATGATTTACTTCAAGCTAGTTGTTTCTGCAGTCTTACAAATATCAAATATTACTGTGTTTCTCTCAAGAATTTAGAATACCCCACTGTGCCCCTGGGAGATTGCTGCAGTGCCCTGGGGATTGATAAATAGTACATCTACCCAAAGGAGTCATATGTAGCTGCAAACAGTTCCTCACAGTTTACTTGTGAGGAATATCTCTATATTCTCCTATGAAATGATCTTCAGTATGTGTCATTAGAAGAAAAAGTGTATAAAGAATATTAACAAAAAGAAGCATAAATATGATTAATACATCTTCTATTTTAAAGAGGAAGGAGAAATTATAAAATTTTTCTAATATTTACCTCTAGGCATAGTAATAATGTAGTGGAGTCTGAGATAAAAGCTAGACTCATCTATATATGACTTGTTTTTCAGATTAACTTAGGAACTTTATACATGTTTTATATAATTATAAAACAATTTTTGAAAGTAATCTCTAAAAATAGTAAGCTAAATATAGCAGATGAACTTAACTGCATATTGATTTTGTGGCATAACCATACAGAGAGTAACTATTTAATGTGATTTTAGAACACAAGAATTAAAAGCTAGTGGGAAATTCTTCAAAGGTATTAAGAACTGCAAAAGCATATTAAACTGTTTGCCAGTTATCATATTCTTGCTGCCAGTGTTGGTATTGTTATTCTGAGACTGCTTCATGTGTACCATCAGTTTAAACAAGTAAGTAATAATGATGATATTGTAAAGAACAAGGATTCTTAACATGAAAGACAGTAAATACAGGTGGAAGCTATATAAGAATAAATGAAATGTTAGTCCTATAGTTGAGTTCAAAGAGTCAATATGGGTTCATGATATATTTTGTCTTAAAATATCCATATAATTCTTAACTCTTCTCCCAGAGTGGCATCCAGCATCAGTTCCACCCTACAGATGAAACCCAGCATAACACTATGACTGGTTTCCTTTTCACCTTAATGAAGATTGTGTCCTTGGGGCCCTCCTGGGAAAGAGTCAACTGATGGGTTCTCTGGTTTTATATAATTAATAAATACCAGTATACCCAATTCTATTAGCCTTTTTACTTCTTTCTCAGTTCTCAGCCAAGATAGTTCTAGCACCTCAATTTCATAAAATTTAGTTTGGTTTTTCCCCAAGCTTCAAGAAATCATCCCAGCTGGGTATGAGGATAGGTTCCAGGTCTACTCATGAGAACATTAAGTCCTAAGTCATGGAAGGGTGTACCATATCAATGTACTCTCACTTATTCAGCTTTATGTTCTGCCCCTCAGCTGCGGCAATTTGAATTCCATTCTAAGGCACTTTACCTTGCTCTCTGCCAGTACGTATTAACCAGGCCCTGCAGGTTTGGCAATAACTAAGCTCTTCCCTTGCCCTAACAAAGGCAATATTTTCCAATTGGGCCATGCTAAGACTTCCCTTAGTTATTAGTTTAAAATAATAAGATGTAAGGGCAGATCCAAAGAGGACAAGTAGTATGTTATGAGACTATCACTTCAGATGAGGACTTTGCATGGTATCCACGCAGAGAGAGTGTCTGTCTTCTAGAAATAGGGAGTTTGTGAGCTGGTCAATTCTGTTGGCAAACAGAGTACCTAGGGGTTGAAGTTTTCCAAGTATATCCACCCAAATATTTCTATCTTACTTCTCTAGGGTCACCCCTTCCCTAAGGGTCACTAGAGAAGACTTTATCAGGACTATACATACTGCCTTCTTTCTAACTCTTTTAACCTCACAGTTAGGTCCTGTGCCTAGTTTCTAGCACTGTCTACCCTCCTATTTCAGAATGTGAGGTTCTCTTTAAAACTACCCTGCTAGCCTTCTGGCTTTCACATTGTACACTCACTTGATAGTGACTGACATAGACCAGTTATTTTCTTTCTTCAGCACTTAACAATAAGCAATCAGATTCATAAGTTTAATGATTATTATTGCCTTCATTTCTTTTACCTACTTAGAGCAATCATATAAGCAGTGTATTGCCTTCCAGCTATTCCCAAGACAACCACAGGTGAAAGTCTTAGTAATTGTGTTGCTACACTATCACAGGTACTGTCATTACCACACTTCCCCTCAGAAATGTGGGTTATTGTTGCCATCTGGTCAACAATTATCCAATTCTAGAACCCCTCTCCCAGTATAAACTGTCTTAGTTGATGTTCCCTGAGAAGCAGACACTGATAGAAGGATTCAGTGCAAGTAGTTTATTGATGAAGTGATCCTAGGAAAACCCAGTAGAGTAGGGGTGTAAGTCAAGGAAAAAAAGGAAGCCAGTGGGCAATTATAGCTTAATCCCACTGGGAACCTCCAAATAATGGTATAAAATAGATGCCTCAGAGTATTCCTACCCAAAAGGCAAGGGTTCCGCCATTCCTTATTTGAGGGCTGCGTGAAGAAAAGGAGAGTGCATAAATTTCCCACCATTGTCATCCTGCCCACCAAACTCCTGTAACCAGAGAAAGCCCTATGCAAAGAGCATAATGACTGCCAAGGGAAGCCATCAATTATGAACTGAATTTAAAGGGAATGGGAATATAAGTGGGGCATTTCTAGGCCTATTTTTTTTTTGCCCACTTGCAACCATTCTGTATTCCTTAGAACCAAAAGTTCTTTTCCATCCTAATGGCTTTGCTCAAGCTGTCTTCTTTGTAAATCAGACTGTCTTTATCTCCCCCCTTGCATCACCTTATTGGATCTGTTGAATCCTGCTTGGGTTTCAAGGTCTAATCAACCTATCAAATCTTTTTATCATCTCAGTTGAAATCAATTCATCTGTTCATTACCTTACCACATCTGTTACTATACTTTGTTTTTATCTCTATCCCAGCACTTTATCCATTTTGCACTGTGAAAGAGTTATTTGAAAAATATCTATCTTACCCACTAGATCTGAGTTGAGGGCAAGGGACCAAATTCTGTTGGCATTTCAAAACATCATAAAACCAAAACAGTGCTTAAAGTGCAGTTTTGTTTGATAAATAACTATGGAATTTTCTTTTTTTTCTTTTGAAATTATTCCATTCATTCATTCAACAAATATTTATTGAATGCCTACTAAGTACCAGGCCTAGTGCTAACTACTTGGGATACAACAAAGAGCCTAAAAGGCATGGAAACCACCTTCCCTCATCTCCACCAAAAATCTTTCACTTTTCCTGACTAACTACAGTAGTAAGTCTATTTTCCTGCCTCTAAGATATGTATTAACTCTTTTTTGACTCTTTCCCTGCCTTATCTTACCCCCACAGAACTACAATAATAGGTAATATGTATTGCACACATACTATGGGCCCACTGTGCTGGTTATCTAAACTCATTTGATCTTCAAAATAAACCAACTAAGGTTGAATTATTAATTCCATTTTATAAATCTGGTAAGTAAGGTATAAGAGATAAGTAATTTGCACAAAAATATAAAGCAATTAAGTAGAGGATTGTAGAGCAGCTGAGACTCAAAACATTGTTTTATAGTGCTTATGTGTTTCATTCTTACTGCTTCTCAAAGCATGGTATACTTACATCTGGGATAATACCAACTGGAATGCCCTCTTACCTCCCTCTATCCAAACCTTGAGCAAGTAATTGCTCTAATTATATCTGTCTCTAACACTGTTTATGTTTTTTGTTGAGAGCATATCAAACTTTGACTTTCTCTATTTTAAGCTATAGAAAAGATTTTTATCAGTGATGGGTTTTGATAGTAAGAAGTTCATTCTCTTCCTCATTATCTTCCTTTGATGTTCTGTACATTTATGCAATGAACATTTAAACTTCTCTTTGAAATACAGACAGAAGAAAGTCATTAGCAGTATCACCATGAGTAGCCTCTTTCTTCTCTTCAGATAAATTTTGTTTTAGATATTTCACTATTTTCCTTAGGTTAGACAATAAGGTAAGGAAGTACGGTGGAGGAAGGCTAAAATGTCAGAATAAAAACAAAATGTCCTCAGGAAAAGAATCAATTGACTTTAATATAAAGGCCAATGGGAAAATCAAAAGAAAAAAGGAATTTCAAGTTGAATTTTAAAATGATGCTATTCTAAAAACTGAAAATATATATTTAGCAGAATTATTCATGATTTTTAAAGCCCTTTCTAATGTAATTTATATTACTTAATTTTCAAGTTCTAAACCGTATGAGTCAGTGATGCAGCCTCTATGCCATACATACACTGAAACTGTGTTAAGTATTTTCAAGATTCTATTGTGATGCCTGATGTAGGATTGGCAGTATTTAAATGATTCTGGCCTGCAGCTCATCATCTCAGGCTGTGAATTCATTAAATTGGAAAAGAGGCAAGCAAAAGATTCATTTTGAATGGGAGATATCCAGGAGAATAAGCAGGTTGGTCCAGGAGTTGCTGTTGGGTGCCTTTGAAGAATGGTAGTGCAGCTCTTCCTAAATAAGAACTGAGGGTTTCGGCATATGGTGTTTGCAAACACACATGCACTCTCTTGGTAAAAGAAAACACCCCTTGATCACCTAAGCTGTCCAAATGGAAATTATCCTACTATCTTTCATCACTGTGCAGTTCAGGCAGTATATAATTCATTTCCTACTTTCAGGCCTCTGTATACCATCACAAGTGCTACTGCAATATTTAGTCAAAATAAATAAGTTGATGAGCTAACTTGAAACCCTAACATTAAAAGAATAACAGCAATGGAACAGTCTGCATTTTATGAGGATATGGTTTTTCTGGTGAGATAATATTGGATTCTGAAGATTTTCTTATTCATAGTGAAGTACACATAAAACTGACTTTAAAGATTCATTTTATAGGTTTAAAAATCTACCTCTAAGAAAAATGGCACTGGCAGGTAACCTAGCATGGAAAGAGAACGAAATGAACAAATATATTCACTCTTCCTGTGGGAATCCCAGGCCTAAAAAGTAATGTAAAGAGACAGTTTACTTTCCTTTTCTTCCTCAAAATCACCATAAAGTGATAATGACCTCAGGAGTCTGTGTGTGGCCCATTTGATGTGGTTTGGGCTTAAGGAAAAGCTAAAGGCTAAATGTATTTTAAGTGGGCTAAAACCAAGATAAATATGTCCATGAGGTCATTGTTTCCATTAGTTGACAGAGTGTATACAATATTAAAAGCACTATAAAAACAATATACACTTTTCAAATGTTTTACTTTGGAAGACCAGTTATCCACACTGAGTTACTAACATTGACCCAAGGTAAAACTAACTTTTATTCCTTAGGGGAAGCAATGTGTAAACAAACAAGCAACAAACAAGCAAGTACAAACTATGGTTTATAGAATAGAGTAGCTTTAGTTCCATATATGCCCTAAACACTGAGCTACATAAAACAAGCCATAGAGACCAATTATGGCTTAAGCTACACATGCATAGAAGTGTTAAGCAATTTTTCTAGCAAATTGCATGGTTACTGATCTTTATAAAATATATGCCCCCTATTTCCAAAATCAGCTGAGGAGGTAAGCCTAATGTTCAGTATGAAAAACAGAATAAAACAAAGAGGTCATTAAGGTAAGTTTTATTTTATCCATATCTCAAATTAGTGTGGGTTAAATATAATTTTACATTATGATTTTGGTGTGGTCCTCTAAAAAATCAACAGGCAATTGGTCAGTCATGTGTAAATACAGTTACAGAAGCTGATTCTACGAGTCTAAAAGCTATAAGTCCATATTAAATACATAAGGTTTATTTAATATCTCTAAGTCAACAATAAAGATAGTTCAAACAGAATTATTTATGCCTCTGTGTGGATTTCCCATACTTGGCAGTATCCTTTCATAGGTCTCTGACTACACATGGAGTTCTAAAGATTTAAATGATTCACACATGACTCCAAAATATGACCTAATAATCTTTTTAATCTTCCCTTTTTCCTTGAGCAATGAAGTCTGTTTCAACTTGTCTGGTAGGTATCACCCGTTTGCATTTCCTAACAAATTTCAGAGGAGTTACTGATTTTGAGAAAAATTTATTTTACGTTTGTGATACTCTGGCTAGTTATAGTTGTGACTGAGGAAGCCATTCTGTATAAAATGAAGGAAACTTTTTCATCAAAGTGCCTATGTGTACATCAGAATGGCTAAAACAGTAAAGATTGAAATACTAAATATTAGAGAGGAACTAGAACAACTAGCACTCCCATGCATTGCTAGTAGGAGTGTAAAATGGGGGGGGGGGTGCCTGAGTGGCTCAGTTGGTTAAGCCTCTGCCTTCGGCTCAGGTCATGGTCTCAGGGTCCTGGGATCAAGCCCCACATCAGGCTCTCTGCTCAGCAGGGAGCCTGCTTTCCCCTCTCTGCCTGTCTCTCTGCCTCCTTGTGATCTCTGTCAAATAAATAAATAAAATCTTTTTTTTTTAAAAATGGTACAGCTTCACTAAGGCAAATATTACCTAGCAATTCTATTCCTGTGTGTATTTCTAGAAGAGATGAGTGCTTATACCTACAAAAACACATGCACAAAAGTTCTTAGCAACACTCTTCTGAGTATCCCAAAACTAGAAATAATCCAATATCCATCAACAATAGAATGGATAAATATATTTTAACATATTCATACAATGACATATGATACAGTAATAAACAAAAATAAACTAATGCTATATGTACTAATAAGGATGAATCTCATAAATATGCTCTGTAAAATACCCTAGATAAAAAAGAAATACTGTATATGAATTCTTAGAACAGAAAAAACAAGCCAGTTGTGAGGTTGGGTGTCCTCTGGGGAAATAGGGTACAAATTGGGAGGAAATATGAGGTGATATTATGCAGTGATGGAAATGTGTATCTTAATTTGGGTGATAATTACACCAGTATATACAAAAAATCATTGAGCTTCAGTAAAATTTTTTCTGTATTTATATGTTATGCTTTAATATTAAGACAAAGTACATTCATTTAAATGTAGTATTTGTGGAGGTGTGATGTCATTGGAGATGACTGCATATACACAGACACTGGGTGTGCTGTGTTACTAAATCAAATTCCCTTTGACTCCAGGGAAGATAGATGAAGTAAGGGGAAAAGAGGAAATAGTGCTGTTGATAAATGATGATGCCTTAAGGATCTAAGTAAATGTAAAGGGCAGTCTGAATCTTAGGACATCTAGGGTCTTAGTGCTGCTTTGGGCTGTGAGCTCACACCTACATGAACACTGGTTTACATTCCTCTGCTACCAGGATCTCTTGATAGAAACTTTGAAATGTGCTTCTCCACAAAGTATCAAGGAAATAAATGGAGAATTTTTTTAAAAGGCAGGAATATCTACCCTTAAGAGAAGAAAATAAAAGAAGTGCATGTAATTGGATTAGAATTCTAGAACTAAGAGAAGGACCAAGACAGATAACTGAGAAAGATCAGTTTAGGTTTCATAACCATTTGAGAAGGGTCAGAAATTTACTTATACTATAATTCTGCCATATGCAGGAAACATAGCTTCCTCATTTTGTATGTAACTAATAACATGGTCTTTTCTTATAGGTCCTTAACTGATGGAGAGTGAGGAAAAAACCCACTTCCAGCTCTGGTTATTTTTAACTAGTTTGATCCAATAATATAAACTGTTCCTTTAAGTGAGCTTAATATTTTTAGATAATTGAAAGTTCCTCTATTTCTATCCATTCTTTTTTTCTTTGTACATGGTGGCATTTGGATATGTGGAGAAGAAAGAGCTCACATGATCTCTTGACCCCTAAGCAAAAGAGTCTTCAGATCTGAGAGGCATCCCTTCCTGGCCCCACTTGCAGAAGTCTGATATGGGTCAGATTCTGGGTCCTATTGACCAAGTCCTGGGGGTAGGGTTCTGCTGACAACTGTGGCCAATGACTTACAAGTCATTCTTATTTGGCTTCATCAGGACTGAGTGGCCCCTCTCAGCTCTCATTGACTATGTTACCTGCTGAGTCTCTGCCAAGTTCTCTATTCCAGTTTGCTGGTCAAGCCCTGCCCCACAGCAGGCCCCATGAACCTCAACTTAATGTCCATGTCATCAGAAAACCCAAGGAAGCTCAGCTGGACAGACAGACATAGCATGTTTCATGATGCTACTGTGTTATCATGCTATTCCACCATCTTAACTATGCTATCCACCCCGTGTTGCATAGGATCTCCTACAACATCCCAAACATTGAATGAGTCAAATGGCTTTTATTATTGAAATGTCCTCCCACTCACCTAATACATTTTTCAAGGTCTAGGAAGAAATACTCAACTTTACCTTTACTTTCCACTTCTCTCTTTCTGTTCTTACGATCCCCTAAAACCAGAAGCAATTGCTTTTTCTTCCTAACTTCCTATGTCATATCCTATTTCTGTCAGATAACAGCAATGTTTGTGTCCTCAACATTAAAGGGAAAGGGTTATCTTCCTTAAATTCCTGTAATAATGCTGGAATTTGGCCCACTTGACCTTGATGTTTATATATTTACTCAAAGTCAAAGGAAATCCTTTCTTTCTTTTTCCTCCAACAGAGCCCATTTCAAGTGTATTATCTTAATGCAAAATCCTATTTTGAATTTCAGAAGCTGAATTTCAGCTCTTTCTCCTTTTGCTCCCATAACTTACCCAATCTGCTCCCATCCGTCCTGCACCCACTCCCATTCCAGGCAGATGAAGGGTTGAGTAGGAGGAAAATCTTACATGTAGAACTCTCACTTATTTTTATAGAATATTAATCCCATGAAAATTAATTCTTGACTTAACAGGCTGTATAACAGAGTGGTTAAGAACATGGGCTTTGAGGGGCGCCTGAATGGTTCAGTAAGTTAAGCATTTGACTCTTGGTTATGGCTCAGGTCATGATCTTAGAGTTGTGAGATAGAGCCCTGCGTCAGGTTCCATGCCCAGTGGGGAGTCTGCTTGAGAGTCTCTCCCTCTTCCTCTGCCCCTCTTCCACCATGTGCGCTCTCTCTCTCTCTCTCTCTATCTCCCCAAAATAAATAAATAAATAAATCTTTTTTTTAAAAAAAGGGAAAGAGAAAAGAATAGAAAGGAAAAGGGAGACAAGAAAAGAATATAGGCTTTGAAACCATATAGTCCCAAGTTTCAGATTCTGTTCTATAACTTCACGGCTCTTTTCAAACTTTCTGAAGGATTTACTGCTGCTGACTAAATGGAAACAGGACTGACTATAAGGAAAAGGGGGAAGTTGCAATGTTACAATCAGCAGCAGCATCATCACTTTCATTCTCCTCCTCCTCACAGCTGCTAGTAGCTACCCACTGAAGTTCTATTATGCCCTGGTTGCCTTTGATGGAAAAACTGAAGCTTCGCGAGGTTATATAACTTGCCAAAGTCATGCAGCCTGAGAGTGGTAGAGCCAGGATCTTAACTTTTGACCATCTCACTCTGAAACCTCCGAAAAATCCAATGGCCAATTCACAGATTATGAAACTGGAGCTCAGAAGATTTAAATAACCTGCCTGGGGCCATACCACCAGGACACTTGTGCTCAGCCAGTGCTCTTTCTACTCGGCCCCACTGCTTCTTAGAAGCATGGGGCATAGCGTATGCAATCCTAGGCTGCCTCCCAAGCTCTACACAGGAGAGAATCAAAGAACAGTAGAGCTGGTAGAAGTTTTGAGACTGAATAGGAATCTCTCATTTTGCACAAGTAAATTCTGAAGCACAAGTATATACATGACAAGAGCCAGGTCTAAAACCTAGATCTCCTAATTCCACGATCTACATTCTTCCTCCTTCCTCCCTGCACCCACTAGATGTTTATTTTGTCCCATTCCAGAACCTGACAGAAGAGAAATGCAAAGGAAAGAACAGGTGGTGGCAGTCAGAAGAGAGTGGGTGGACCAATCCTTGCAAATCTTAAGAAAAGAAAGGGGTGCTGGCCCAGGCCCAAGAACTGTCCCTGGGGGCTTCTGTCAGCAGGGATCCCCGCATCTCTGCATACATCTGAAAGAAGTGCCTGGCAGATTCAATCATACAGTGACTCAAATGTCACAGCATGACTATAGAGAAAGAATAATAGTGGGAGCCTGCCGGCCAATTTTCAGCAGAAGGGCTCAGGATAAGGAAGCTTAAGAAAATTGCCAAAGAGAATGATAATGACAATAATAAAAACAAATAGCTACCACTTACTGAGTACTTGTGTGTCTGGCACTGGGCTACACACTTTACATATCAACCTGATGAAGGACCTTTATTATCCCCATTTTACAAGGGGCAAACTGAGGCGTGGTGAGGCTGAAGAAATTCACCATGGACATGCAGCTTATAGGGGATATGGTTTGGGTATGAATTCAAGTCTGCCTAACTTTAAGTCTGTGTACCTAAGTACATACTCATAAAGCAGGCTTTAGGTATCCAGGTGACACTGAGGGCTTGGTATTTCATCTCCCTTCCTCCTCACAAAAAACCCCGCCAAGTACAGAGTAGTCTCTTCATTTTATAGGAAAGGTAAAATCAGCTTGAAGACCCTAATTGTTCAAGGTCACACAGCAAATTAGTGAAGGACCCAGGATTCAAATTCTAGTCAGATTTATTATGAACTTTATGATGAGCATAGACATAACAGCAACAAAAGTTAACACATCTGGCTAAAAATAATTTTAGTGGGAGTTGTCTATTTGGCTTATTACTCATAATTAACTCCTAATGACTCTGATAAGCTACCTGCAACCCAGGCCCAAGAAAAGAGACAAGAAAAGCATGAACTTCATTTAACCATTTCCCTGTGAATGTCAAACCACTCTCTTGACAACTTTTACCATCCTAAGTGACAATAGCAGTTGTATAATCAGGAGCACTCTTAGAGTAAAGGTATTCATTGCTTTCCCATGGGCTCTTGATCTAACTCAAAACCACTTTTGGTAGGTCAAAAAGAAAAAAAAAAAAGGTGGACAAAATATAAATGATACATATAGCAAGAACTCAGGAAAGCTTTCTCTCCCTGGAAAATTATAGAAGCCATCCCAATAGAAATCCAGTTCCATAATCCCAAAGACTCCTACTCCACTAGTCTTTACCTCTTTCATGTACGCAAATTCACCAAAAAGGAAATAAACATGGCTTTTAAATATTTGAACACATGTTCCTCATCACTCATAGAGAAAGGTAAATTAAAAACACACAACAAAGTCAATTTCAACCACAAAATTTTGGCCAAGTTTAGGGGATATCACTCTCATGTACCAACGGTGGGAGCTTAAATTTGTATTTCTTAGGGAGTGCAATTTTGCAACATCAAACTTACAATACATGTACCATCTGACCATAAATCCCCTCCTAAGAATTTTCTTACAGATTTACTTACACAAGTACAAAATGACCTATTTATAAATACGTATTGCAGTATTGCTTGTAATAGCAAAAGAAATGAATCATTAGGGCCCATCAGTAGAAGACTGTTTCTAAATCATGGTTCAGCCATGCAGTGGAGTGCCACACACCCTAGAAGGAATGACAAGCTCTTCATATACAGAGATGGAACAGACTCTGAGATCGACTGTAAAGTGACATGTACAAGGTGCAGGACAGTGAGTGTTAGATATTACTATGTGTCTAAAAAGTTAGGAAGAAAAATAAAAAATATGTATGTACTTATACATGAATAAAACAAATTTGTAAAGATACACCAGTAAGTAACCAACATTCACTGCCCTTCAGGAAGGGAAGGGGGTGTCTCAGAAACAGAGAGGAAAAGACGATTCATTTAATCCCCTTTGTCCCTTTTGAATTTTTTACCATATAATTTTTTATATCTCGTATTCAACATTTTTTTCTAAAATAAAATAAAAATAAATTATTCACTTCCCACAGTAGATGAGGTGCAGAAAAGACCTAGAGTAGGAGGAAATATATATTTTCTTTATATATCTCTGAATTATATATATATATTATATATAATATATATCTCTGAAATATATATTTCTTTATATATCTCTGAATTGTTTGTTATAAACATGTATACTAATTAATTACAACAACTCCAATAAAGATTAAAAAGATACATTTTCTTTTGCCATTCTTAACAAAACATTTTTTGACTATTAACAGAAAGCAACTATTGTGCTCCTAAGTGTTCCAAAAAGCTATTGTGGCTATATCTCCTTTTTCCTTAACAATCAGTTTCCCTTATTTTCCATTTAATAAAAGTTGTTTTTGTTATTGCTTTTTTCCCTAGGGCAACATACAATCCAGCTTGATATCCCCTTAGAGAGACAGTGACGCTTGAGTCCAAACTTGAGATGTTTCTAAAGGTTTCAATGCTCCTGATGGCAGCTGTTCCTTGCATAGCATAGCATTCTGAAATTTGGTCATCCCTGGCCATGCTCTGATCAGTCTCCTTCTTAGAAAATACAACATCAAAAAATTCTATATTTTCGCTTTCATTTGTGAACATGGCCCTAGAAAGCTTTCTGATTCTTTAAATGTTTTCAAATGTTAATTGAAGAGCAGAGCAGCTGTACCAAGTCATAAGCAGCATATCTCCAAGACACTCACTCTGTTCTTTATGAAGTGACATTTCCTACAATCCCAGGAAAATGTGAATAGATAGGAACTAAATGGCTACTCAATCAACAAGCAAATAACCCTTTTTTGATATGTGATTATAATGTGCATGAAACATAAGAGGTTTCCCACTAGACCTGAAGCTGGTAAAGTAAAACTGTCAGTGGCCAGTAAACCAACAACTAGCTTCCATGGAATAGTATACAAGACAGTCAAAGAAGCTTCAGCTTCTGTTAATGTATACATACATAAAATAGAACCAAACCTATACAGAATCATGTTTTGGCCCCATACATGAACTATTTTTTAACAAAACACTAGGCACTAGTGAGTAGATAAGCGGCCAGGAGAGAAAGCTTATTAGAAAATGTCTTTTGATGGATTCCTGGGTGGCTTAGTTGGTTAGGAGTCTGCCTTTGGCTCGGGTCATGATCTCAGGGTCCTGGGATCAAGCCCTGCATCAGGCTCCTTGCTCAGTGGGGAGCCTGCTTCTCCCTCTGCCTGCTGCTCCCCTAGCTTGAGCTTGCATTCTCTCTCTCTCTGACCAATAAACAAATAAAATCTTTAAAAAAAAAAAAAGCCTCTTGAGCATTAACTACTAGGAACTAGGAAGAGTAATAAAAAGATAAAATCACTTCCTAGGGTTTGTAATGCAACTTCATCTGTAGCTCCTCAGTGCAGCTGGAATCCTTGCTACCCCCAACACTGGTATTGCAGCCTCATCCAACTATCCAAATGGCTAGTATGAAATCATTATTCAAAAAAAAATTTTTAAGTGTGTCCCACAGGCCAGCAGTCTCAGCATTACTTGGGAGCATGTTAGAAATGTAGACTCCCAGGACCCCTCAGACTATGAAATGAGAATCTGCATTTTAACAAGATCCTGAGGAAGTGACTCATACACACATAAAGTTTGAGAAGCACTGGTGTAAGAGCAAAAACATAAAAGGCACTGTAGACCTACATTGAAATCATAGCTCTGGCACTTAGTTTTGTGAATGAGCAAATTATGTAACCCTTTGAAGTTCCAAGTGCCTCATTTTAAAAATGGAAATGATATGTTTGTTGTGACAATTAAGAACATATATGGAAAAGGCCAAGCAGGTAAGAATTCCATGAAATAGTAACGCTCTTCCTCTACTCTCCTTCCCATTTTAAGAGGAAAGAGAAATATTAAATAAAAAAAAAAAAAAGAAACCATACAAAGACCACCACATTTAGAAATTCTTAAATCACCCTACAATAATATTGATAACTAAGTTAAGACTTCAATACACATCTAAGCCAAGAGTCTTTGATTCTGCTAATAGACTGAAGTTCATGCTCTTCCATAGTCATCACTGATATAATACAGGTTACATTTTAATATATATGGAATTGATAATAATATGTCAACATTACTGTTATAAAAATACTAAAATTCCATGTCCTGCTGAGTCATTTTTATGTAAAAACAAATCATATGTAAACATCCAGAAGCAAACTTTCCTACGTATGTTTATTCCTTTTACCTTCCAAATCACATAGTCAGTTGCAAATGTTGCAGTTACTATGTCTAAGGGTCTATAAGTTAATACCCTAGAATGCCTTTAAATAAATAGTAACATTAACATGATAACAGACTAACTGTATTTTATAGGTACTTTTGAGCCAGGAACTGTGTTAAATTATTTATATATTTGCAGGAAAACTATGTAAAGAGAAACACTACAGGGAGTTGTTTCATTATAAGAAGAATCTTAAAAGAAATGGTGTAAAGTTATTAGACCTTGGAAATGTCTTTTTTCATGGTGATATAAGGGAGAAAAATTATTTTCCCTCTACCCTTCTGGGTTCTTAGCTGAGAACCCTGTAATAAAAGACAGATTAAAGAGAGAAAAAAAACAAACAGCAGTTGATTAACATGTATATACCACACATACATTGGTGATACCCCTAGAAAAATTAGTAACTCCCCAAGGTGGTGTAGAGTTCAGGGTTAAATACCATCTTAATAGAGAAAGCTGAGGGCGGTGATAGTCCTCTTAGAGGAGAGTAAATGATTTTTAGAAAGAATGAGTGAGACCCAGAGAAGAATAAATGGAAGGCTGGTAGTTTGTGACCCAGTTTGTTTGGCTGTGGTATTGACTTCTAGTCTTCTCCCTTGTGATAGGAATCAATCCTCCCTGTTTAACAAAGCCCCAGAAGGGTATCTAGGACATCTGGGTTTCTTTTGGAGGACCTGTCTTTCCACAGATAAGAGGAGCTCGGAGAAAATGTCTCCCTGCATTTTCTGCTTTTCAATTGTCTACTGCTCAAAATTATCAGTATATCAAAGTGGCATATTTTGAAGTGGCATGTCCTAAACTTCTACAGACATATTTTGGGGTGGCATATTCTGCTTCCTTTCAGTGAAACACAAGCAGCATAAACAACTAGCCAGCTCTCTTTCTAACTATCCCCTCCCCAAACCTACTCTGGAGACTGTAGAAGTAAGAAGGAAGGCAACATCTTTGGTAAATTAATGCAATGACAAAGTGGCCAGGTTGAGGTTAGGAAAGAAGCAACAAATCCTCTTCTCTAGCAAAAAGGAAGAGAGTTTAGTACTGCTAATCAGTAGATTGGAGGGTGGGAGGGAAGCTTTTAGGAATTGCCCATTGCTTTCCCGGCAAGAACCTAAGTGGGGCACTGCCTGCCCAGTCACTACTGAAAGGATTAAAATAGCAACCAGACCAGCAGCAAGCAGCAGGCAGGGACTGTGAAGTAGCATTGATCATTCGAGCAACCAGGTAAGAGCAATGATCAATAGATTTGCCAGGCCTGGAGGCTTTCTCCTGCACAGCCTACTCCCCTCAACCAGAGGCCCACGTGACTACAACTGACCAAGATATTTCCTAAAAGCCTGGGCACAGGCTCTGGATTTTGAGGTTATTCTGCCCCCAACCCACAGGCATATGTACACAAACTAAAGTTAGTATTGAGCCCTTGCCCTGATACTCACATCACTGTAAGAGGTCAATCCCTACAAGGAATAGAAGCTCCAAATAAAATTATGGATCCATCTTAGAAGAATAACAGCTATAAGGAAAAAAAAAAAAAGTAGACAACAAGAAAGCACAATGAATAGACAAGACCAAAGAATAATTTTAAATGACCTCATTAAGGAGTCTTAGGAAGATAAGGAAGGATATTGCAGACCAGAAGCTGAGACAAAAGAAAAGAAGAACCACTGGACACACTAGATATGTAAAATATAACAATTAGGATGAAATGGGTCTGATAGCAGAGCAGACACAAAATACTCTTGAGAAAAAAATAGATCAAAAAGAAATAATCATCATGAATATATATCAATCTAGCAATATGTCCACAAAATACAATAAGCCAATCAGAAGTCTGAGAAGTAATCTCAATCTTCATACTTTATGATTTAAGATGCTCCTCTCAGAAACTGATAGATCAGACTCCAAAATAACCAACTGCATGGAAGAGCTAAATAACACATTGTTCATTCTGCATTTATTGACACATAAAAATTTACATCACCAAAATAATACACATCCTTTTAAAACACATGTGAATATTTATAAAATTAACTATGTACTCAGTCACAAAGGAAGTTTCAATAAATTCCACAGGATCGACATCATGGAGACTGTTCTCTAATCATGATAAAATAAAATTTAAAATGAATCCAAAAGGGTAGGCTTTTAAATTCACACGCCCCCACCCTCCAAAAATCATATTTACTAAACAATCATTATATTTAAAAAGAAATTATAAGGACAATTATAAAATATTTGAATTAAACAGTAAAAACACATTAAAAATTTGGCATGCAGCTAAATAAGTGCTTAAAAGGAAAGTTGTAACCTTAAATATATTTGTTGAAAACCAAGAAAGCATGAAAGCAAGTGAGCAAAGCATTTAACTCGAAATAAAATCAGTAAAAGAGCTGTAAGTAAACACAAGGAGCCAGGTAGAAAGGAAATAACAAAAATAAGGACAAAATCAATGATATAGAACATTAAAAAAAACAAATAGTGAAGTTTAATAAAATCAAAAGCTGATTCTTTGAAAAGATTAATAAGATCAATAAAGTTCTGATAAAACTAGGAAAAAGAGAAGAAAATAAGCAAAATGTGGAATTAATGGGGGGAAGTAACTTAGACACAAGATTATTTTGAAAAATTCAGCCTTAGAATTAATACGATAATGAATTGAGAAAACCCAGATGAAAGAGGTAATTGCTGGGAAATTATGAAATGCCAAAGTGGCACTAGAACTACAGAAACCTTGACTAAAAGTTCAAAGAAGCTTACTTTACACAACACTAAACAGAGATTGTGATAGATTAAGACATTTGCAATGTCAAAATCAATGTGGCAATGCTATTTAGAAAACACCAGGAACTAGAACAAAACACAAGAAAAAGACAAGAAACCCAGTAGAAAAATGGGCAGAGGAAATGAATTGTTGGTAATTTACAAAAGAAAAATCAAATGGCTCACAATGCTTGACCTTACTAGGAATAAGAAAAACACAAATGAAAACAATTTTTTTCCCTCACAACACTTTACACTCCTGAGATGGTTAAAAAGAAAAACAAAAGAGAAAGTCATAATTGCCAAATATGGACACACATGTGGGGAAATGGGGACCCTTGTGTGCTGTTGCTGGGGTTGGATGTTGGGAGGGAGGTAGATTGGTGAAGTTATTACAGGGAACAAAATCTGCAACCCCAAAATGTGTCTCTTTGGCATGTGGATTATTTTAAGCTGAGTATTTTTAAGAAACAGAAGGCTCAGGAGGAAACTTCAATCTCCAGCCAACTGCCTAAAAGAATTTAGGTAGAGGGCTTGCTCCAGGAAGGGAGCTATCACCATAGATAACAACAGAATAACAGGAGCTAGCAGTGGTAAAAAGGGAGAAATTTAGCAGTCTGTTTGTAAAATTCCCTCTGTCCTATTGTTTTTGTATGGTCTGGCAAACACATGAATGGTATTCCTTCCCTTTGAAGACCCAGACCTTATCCTCGCTCCTTAGCTCTGGAAAGCACATGAGCCTCAATTACCTGACTGCCTATGAGCCTCAAAATTTTTGGAGCCCCCACACATACGCAATCAAAACAGATTTTCTCCTGTTAATCTGTCTCACGTCAATTTAATTCTTAGACCAGCCAAAAGAACCTTGAAATACAGAGAACATTTGTTTTTCTTTCCATCACTATTCTGGAAAGGAATTTGGTAAGGCTTTCTGAAATTAAACATGTGTAAACAAATATCCAGCAATCCCACTGCTGAATACATATACCCTCAAAGAAACCCAGGCACAGTTCTACACGTACAAGAGGTACATGCACAAGAATCCTCAAGGCAGCCTCTCTGTGGAAGTGGGTTGTCGGATATCACTATCATGTCCATCTCCAGCAATGTGGATAAGTAATACGTGCTGAATTAATACCATGAAGTGACAAATACATACAGTAACATGACCCGATAACAAAAATAGATTGTTGAAAGAAATAAGAAATAAAACGGTGTCTACAAGTACAATAGTACTTAAGCAGATTTTACAACGCACAGTCACAAAAATAAATATTATGTAGTCTCAGGATGTATACATAGTTAAATGCATATGTCATTTTGTTGGGGAAAATCTGAAGCAACTGAGGAAACTCAAGTGGCACACGGAAATCTGGGAGAACACAGCTTTATTTTTGCCAGCAGGCTCAGTGGGATCCTTCCCCAAAGACTGAGCACGGGGCAGGGGTGGGGTGAGTTTTTATGGTCATGCGTGATGGGGGATGGTAACGGGACATTTTCCTGCTGTTTCTCAGGGCCCATTGACCCCCTTTATGCGGAAGTATAATCTATACGGAAGCGTTTCAGAAGAGCTCTAAGTCATCCCGGGGAACTTGTTTTCTTTTCTTAGCCAAACGGGGCGGCTCTTTGGTTTTTCCTTCTGCCTCAGCAGGAACAAAGGAGAGCAGCGGTCAGGAAGGGCCTGACACCTGGGAGTTTCTATCCGCCTCAATTTATGCACTTATATATCAAACACAGAACACTGCCTTTAGTGGGAAGGGAAGAAGATGGAGGTGAGGAGCAGTAAAGTGGGAGACATGTGAGAGTGTGGAGAGAGAGAACAACGTCTCTCCCAAAAGGCAATTGGGTCTTCTGATCAAGACAATCTTACTCTCAGCAGATGATCCAAGGGTTTCCAATTAAAGCAAAACAAGAAGACTGTGACCAGATACTAAGAGCAGTATCATAGAAGGATAAAGAGCAATGCAAGAATCAATAGGGGCCTCCCTTGAGGTTGAAGAATAAACACTGGCCATTGTAAGCTAGATAAGGAAACCAGCATGATAGAATAATGTCCCTGATTCCTGGAAAAGAGCTTCTCAAACCCTTGGTGTCTCCTGGATGATAAAAGTATCTTTGTTTGCTAATAAGAGGATTCCTGGCTGCCTTTAGTTAGCTTCATGGTGGCAGCTGGTCACCAAAAACACCAAACCATCATTAGAGAGTTTAAGAACTTTAATAGTTTAAGAGTTAAGAACTTTAAGCCCACTCACTCCTCCACCCATTGCGGCAGGGAAGGAAGGAGTTAGAAATTGAGTTCAGGGGCGCCTGGGTGGCTCAGTGGGTTCAGCCTCTGCCTTCAGCTCAGGTTATGATCCCAGCGTCCTGGGATTGAGCCCTACGTCGGGCTCTCTGCTCAGCAGGAAGCCTGCATCCCCCTCTCCCTCTGCCTGCCTCTCTGCCTACTTGGGATCTCTCTCTGTGTGTCAAATAAATAAATAAAATCTTAAAAAAAAAGGGGGGGGGTGCCTGGGTGGCTCAGTGGGTTAAGCCGCTGCCTTCGGCTCGGGTCATGATCTCGGGGTCCTGGGATCGAGTCCCGCATAGGGCTCCCTGCTCAGCGGGGAGCCTGCTTCCCTCTCTCTCTCTCTGCCTGCCTCTCTGTCTACTGTGATTTCTCTCTGTCAAGTAAATAAATAAAATCTTAAAGAAAGAAAGAAAGAAAGAAAGAAATTGAGTTCAATCACCAGTGGCCAATGACTTAATCAACTGTATCTACATAATGAAACCTCCATAAAAACCCATAAAAGATGGGGTTTGGAGAGCATTCAGGTTGTTGAACACACTGATGTGCTGGGAAGGTGGGTCACCCAAAGAGAGCATGGAAATGTCACCTTGCTTCACCCTCGTATCTTGCCCTATGCCTCTCTTCTATTTGGTTGTTCCTGAGTTGCCTCCTTTAAATTAAACCAGTAAACATAAAAAAATTATTTTCATGAGTTCCATAAGTTGTTGTAGCAAATTATCAAACAAAGCTCCAGTGCATAGCTGGTTGGTCAGAAGTATTAGTAGCCCAGGACTTGCAGCTGGGATCTAAAGTGGGGGCAGTCTTAGAGGACTGAGGGATCTAACACTATTCCAAGTAAATAGTGTCAAAATTGAATCAAATTGTTGGACATCCAGCTGGTGTCAGAGAACTGGAGAAGCGGTGTCAGAGGGAATCACAGAACCAGCCAGATCAGTCATAGTGGCTTAGGGAGTGAAGGATTTGCCAACTTCCTGTGATAATCACCAAACAAATGTAGTTTGATATTATTTTATGTCCATCAAGTGTATTAATGAAACTCTGGGCTATAAAGCAATGGTGTTAAGATCTCTACCAGTCCCAAATATGTAACACAAAACTGTAGCACACATTAATGTAAGAAGTAATGTAATGTAATCTTAGAAGAATTAATCTTTGTGGCATCAACAAGAGGCACAAAAATTATTTATTAAGTAAAATACACTAACCAAATTCATTTGCACTAGCTACGGTAGGATTTTCTTCTGACCAGAAAGTTCACGAACACATTGTTCTATCTGCATACTTTTCCACTGGATATAGAAATAACAAATATTAGCAGGTCTAAGGCTGATAGAATAGTTTGTTTTTCCCGTCAAGCCTCTTTCATAATGGCAAAATGGCCTCTCCCATCTCAGTTCAGAAAATCTGGCCTTGGCCCAGATTTGTAGCATTTACTTAATGGCCAGGAAGGCTGAATCCTGCTTATCCAACAATAAAAATTTTGTGGCCTGCCATTATAACTACAAAGAATCTTTATCCACCTAAAAGTAATGTCCTCTTGTAACTCCAAGGGAATTCAGTCATAAGGAAAAAAAAAAACAACAACAACAATTATGCAAGGAATGAAATGCAGGCCATAAGTGCAGGTGTACAAAATGCATCTTTCTTTATTACTCCATAATTATTTAATTTCTGGTTTGGGCTCCTATTCTCCAAAGTCAACTTGGAGTTGTGTCTGAATTCTGGGGCTCTCAGACAACAGTTAGGCATTAAGAGGTGGTAATTGACCCTCAGTATTACTTGTCCTCACGTGCATCTTCTAAGACTCCAGAGTCCCAGCAGATCGAAGCTGGCTTATCAGGGGATGCTGTAGTGTGGAGGAATCTGTCATACTGTCCACACAGCTCTTGCAGACCTAGCCATGTGCTGCTTCCATGGCACTCCGGAAGGCACAGAAGGAACCACTCTGCTGAAGCCCGTTGTCACTGACTGTGATACCATCTAATCCAAAGACTTGCTCTCTTCTCCAGACCCTGAACCCAGAAAACAGGCCACAGGGCCACCATCTTTGGGACGCAGGGTAACTGTTCTGCTCATTTCTCCTTCCCTACTCCTTTCTCTTCTCCCCATCAGTCTAAGAGAATGTCTTCTGCTTGTGGGTTAAGGAAGCCTGCTCTCCCTCAAGGTGCTTCTTGTCAGCATTCTATCCATGCCCTAAACCCAAAGTTGTCTCCACTATCCTGAGAAGGGGAATCCAGGAGGAGAATTTTTCTCTTCTTCCCAACCTGTCATGAACCTCCCTGAGGAAACAGGCCCAGAGGATCCTACCTCAAGGAAGCAGGGAGAGGTTTTCCAGGGAAAAGGGGGAGAGGGCAAAAAGTGATTTCTAGGAAAATTAAAACGGCCCTCTCAAAAGTGTTATTCTGCAACATTTTTACTACCTCTTCCTAGACAATTCACTATGTTCCATATCTAAAATACCACCGTGCTCAAATAAGTCCTTAACAGACAGGGACGGCCAAGAGGAAGGGCAGGCATGTAACAGAACGTTGAATTCAAGTCAACAACTAAATGCTGAAAAGGATTGGGTATAAAATTCTTTGCATTCCAAGCCACGTCACTAGGAGATGATTTACACTCCAAAATGTAAACTTGCTCGCACTAGATCCTGCTGTCAATACTCAGAATGAGATTGCTGTTCTTCAAATTCGGAAGGTAAAGGAATTACATTGAAACTTCCACCTATTTCATTATCAATGAAACAGAAATAAGAAGACTGGCACTTAGTTCTAAGTTCACAGAGATGTACAAACTCAGGACAGAGTGACTTGGTTAGAGCTCATTACGGTATAACAGGCAGATCTCCATCTCAAACTGGCTTAAAGCCTACAAAAAATTATTTTTCATGTGAATGAAACAGTGGTGACAGTGCAGGCTCCCTGCTGGACCATAACATCAACATAGTTGAGGCTTGGTTTCTCTGAGGGTTTATCATGTAAGATAATGCATACACTCTGGTATGAGAGAGATATAATAAACACACAAGACATAAAATATGATGTTTGTTTCAAAAGTCCTCTGGCAAAAATAAACTGAAGCATAAGAGAGTGATGGGAATGCTACATTAGCAACAGTGAGCAAGGAAGTCCTTTCCGAGGAAGAAGCATTTCACCTGAGTCCTAACTAAGGTGAGACACTGGCCATGATAAGACCTGGGCAAAGTGTGTCAGGCAGCAGGAGCATCCACTGTAAAGCCCCAAGAAGAGGAGTTTGTGTGGCATGCATGCTGGAGGAATAGCAAGGGGGGCAGTGTAGTTGGGGTACTCTAAGCAAGAAGAAGAGCAGCATGGGAGGTGTTGGAGGGGATGTGGAGAAAGGGGAACCCTCTTACATTGTTGGTGGGAATGCAAGTTGGTGCAGCCTCTTTGGAGAACAGTGTGGAGATTCCTCAAGAAATTAAAAATAGAACTTCCCTATGACCCTGCAATTGCACTCCTGGGTATTTACCCCAAAGATACAGTTGTAGTGAAAAGAAGGGCCATCTGTACCCCAATGTTTATAGTAGCAATGGCCACAGTCGCCAAAGTGTGGAAAGAACCAAGGATGCCCTTCAATGGACAAATGGATAAGGAAGATGTGGTCCATATACACTATGGAGTATTATGCCTCCATCAGAAAGGATGAATACCCAACTTTTGTAGCAACATGGACGGGACTGGAAGAGATTATGCTGAGTGAAATAAGTCAAGCAGAGAGAGTCAATTATATGGTTTCACTTATTTTTGGAGCATAACAAATAGCATGGAGGACATGGGGAGTTAGAGAGGAGAAGGGAGTTGGGGGAAATTGGAAGTGGAGGTGAACCATGAGACTCTGGACTATGGACTCTGAAAAACAATCTGAGGGGTTTGAAGTGGTGGGGTGTGGGAGGTTGGGGTGCCAGGTGGTGGGTATTATAGAGGGCATGGATTGCATGGAGCACTGGGTGTGGTGCAAAAATATTGAATACTGTTATGCTGAAAATAAATGTAAAAAAATTAAAAAAAAAAAAGAAGAAGAGCAGCATGAAATGAGGAGAGGTAAGAAGACGAGACATGATGGGAGAGACTTAGTAGGCAGAGTGCAGATGTGGGATATTAGTTCAAAGGTGACAGGAAACCACCAGGGGGTTTGAGCAGGGAAGCGTTTGATATGTTTTTAAAGGATGTGCAGAATAGTCAATAGGGGTGAATGAGCAGAAGCAGGAAGTACAAGTAGGGATGTATCTTTGAAAAGATACATCCAAATCCTTTCCCCCTGCAATCTGTGAATGGGACCTTATTTGGAAAAGGGGTTTTTGCAGATGTAATTAAGTTAAGGATCTCAACATGAGATCATCCTGGACTTGGAGTGGGCCCTGAATCCAGTAGCAGGTATCTTCCAAGAGAAGAGCAGAGGGAGACAGGACACACAGAGACAGAAAGAAGAAGGCTACATAGAGTCTGAGGCAGAGAATGGAGTGATACTGCCATAAGCTGAGGATTACTTGGGACCACCCAAAGCTGGCCGAGGTAGGGAAGGAATCTCCACTAGAGAGTTTGGAGGGAACATGGCCCTGTCAATACCTGATTCCAGATTCTTGGCCTCCAGAATTAAGAAAAAAAAAAAAATTGCTATTTCAAGCCACAAAATGTGTAGTACTTTGTTATAGCAGCACTAGGAAACTAATACAACAGATCTCATGGCATCCAAGCAAAAGATGCTAGTGGCCCAGACAAAGATGACAGTGGTATAGATGGTGAAACCGGTCCCCTGCGCTTACAGTTTGATGGTGGAGATAAAAAATAATAGTTTCCTAGAACTGAAAGGATTTCCTACTCTACTATCATCCAAAAGAGGAGAGAGGACCTCTTCCCACGTTCACCAGCCAAAATCCCGAGTGTCATTCTGAATGAGCCATTCTAGTCATAAGCCTTCCCTGGGTCAGACAGACGCCATGCACAAAAGGGCACAGGCCTGAGCTATAAACTATAGAGGACACGGTGTCCTACAGCTCTTTCATCTTTCCTAAGCAAACCCAAATTTATCTCAACCATCTGTCCCTCTTGAAGGGAGCCCACAACGTTGCATCAGGGAAAACTGACCCCATCTCCAGGTCTGGGATAGATCAAAGTCAGTCCCAGCTGAAGGATCTCATTAATGTGCTGCAGAAATGAACACTTGGAGCACTGAGTCACTGACCTCCTCAGCAGTCACAGTGGCTAGGTGATCTGAGTCAGTCACAACCCCCAGGATCAGTCACTTCTAGCTCCAAACCTTCTAGCCCCATTCTTGCCCTAGGAAACCATCAAATATTTTTATTTCAAATGTGTATCATGATGTGGAGGAAAAAAAAAAAAAAAAAAAAAAAAAAAACCAGGGCTGTTGATAATCCCCTACACTGCCAGTAATTTATTTAGGAGCCCAAACCTAAGCCAATGAGTTTATAAGCTCATGGCATTCCCTGGGGAACTTGGCCTGGGGTGAACCTGATATCAAAGGAACTTCTCTGCCTTTCTGCCTCTCTCTCTCTCTCTCTCTCTCTCTGGACATGAACAAGGAAACATGTACTCCTACATCTACTTATAGCCACCTTGTGACCCATGGCAGCCAACTGGAGATGAGCACAGACACATGGAGAATAATATAGAAACAGACTTGGAAGCTTGATCATACCATGCTTTCAGCCCATTCGTCCTCTCTGGACTTTGAACTATGGAAACTTATGAATTTCCTTATTTTAAACTTGTTGGTGTTTGGGTTTTGGTTACCTGTATCTCTGTGCATCCTGACAAATCTAGCACCTTTCCCAGAACCATAGAGGTAAGAGAGAGTTCATTCTAAGTGGCTTAGCTTAATTAGGGTCACTTCTGGAACAGGGAAGAAGTCAACTTCATCTAAGTCACATGGCTAAAATGTCCAACCATAATGTGGATGAAATTGTATAATTTTTAAATAATACATTATTTTATCACATTATTCAGTCATCAAAGGAAAACAGGGGCCTGGAAGAAATACTTGTTATAGCATATTTGAAAAATATTTGGAGTAAGAGAATTAACACTATTTTATTCTTGAACTATTCTGTAATGGATTTAGTTGGTCTCTTTAGAGATTATAGCACCAGACCCATCAAGAAATAATATACAGAGTGAGTGCCTTTATTTTTATAGGTATAACAGTTGTTTCTCTGGATATTAACCTGGGAAAGGACATTCAAAGCAGTAAAACAACTGTTTAATGGCAGAACAAACCAACCAACAAATCCTGAGCCACCAGTAGCATGTTTGATATAATCCAACTTGGCCCCCATCCTCAAGCCACTTGTCCCCACTCAGGCATAGAATGAAGAATAAGGGCCTACTACTCAAAAAAACACAGAAACCATGCTGCTCTGGGAAGGAAGATGCAGCAGAAGCCACAGACTAGCTGCTCACAGACAAATTCAGCCCACAGACATGTCTTGTTTCACGTGCATCGTGTAGATCATTAAAATTTCATCCTTGTGAGACCATTCTTAAACTGGCCAATTTAATTTTCCCTTTCAGGAGCCCAAGCTGCAGCTTTCCCATTTCCTTTTTTTTTTTTTTTTTTTTTTTTTTTTAAGATTTTATTTATTTATTTTGGCAAGGAGAGAGAGAGCACAAGTAGGCAGAGCAGCAGGCAGCTGGAGGGAGATAGATCCTAGGACCCCAGGATCATGACCTGAGCTGAAGGCAGCTGCTTAACCCACTGAGCCACCCAGGTGCCCCCACATTTACTTCTTTATTTGATTTTGACCTGAAATCCTGTGAACAGTCTAAGGAGTGCTCATTCCCCTTCTGAAAACTGAGAACATGGGCCAGAGTAGTCAAGTGGCTGACGCATGGTCCTGTTTCTCAGCAGGAGAGATCAAACCAGAGTGAGCTCTGCAGAATCCTATTCCGTTGCCCTGCTCACCGAATCATGCCGTGACTATTCACTCCACCTCCCTCCCCACTTAGACAGAACTACCGCACTGCCATTATTGCTCCATACAAGACAAAGAACATAAAAAATCTTTTAAAGAAGAGAGTGACCAAAATTTACACTATTTCTGAAACGCTCTTGATCCAATAATAAAACACTAAAGTACATGGATGAACATCCTTAATATGCGAAAATAATGTTCCAGGAACATTTTATGAGGACAAGTGCATGAAGCTACATTTTTATGAGTGTGTGTCATATTTGCCTTGCCTTAGCATTCTTTTCCACCTTATCAAAGGCGATGGCATGGAGGAGTTAAGGGGCACAGTTTAAGGTATAAACTGACAATATTACCCCTTTAACATAATGATTTGATAGATGTGACCAATCCACCAATGTGGCATGAAGCAAGTTTCTGAGCGAAGACAAGTTAGAAAGAGAATAAAAATTAATAATATGTATTTAGGACTGGGGGGAATTAAAAGAAAATAAAAAACACAGTTCTTCCCATCAACATTTGTTCAAAACCCCGAGGCAATTACTACCTGACCACTGATGGTTGCCTGGACCACAGAAAGAAGACAGGCCACTGAGAGAGGTCAGAGTGTAGATCTTAGATTTCAATTATATCTCAGTAACACTGTCATTTTATACCAAGTGGAGGGCATTGGCTAGAAAAGACTACTAGGTTAAAGATTAATTCTAATACAAAAAAAATTTCCACAAAATTAACAAACTATCCAATTTTAGCTATGATTTCTAAGACAGTTTCCTTCTGTGACTCCGCATTCAAAGATCCATAAAGCAGCCTTTTTTGGATTTATTTCACATTCCTCTAGCAGATCCCACAGTGTTCAAAGGAGCGACAGCCAGAATTGGCACAGTGGTTTCCGGTATTTTCCTTGTATCTGAGGAGAAACAGGTTGTAAAGGACTAATCAAATGCTGTCCTCGCAAGAGCAAGAGACAGAGACGCAGGGAAGGAAGGCACTTCCTGCTAGTCTCCACTCCCCTCCACCGGCCCTCGTGCACCTGCAGTGACCCCCAAACCCCAGAGGCTGGAATCAACATGGAAAGAATCCAATTAATATTTGTGAGTAGACAAAGTAAAATCTTCATAGAATATAAGAGCAACCTGAATTCGTGCTTTTTAGTGGGGAAAAAAAAATCATTAGGGTAATTGACTAATATATGACAAGCTGCAGCTGGTTTGCCTCCCGCTGAATCCTGGGTTTGCCCCGTGCAGAGAAAACCCCAAGAACTTGTTCAAATATGCCACTCATCCCTCTTGTGACAGCTTTCACTAAATAGTTGGGGTAGAGAGGCTCTGAATGGTGCTTTTATTTTTTCCATCAAGTCACTCTGCATTTGCAAAATAGAGTTACTCTCAAATGAGTGGATTTTAACTTTTTACTAAAAGTCATAGAGAACTACAGCCTGGGGAAAATGTGACATCCCTAGAATTAAGTCTAGCAACCAAAGGGGTGCCATCCAACCCTTTCACACCTGTTTAGAGATGCTGTGATCCCCTGAGAATAGAAAGAGTGGGAGTATGGAAGCAAGCTCAGGGTTCCCCCATAACCACGGATGAAAACCAACAGGGTGTGGAGGCCTGATGGAGAGGGCAAGGCTCTCCTGGCTTTGAAAGGTATAGAGTTGACTATGTACATTAGGAGGATAAAGAAAAGGGAAGAGAGAAAAGTAACGCTAGGGAAGTAATGGCCCCATTGTGAGGTCAGCTAAAATACCAAAGACTATCCAGGTTCCACTGAGAGCTAAAATTTGAAGACTAAATGTATTTACAGAGGAGGAGTACAAAAATGATAACTTCATTGTGCATGACTAGTCGTGCCAATTCATCACAGACTGATGCCGTAGTAAGATAAATTGAAAATGAATTATTAGAAAAACATTTATGCACTTAGATGCTGCAGCAATACCTGACTGCCATAGGACTGTGAAATGCTTCCTCTTGGTTTCTCTGCTGATCTTTTCTCAGCCCAGGAACATGGAGTTCAAAGGTGGGCACTGGTTTGTGGACCACTCGGAATAGCACTGGCTTACTCCACACAGACTGGTCACAAAGGAGTTCACCTGCAAGGCATCCTTCCGCTTGGCAGACATCGCTTCCAAGGAATGGCTTTCCAAAGGCAGAAACTGTGGGTCCCTCTTCCTGATAAAAGCCTGGGTACTAGCAACAGAAATATAGCTTTCAAGTTGGGGGATGTGGGGACACAGAAGATAAAGGCAGGTAGGAATTTGCTTAAACAGAACGATACACAAAATCTAGTCATGTGACACCAAAATAGTCAAGCTTCCACGAGGAGCTAAGGAGAGCAGGAACAAAGCATAAATCCTAGATGAGTAAAGAGAAGAGTGCCCATAAGGGCAATTGCAGGGGCAGGGGACAGGAGGCCACTGAAAGTGCCTAGGTGTCCGCTGTGTCTAGTTCCCACCAGAAAGCCACAGTCAGAGCCCCCTCCCCCCCGGCTCAGCACAGGGGAGCACTGCTCAAGGCTCTGTAGAATGAGCACCTCGCCATCAATCCCTGCCAGGAGGCTGAAAAGAAGGCTCCGCTCATCACAAGAAGTTACCCATCATTGCCCTGTATCTATTTTCCTGATATCTGGAGTCACATGCTGTCTCTTAATTTTACTTATGTGTTTTGGAAGCTTTGCGGTTTCTCTGTTTATTAAATCTTCTTTCTGCTTCTTCCCAGAAGCTCTCTTTAAAAACACATAAACAGTTCAATGTGAAAATTAGCCGTGGTTGATTTATAATTCATTCTGGAAGAGCAGCTTTTAAAAAGACAGAGGGAATTAAGCAGAGAGTCAGGCTCAAGATGTACATGCCTCCCTCGGCTTTTGAATTAGATGTGTTTAATGGGAATGTGGATGCTAGGGCTAGGGGTAGTGGATAAAATCTATTGGGCCTGCTGATACTAAACATTCCAGCTGTGAGTGGAATTCATTTTGGAATACACAAAGCGAATGAGCCTGGACAGGCTTTGAAGCTTCCTTTGAAAAGACCTGGCCTCTCCCTACCTTCACCAGTCCACCAGGTTCTCTCTTCTGTGGAAACACTGATCTTTCTTAAAGAGAAGCTCAAATCCCGAAACCCTTCATTATAGCCAGAGGTGAAAAGTAATTTTGAAATGTTCATTGCAATTCCTACTGAGGCCCCACACTCCTTCCATACCTTGACCAGTGGGGTTCTCCACCTGGTTAGCTGGTGAGGCTCCTGAGCCCCATGGGAGGAAGCTCTAGCCCCAGGTGGGGAGCTAAGACATCGAAGGACTCCCAGCATTCAAAGACTTGAGCAACGGAGGAAGTCTGCGTTGTTCCTTCATCTACATTGTTTTAAGTGGTGTTAGCAAAACTAAGAAAGCACGGGAAGCGCAAGTTTGAGCAGAACTCTGTTAGGAAAAGAGAAACCAGGCTACAGACAAGAAGGTGAGAGGCATGTCACAAAAAGTGACTTTAAAGAATCCGTTTCAGCAATTCACCTTTGATTAGAGTAAAAACACTTCCAACTGCTATGCATGAGGCAGTTCCTGAAAAATATATCTATTTTATTTTTTAAAGAATCAAGATTATTTTAGAAGACAAATCGGTATCTACAAGAAAAAGAAGAAGGAAAAAAATAAAACCCTGCTTCTATAATAAGGCCCTGCTTTCATATCTTTAGTTCAGAAGAATAGCCCCAAAGGATGGTACTCATGGTTCATGCAGTCCAGGACTGTGAGTTTGATAACAACCCCCAGGACAAGCCTGAAAGAGCTTGGATGTGCTATTTGAGGTCACCCTGAAAGGGCAGACTGGTCCCAGCTTCTCCAAGGAACCTCTGTCATGGGGAAAAGCACGCACACCCTATTGGAGTCCACTACCATCTCTTGGTGATTCACATATTTAAAAGGTTGTTTTCTGCTCTGAGTAGTAATTCTGATTCTTATTTGTTTACTTTTATAATGTTTTGAAAAACAAGTCATTTTTTTTTTTATCTTATAATCCCTTTCCAGAATTTATCAATTGTAACCAGGTCTCTTACAAACCTTCAACCCTCTAGGATTTAAAAAAAAAAAAATGTTTTTAATGTCTCTACACATAGCATCTATCTTCTCATTTAGTTGCCCCTTTACAACACTTTTCTAGTTATGGTACTCGGAAATTAAATATACAGTTTAATCTTATGACCTCCCTCTTATTAGCTGTATCATTTGACGCAACTCTCATTTTACAGAGTTGGGAACTCGCTCACACTGCACTAGGTCTTCACATCCTATAAGCAATCTACTGTCCCTCCAGAATACTGCACACACACACACCCCACAGCCCTGTACTAAATACTTCCACACACGCTATCTCTGTTAATCCAGAAACATCACTGTCGGGCATATTTTGCCATCCTCATTTTATAGTCAAGGAAACTGAAGCTCTCAAAGTAAATTGACTAAAACTACAGAGCTGGGAAGAGGTAGAGTTGTAATGTTAAACTAGGTCTTCTTCTTGTCTCTTCACTTACTTCTCTTTTCTTTATTGCATAAAGGAATCATGAACAACCTGTTAAATAACTATAGAAAAATGTCATGACACTGTGAGCCAGATCAAAAAACAGAATACTACCAGCATGTGCCCCTCCAATGATCACTTTTCTCTCCAGAGATAACCACTGCCTTGATTCCTGTATTAATAATTTCATTTCTTTACAGTCTTATCAACATTGAATGCATCCCTAAACAACATAATTAATTTTTGCCTGTTTTTGAAATTTGCATACATGGAACCATATGATATGGTTTTAGGTCTAGATTTTCTTACTAAATGTGCATAGGTTGCTCCCAATGCCTGTTGTTCATTCACTGATATTCTCCTCTATACTATACAGGCTGATAATCAGGAACATGCCTTCCCATTGCAGGCATCTTCAGTCAATGTCATTCTGATTGGGCCAGGATTGGTTTGCGCCAAAACCGTAACAGTTTGAACATCACTCTGATTGAATGTCTACATCACAATAGATTTATTCCACTCTACTGTTGAGAAACATCTATCCCTCAATTATATATGCATTTTCAACATGGGTGCTTAAGTGGGTACGAGAAGAATCAATGAAACAAGATGGGATTGGGAGGGAGACAAACCGTAAGTGACTCTTAATCTCACAAAACAAACTGAGGGTTGCTGGGGGGAGGGGGTTTGGGAGAAGGGGGTGGGATTATGGACATTGGGGAGGGTATGTGCTTGGGTGAGTGCTGTGAAGTGTGTAAACCTGGTGATTCGCAGACCTGTACCCCTGGGGATAAAAATATATGTTTATAAAAAATAAAAAATTAATTAAAAAAAATTATATATGCATTTTTACTATTATTTCTTTCTGTGATAAAAAGAGGCTTGAAAGGAAATACCTGCCTCATCACATACCTTTTCATACCTATATTCAATAACTCTTTTCCTACCTATATCACATTGTATACCCTGAAGTTTACCAGTCTGAAGTATTTATAGAATTATGTAGCAAATGCCACTAATTCCAGAACATCTTTATCATTTCTAAGAGAAGTTTTCTACATACAAACATTCACTCCCAGCTCTCTTTCTCCCATCCTAGGCAACCAGAAATCTAATTTCTGTCTCTATGGATTTGCCTATCTGAACATTTCATATAAATGGGATCACACAATGTGTGGCCTTTTATGACAGGATGCCTTCATTTAGCATAATGTTTCAATGTTCATCCATGTCATAGCATGTTAGTATTTCATTCCTTTTTATGACTAAATAATATGTGATTGCCTGGGTGGATATACCACATTTTGTTTATATATTCATCAACTGATAAGCATTTGAGTTGTTTCTACTTTTTGGATATTATAAATAATGCTGTTATGAACATTCATACACAAGTTTTTGTATAGATATATGTTTTTATTTCCCTTGGATAGATATCTAGCAGAATGTTTGGGTCATATAGTAACTCTGTATTTAGCATTTTGAGGAATTTGCAACTGTTTATCAAAGTAAGTGTACCATTTTACATGACCAACAGCAATATACAAGAATTTCAATTTCTCCACCTACTTGCCAACATTTGATACTTTCCATCTTTTTTATTATAAACATTCTAGTGGATCCGAAATGGTATCTCACTGTGATTTTGAAATCTGCATTTCCCTAATGATTAATGATATTAATCATCATTTTATGAGCTTCTTAGTCACTTGCACCTCTTTTGAGAAATGTCTATTCACATCATTTGCTCATTTTTAACTTT
Source organism: Mustela nigripes (assembly GCF_022355385.1). Lineage (NCBI taxonomy): Eukaryota > Metazoa > Chordata > Mammalia > Carnivora > Mustelidae > Mustela > Mustela nigripes. The sequence continues at coordinate 70,994,007 of NC_081562.1, forward strand.
ATTACTCTTTTTATTATTAAGTTCTAAGAGTTCTTTATATATTCTGGATAAAAGTCCTATCAGATATATGATTTGCAAATATTTTCTTCTATTATGCAGATTTGTTAATGTCTTCTCATTTTCTTGATGACATTCTTTGAAGTACAAAGGTTTTTGACTTTGATAAAGCCCATTTATCAGTCTTCTCTTATATCACTTGTGCTTTTGGTGTCATTATCTAATAAATTATTACCTAATTTAGGATTATGAAGATTATTACTGTGTTTTGTCTAAGAGTTTTATCACTTTAGCTCTTACATTTAGGTCTATGACCCATTTTGGAATTAATTTTTCAGTATGGTGTGAGGCAGGGTTCCAAATTCATTATTCTGCATTTGGGTACTCAATTTCCACCAGAACTGTTTTTGGGGAAGACTTTTCTTTCCCCATTAAATTATATTGGCCTTTTCTATAATACCATGAAATGGTAAAGTTAAAGTAAATAAAAAAATATTTTGTTTATGCGCATGGCTTGTTGTATAGGCCAACTATAAAAATAGAAAAATTTTAACAAAAACATATGTGCTATTATGTTGAATGTTTTATGCTAAATGTTTTAATATAGGAAATACCCATATAGAAACATACTATGTAAACTAAGACAGTGATGGAAGAGTATTGGCTAGAAATGTTATTTCCTGTGGTTGGGATGAATAGAAAAGCTACTGAAAAATGGCCTAAAATCCTAAAAGAAAACTCTTTTGTCAAATTTAGAGGACTAGACTACAGAGAAAATGGAAGACCCATAAATAAATGTGGGAGTCAAGGCAAGACTCCCATCTTTGGTGAGAGTTTGACAGCTAGAGTTGATAGACCAAGATCTATCATTTCCTATGCCAAGCTGCACTCAACTGAGCCAACCCAAATGGATCAGGATCACTGATCAACTCCTCTGGTGTGTATCCCTACTGATCCACTCACTTACCACTGAACTCAGGAAAACTGTACAGGTTTGTAATATTAGCTATCAAAATCCAAATCCTTCAAAAGCCACAAATCCGCTAAAAAAGGCACAAGCTCCCACCCTCTCACAACTTCCTTTTCTCATATTAATTCTCATATTAATTAAAACTGAAGTGGGAAGAAGAATTGATCTTCTAAAGACTTCTTTTGTGCCTGTTCATTAAGTAGCCTTGGTACAAAACTCTCAGTTAAAAAGAAAAAAAATTAAAAAAAGAAAAAGAAAAGAAAACGAAAAAAATAAAAATAAGAACTTTGGATTTTGAAAGCAAACGCAAAATAATCTCTAAGAGTATTATCTCACCCTCGTCTGAATTAAAGTTCATCTGTCTTTTGTAGACCCACTTCAACAGTCCTATAAGATCTCCCTGTCGTCTGTCTCCATCTGCTTGGCTCCTTCTAGTTTTACAATTTTTGTAAACATGAAAACTTCATGGCTTTGGAATCCCAGGAAAGATTTTCACTAACAATTGCCCTACCAATAAAGAGGCAAACTGATTGGAGCCTGGATAGAGGAGGAGAAAACCATAAAATTACTTTGGGGGACAGTTGTAACATTTTTAATGTTAGTAGACTGCCTACTAAGTAATTTTATTATCTCAATCTTAAATTTCTTGATGGGATAATTGTGTTGTACTCATGTAGGAAAATATCTTTGTTCTTAGGAGATAAATTCTAAAATATTTAAGAGTGAAGTGTCATGATGCTAAAACTTACTTGAAAATAGTTCCAAAAAAAATAAACACACACACACAAAGTATGGCAAGTATGTAAAGTGTTTTATTTGAAATTGACAAATAAAATGGTTGAACACCAATAATGGTTCAACCATTATTTTATATATGGTTCAACCAATTATACTAAGAGCATATGACTGAATCTAAATTGGGTTTCTCAACATTGGGACTACTGATATTGTTTTAATTCTCTATTGTAGAAGGTATATCTGTGAATTGTAGGATACTTAGCAGCATATCTGGCCTCTTTCTACCAGATGCCAATAACACTCTCAAACTGTGCAACCAACAATGTCTCAAGATATTGCCAAATATCCCCTGGGGGCAAAATCTCTCCCAACTGAGAACCACTAATCTAGAGAAATATATATAAGGGTATGTAAATGAAGGTACTTTTCTTTCAACTTCTCTGTCAAGTTTTTTTCAAAATAATAAGTTAGACAAATAATAATATGGTAATATATTATATGATCTATATTAATAATACTACTGATTATTGATTAATTGATCATTTATAAAACTGATTCTGGCACCAAATTTTTTTCCTGATGTGGTGCTCTCTTTTTTTAATTCTTTTTTTATTCTGTTATGTTGGTCACCATATAGTACATCATTAATTTTTGATGTAGTGTTCCATGATTTATTGTTTGCAAACACCCAGTGCTCCATGCAATACATGCCCTCACTAATACCCACCACAAGGCTAACCCATCCCCCCACCCTTCACCCCTCTAAAATCCTCAGTCTGTTTCTTGGAGTCCATAGTCTCTCATGGTTCATCTTTCCCTCTGATTTCAACCCCCTTCATGTTTCCCTTCCCTCCCCTAATGTCCTCCATGCTATTCCTTATGTACCAAATCTTGATGACCTTTGTGTTTTATTTACTTTTAAAAGACCAAACCCCTGAAAAGTTATATGCATGCATTTATGTTTATTGCAGCATTATTTACAATAGCAAAAATTATCTGCAATAGCCAAGATATGATGGATCCAAGTGTCCATCAATAGATGAATGGATAAAAAAATATGTAGTATATAATGGAATATTATTCAGCCACAGAAAAGAATGAGATCTTGCCATTTGCAACAATGTGGATGGACTTAGAAGGTATTAAACTAAGAGAAATAAATCAGAGTAAAACAAATACTTTAGGACTTCACTCATATACAGAATCTAAAAAACAAATGAATAAACAAACAAAAAACAGAAACCGACCCATAAATACCAAGAACTAATGGCTGCCAGAGGGGAGTGTGGGAGTGAATGGGCAAAATGGGTGAAGGGGAGTGGGAGGTACAGGCTTCCAGTTATGGAATGAGTAAACCATGGGGATAAAAGGTACAGCATAGGAAATATAGTCAATGACATTATAATAGCATTGTTTGGTGACAGATGATAGCTCCCACTGTGGTGAGCATAACATAATGTATAGACTTGTCCAATTACCATATTATACACCTGAAACTAATGTAACACTGTGTGTCAACTACATTTCAATTAAAATAATAACAATAATAATAATAATAATAAAAGACAAAAGCTTCTAAAGAACTGAATTCATAGACTTCTCTAATACTTTACCTGACTCCATACCTGAAGGATAAACTAAAGGCTTCACTGGGCCCCTGTGCACTTGAGCCATAGAGAACTCAATAGAATAGAAAGGAAAATAACACTCTCTGGACACCTACCATATGGCAGGTGTCACTTTATATCACTTACTAAAATTACTGTGAGAGGTGACTCCATTTGTAGAGATGAAGAAATGGAAGATGAAGAAGCAAACTCATTGAATGTAAGCATCCTGATCATGGCGACATGATGGCTAAGAAAGTGAGCAAGGACCAGAGTGCAGAACTGGAGCCCAACTTTTAAGTATGCATTATTTCACCACACTGAGGAAATTTGCTGATCTTGGCCTGTCTGTTATAATATCAACACAAATACCTGTTACATTCAAACAACTTAAAATTGAATACTAGATATCCTATTTTTATTTTTTTAAAGATTTTATTTATTTATTTGACAGATCGAGAGAGATCACAAGTAGGCAGAGAGGCAGGCAGAGAGGGGGGGGAAGCAGGCTCCCTGCTGAGCAGAGAGCCAGATGCAGGGCTTGATTCCAGGACCCTGAGATCATGACCTGAGCCCAAGGCAGAGGCTGAACCCACTGAGCCACCCAGGTACCCCTACACACCCTATTTTTAAAGTTCACCTTACTTTGTGATTTAGTCATCTCTTCTTTTTTTCTATGCCCCCTCATCTCCTTGGCTGCTCCTTTATCGTCACATCCCTCTTGACTATTTCATATAAATCTATTCTCTCTCCCACTCCTCTCTCTCTCCTTCTCACCCTTCTGTTTGGCTTTTTCTGGCACTGACCACACCCCCAGGGAATTACCTTCTGTACTTTCTTCCCAACAAATACAGGCTAAAATGTTTTGTTCTTAAGAGGAATGCTAGTGCTAGTTGCTAAGACTTTTTCACCTTAGCATATTTGGAAGTTTCCTTTCAACTTCCTTATAGATTTAAATTTTTTTCTAAATAAAATATTAGGAAAATAATAATGCCTTACATATAGTAAGCACTTAATAAATCTTAAATGCTGCATTGTTTTTGTTCTTATTTAAGAGTATTAAATTTTTTACCAGGAGTTTCTTTAAACATGAAGAAAAGCAAATGCATTTTCAATTTGATTTAGGGTATCTTTTGATTAGCTGCTGTTGGGTATGGTAATTTTTTCATTTTGGCAGATAATTTTGAAATTGGTTCATCATTTGGAGTCTAGTACCATAAAGTAAGACTAGAGTTTTTTAAATACCTGTTCAATGGAGACAAAGACCAAATTGTAGAAAACCCCTTTTCCATCTTTCACTAGTTTCTCTCTCATCTCACCACACCTGCCCCTTCTCCATTCTCCTTCAGAGACTCTCCTTCAGATAAATCTCCATTGATCAAAACATTAAAAATTATGTCAGTATGAGAAGGCAAAAGTGAAAACAGAGCAAAAACTATTTCCTCACTTGATTTGAACTTCAAACAACACTAGAACCCTCTAGGGACACCTGGGTAGTTCAGGCACTTAAACGCCTGCCACCTTCTTTTCAGGCCATGATCCCAGCATCCTGGGTTGGAGTCCTGAGTCAGGCTCCCTACTCAGCACATAGTCTGCTTCTCCCATGCACTTCCTCTCCACTCATGCTTGCTCATCCACTCATGAACTCTCTCTCTCTCTTTCTCTAATAAGTAAGTAAAGTCTTTAAAAAAAAAAAAAAAAACAATTAGACCATCTAGAGAGGAGGACATAGGATTCAGGAGGAAACTATCTAGAGCTTCAAAAACAATGGCTAAAGAAAGAAGGGGTTCCACCTTTGGGTGAAAGAAATACCTTCAATCTTGGACCTCAACTTTCTTTTCCAGGCAGTCTTAAAAATGTATAGAATCTTCTCATGATCTATTTGGGTTAACCAGAAATATTAAAATTGCCAAAGGGGTATTTCTTTCTAATGGTATACACACGCAAGTTAATTTATCCAAGTAGAAAAGGCAGAAGAGGGACTTAAAGGAAACAGTAGTACTGCAGCTTGGGAGGAGTAGGAAAGGGAGAAGGGAGCATGGGGAGAGAAGGAAGAACATGTCAAGAGAATTGGCATGTATGAGAAACCAAGGATTAGGAAGAGAAGGGTGTGCAATGGGGTAAATATAAATATGAAAACAAATTCTTTAGAGAGACGTCAAATGAGCAAAATATTTTTACTTCATATTATGGTGTCCCAATGTTTAGTGAGTACTCTTTGCACATTGCACAATTATATGTCCAAACTGTTCTCCCAGACTCTAATGATTCAAAGCAAGGACAAACAGAATTCCTGTCAAATTGGTGGGCTAGAACTTGGGGCCATGGAGACACCTTAGTTCCCTGGTAATCATTCACAGTTTAATGGAAAGAACACAGTAGAAATGCATTCCAGTCCCATCTTTGCCACATTCTCATTGGGTGCTACCAGAGGATTTACTGAACCTCAGACTACTCCTCAAGATTACAGATTATATACCTCAAGATTTACTGTGAAGCACAAACAAGAGAAAGGTATAAAAGTGGTTTGCAAGCTTCAAAATGCTATAAATACCAGATTATCGCTACATATACATCACCTGCTAGGATTTAGCACGAGGCAGGCGTTGCTGCATTTCTGCTCAGGCAGAATTTCTCTATGTTCTTGCCCGAGTGAGATTTTCATACTTCATAGTTGTTCTGAACATCATCAAGAAAAAAAAAAGAAGAAGAAAAAAGAGGAAGAAAATAAATAGCCGAATGCCAAAACACACCGCAAAGTAAACAGTCATTCTCTTGAAATGGGGAGAAAACAGCATCTTACTATTTAAAGCTCTAGGTCGTTTCACTCTTTAGGGAAAGATAAGCGAGCTGTAAGTATCTGCCCTGGCAACAGATTCATGAATCACAACAATTACCTGTTTCTCGTGGATATTGGATCTGTTAATTACCCACCAAAGTTTAGATTGGACAGCTGCTACTGGACTTCATTTAGTATCCAATGTGGAATGCTTTTGGCAGAGAATTGGTTTCTCTTTCCCCACCAGGAAAATGGGAAGTGAATTGGAAGACTTTACTAAGAATTAGTAAAACACAAAAACAACAACAACAACAAAAACCCCTCTAGCTCTAAGTGTTCAGATCTTGGATTAACCATTGAGGGTTCAGTTACTGGATCAAGAAAAACTGCCACTATGTAAGCGGGTGATTAGTTAAAAGTGGATTAAAAAGTAGGAGAACTGATCAGTGAGAATTAGAAATGCTAGTAAGTTAAAGAATGACTTGTGTGTTTTAGCAAAACCTGTTTAATTTTGTCTTGCAGAGGAGAGGAGACATCTGGAACTTTGGGTGTTGGTATTGAAATTTCCAGAAGCATCTGTTCATCCTTAGTTGTGCCCCTTAAATAAAAAGAAAACTATATCATATTACAGATATCTGGGTAAACTAGATGAAAATACGACATGTTCCATTTAATATGCAAGTATAAAATAATGCTACAGTAATTGTCTAATTTTAGTTCTAGGTTCTATTCCTAGTCACTAATTAAAATATGATTAATAAATGCTTTCATTTTCTATAAAATTTATTATGATGACTTATAGAAGTATCAAATATAAAAGCTAAGCTTTCTATATTTGTTTTTACTCAAGTAATTAACAACTAGGAAAAGCTAAGTGATTTAGAGATTTGAGTCAGTCAATGCCCAATAGGCTATGTAGAAATTAGATTACCTAAATTTCTTAAAACCTAAAAATATTTAGCATAACTAAACCAGACAAACCACCGAAAGCAAAAATGGGGAGAAGTTTACAAAACAATTGTGAGAGAATACTCACATGCATGTCAGTTATGAAATTTCACCTACTATTAGTGAAAAATGTTGATTTCCCTTAATAGTAAAAAAAGTCTTGCCCATGGACACCCAACCAGTTAATTTGTATTCTACTGAATCCTAGTGAATCTTCTGCATGAAAAAAGAAACTTTTGTGGCAATAGGTCTTGCACCATACAGACAACTGAACAAAGTAGAAGATGCTCCAGCTACTGGGTCCAAACTGGCAAAACAACAGAAACATCAGATCAAGATTTTCTAAGTGAGGCTTCCTTCCTTTCTTCACTCTTCCCTCCCTCCTTCCCTTCTCTGTTTCTTCTTTCTTACTTCATTTCAATATTTTTCAAGAAAAAATATTGAAATGAATGTTTTGACAGTTTTAAAGTCAATTTTATAGGTTTTTTAATTTCAAGGGATAGTTTCTAACCAATTGTAGAATTTCAGTGCTTTAGTTGATTGATTGATTGATTGATTGATTTTTAAGTAATCTCCACACCCCACATAGGGCTTGAACTCGTAATCTCAAGATCAAGGGCTGCATGCTCTAACAACTGGGCCACCCTGGCAATCATTAGTGCTTTCATTTTTAAATAGTCTCTCTCCATCATTTTGTAACTGAAGAATCAGAGTGAGCTAAGTTTTTTCTATTTTATTTTTAGAAAATTTATTTATATATATAGACATATATACAGTATATATGTATATATATATACACATATACATATACAAACATAAAGTTTAACCATCATATATATATGATGGCTAAACATTTTTTTATATTTTCCAAACAGTTTATACCTTTTTCTAATGGGATTAACAATACAAAGATATTTAAAGACTATATCTTCTCCCCACTTCACTCTACTCTCCATTCCATCTCCTTCAGATATCCATACTCAGAAATATACATATGCAAAATATTTGTATCCTCTTTTTCCCAATATTGAATCATAATATATACACTTTGTATATTTCTTCATATATTTGTATATTTTGTAATATTCATTTTGTATATTTCTTTTCTCTGCTTTTTTTATTTGACAGTATACATAGGCAGCCCTACAAATATGTGTTTACATATCCATATATTTTTTATAAATTTATGCATATACATAAATATATAATTTTATATTAAAGAGTAAAATCATATGTGTTGGCAAGTTTTCAAAGCAGTTTTGCTTTTCTGTTCCCTTTTTGCTTTCTTTTTTTAAAATTTCTTTTTGTTGCTGTTTGCCTCCTACTATGTATGCTCTCCCTTTCTTTTCTGAGGGCATCCACTTCAACACATATACACACACAAACACACACACACACATTCCTGTTTTGTGCATTTCTACTTCTCATAATCATATAATATAAACATACATGCATACAAAAAGGCAGACATCCTTTTCTCTCTTCCTACCACAGAACACACACACACACATACACACATTCTGTTTACCAGAAAATCATTGCTCTTGATAGCCCAGTGTTAAATACATTTTCCAAAAATTTAAGAATAGGACTTTCATACAAATTTAGAACATATCAAAGATTTGTTTAATTAATTAATAAGAGAACCAGCAAGATGGTAAAGCTGCTTTAAAAATAGAATTAAAGGAGTGGCTGGTGACTCCATTGGTTGAACATATGACTCTTGGTTTTAAGTCAGGTCATGATCTCAGGGTCATGAAATCGAGCCCCATGTCAGGTTCCCCATTGAGCAGGGAGTCTGTTTGAGATTCTCTCTCCCTGTTCCTCTACTCTTTCCCCACTTGCTCTCTAAATAAATATATAAATAAACAAACAAATACTTGAAAAATAAAAACTAAAAATTAATTTAAAAATTAAAAATAAAAATAGAATTAAGAAGGAATGTTAAAATGAATTTGCTGAGTTAAGGGCAGGTATCATGCCAGGAATAAAACCATAACATTTGGTGCATCCTTTCCCTGGCAGAAATCATTTGTTTCTAATGGAACTAAAATCTGTAAAGTTAACCAGCAACTTCACAGTGTCTGTGAAGTTACTAATCAACAGTAATTGGTAAGTAAACCAAAAGTATATCTTCTTGTCTGAGCCTATGAGGCAATGCTTCAGTGTGACATTGAAAGGACACACAACCATCCTTTTGCCTTATTTCCTGATTTTGACCTGTTTTTAACCAGGCTGACATCAGTGGAAAATGGAACCGTGCCAAGCTTGAGTCACACCCTAAGAAAATTTAGATTCCTCTGGATGACCACCACACGATGTTCCTCCTCCTTTTTGTCATGATGACACCCCCAGACCTGTCTTTGGGACTACTTAATTATATTAAAGCAAAACCCGTGCTGGTTCCCATTAAGACCATGAGCTCTTATGTCACCCTTAGTAGACATGAAAACTAATTGCTCTAAATCTTTCACATAAAAAGGTCTTCATGTAACAGATGAGTTTATTATTACTGCAAATAAATTTAATCGTAATGATCTAAAAAAAAAAATAAGTGCTAATTAGCACTTCTGACTGACCAACATAAAAGAACTTTTTGGTATATGGTTTATATTTCAAAGTTGCACTAACCCACTTCATTTTTACAGCAAGGAATGCATGTTCAGACTATTTTAATGTATAATTTTAATGGTTTTGCTTGTTTTCACTTTCTTAGCTACCTTAGAAGGATGAATTAAATATTTCTTCTCACTTCCCTGCCCTTGAAAAGAGGTAGTTTTTGGTTGCTAATGATTTGGACATATGTTTAATGGGCATTAACAATTGATTGTGAAAGATCAGAAGAGACAACAGTTTAAGGTAAGGGAGGTAGGGAAAAGAAATTCTTCAGCTGGAAGGGAATTAACAATCACAGTGCCCCTTGTAAACAGCCAGTTCTCAGAGTGGATAATAGCATGCTTTACCTAGAGAAATTAGACATATATACCAAGGTTTCCAGCTTAGGCAAAATTTCACCCACCTGCAAAGCTGTAGAAGCAGGCAGCTCCCCAAATGTAAGAGACACTACCCATTTGAACAATGAGAATCCTGCAGGTACTCTGAAAGATGGGAAATCAGAGAACTTTCTGGGTTCTAGGTACTACATAAGCCTTCTGAATTCTGATGCAATTCTAGAATAAAGAAGGGGAAGAGATGGGAAGAAAAGAGGAGAGGAAAGGGGGTGCCTAGGTGGATCAGGCAGTTAAGCAGTTGCCTTTGACTCAGGTCATGATCCCAGGATCCTGGGATCAAGCCTTGCAGGGACCCTGCTTCTGCTCCTCTCCACCACTTGTGCTTGCTCTCGCTCTCGCTCTTGCTCTTGCTCTCGGTCTCGGTCTCGGTCTCTCTCTCTCTGAAGTAAATGAATAAAATAAAATCTTTTAAAAAAGAGAGAGAGGAAAGGTAGAGGGCTCAAGAAATGGCTAAGACAAAATATCCTGTCTACTCTATAGGATAGAGTATCAACTTCCTCAGTTAAGTTGTGTTAGATTAAGAGGTGATATTTTTCACATACATGAGTTTCCTGAGATTCAAATCTGTCCCTTTTTATCAGGTAATGATGCTGGCTCCCAATACTGAACCCTCATAGTCATCTACAACTCATCAGAGCCAACCTCATCATTTCATTGTTTGGTCCCAAATAAATCTTCCAAAAATATTTCTGTAGTGAAAGAGCTAATTGATGTTTATTCCTGTGAGATCCATTATAAGTGGGGGATGGGGAGAAAAAGCATGATTGAGTGGAACAGCACTACATTAGAAGTCAGGGGACCAGAGCATTTATACTGCAACAAATGCTATGTGCAAATCTGGATAAAGGACAACCTACTTGTTATTAGTAAAAGATCTCTTCTGGCTTTAGATTTACATGTGTCTCTTCCTCTCTCACTAATAACTGAACCATCTACTGGGCATAGTTTCTCAGGCTTTTCTCAAGGTACTGGATATGACTATTAGTTGGGAAACTCCACTGCAGCAACTTTGCTGCCACCCCCAAAGGAGTCATGAAGTTTTGAATTTCTCACCAGATTGGGGAGAGGTGGTTAGATGAGCCTCCATAAGAATTTAATGAGTCCCTACTCTCCCACATTCCTAGATGCTCCAATATTAGAAAAGGGGAATTCTGGGGGCACCTGGGTGGCTCAGGTCATAATCTCAGGGTCCTGGGATTGAGCCCCATGTCAGGCTCCCTGCTCAGCAGTGAGTCTGTTTCTCTATCTTCCTCTGGTCCTCTGCCTGCTTGCACTTGCTTTCTTTCTCAAATAAGCAAAATCTTTTAAAAATTACCTTCAAAAAGAACAAATAATCCAATGAAGAAATGGGCAGAGCACATGAACAGACATTACTGCAAAAAAGACATCCAGATGGCCAAAAGACACATAAAAAGTTTCCCACATCACTCGGCATCATGGAAATACAAATCAAAACCACAATGAGATACAACCTTACACCAGTCAGAATGGCTAAAATTAACAAGTCAGGAAATGACAGATGCTGGTGAGGATGTGGAGAAAGGGGAACCCCCCTACCCTGTTGGTGGGAATGCAAGCTGGTGCAGCCACTCTGGAAAACAGCATGAAGGTTCCTCAAAAAGTTGAAAATAGAGCTACCATACAACCAAGAATCACACTACTAGGCATTTACCCTAACGATACAAATGTAGTGATCTGAAGGGGCACCTCCTCCCCAATGTCTATAGCAGCAATGTCCACAATAGCCAAACTACGGAAAAAACCTCGATGTCCATCAGCAGATGAATGGATAAAGAAGATGTGGGGTGTGTGTGTGTGTGTGTGTATACATACATACATACACATACATACAGATGTATATATATACACACACACACAATGGAATACTATGCAGCCATCAAAAGAAATGAAATCTTGCCATTTGCAATGACGTGGGTGGAACTAGAGAGTATTATGCTGAGTGAAATAAGTTAATGGGAGAAAGATAACTATCATATGATCTCCCTGATATGAAGAAGTCGAGAAGCAACATGGGAGGTTTGGAGGGTAGGAAAAGAATAAATGAAACAAGATGGGATTGGGAGGGAGACAAATCATAAGAGACTCTTAATGTCACAAAACAAACTGAGGGTTGCCGGGGGAGGGGCATAGGGAGACGGTGATGGGGTTATGGACATTGGGGAGGGTATGTGCTATGGTGAGTGCTGTGCAGTGTATAAGCCTGACAATTCACAGACCTGTACCCCTGGGGCAAATAATACATTATATGTTAATAAAAATAATTTTTAAAAACGCCTTTAAAAAAGAAAAAGAAACAAATTCTGTGTACATTTGTCACAGCCTCTTTACTTAGAATTCTAAGTGAACCTAGTTGTTAGATGAAGCTCTAATACCTAGAACAAAAAAAGAGGTCAGAATACCTGAGGATGATAAGTAATAGTAATATAATCAATAAAAATTGTTGAGGATTGGCGCCTGGGTGGCTCAGTGGGTTAAGCCGCTGCCTTCGGCTCAGGTCATGATCTCAGGGTCCTGAGATCGAGTCCCACATCGGGCTCTCCGCTCTGTGGGGAGCCTGCTTCCTCCTCTCTCTCTCTGCCTGCCTCTCTGCCTACTTGTGATCTCTGTCTGTCAAATAAACAAATAAAATCTTTAAAAAAAAATGTTGAGGATTTATCAAATACCACAAATATATTGAGAGCTTTATAAGCCTTATTTAATTAGCTAAAGAACACTATAAAGCATGTTCTTTTGCCAACCCTACTTTATAAAAGAAGAAAACTGAGAGGATGCAACAGTATGAACATGGTCTTGTGGCTCATAACTAGCAACTGGCAGAATCAGGCTTCAAATATGATTTATTTTATACCACAACCTATAGCATTTCCTATTAAATTATATAGCCCAATGGAGTAAGTACGATTAGGCTTAGACAGAAGGGAATGTAAAAAAGGAAGTTCTGAAAAAAGAAAGCTCATTCAACAGCTGGCAGCTTAAATCACAAGGGGGCAAGATAAAAACTCTAAGTATTTATTATTTACAGGAGTCTCACCCTTCTAATGAAATTGGATCCTTAAGAGAGTTTATGGTTTGCTCAAATATAAGTCATTTTTCATAAAATGGCCATTCTAAATAGTGAAGATAAAGTGACATGTATAGGAAATTCACTGTAGGAGAAACTAAAACAACAACATTGTTCCAAGAAGCAAGAACTTGTATATATAGGGAGTCTATGTTGAAGGAGAAAGAGATCAATCAGCCAAGCGCAGAAAAGAAAATTGAGCTGAACAGAAATGTCTAATAGGCAATGTTAATAAATTTCTTAATAATAACATGTGGACCTCTGTCTCTGCCCATCTATGAAACATGTAAATCTGATACTACTAGTTAATATTTTTGTAGTTGGAATTTATTTTTATATATATGGCAACAAATAACTGAGTTTTTCCTCAAAAGGGAAGAGATTGAGATCAAAGATGGTTCAATGATATCTCCAGCTAAATTAAAATTAAAACATAATATGACAAATTAAGATGGGAGATCAAAGACATCACAGAACACAAGCAAACTGACATAAAGAGAAAAATTTGTCAAATACTTCTACACAAAGAGCTATTAAATTTCACAAATGACTTAAATAAATGAAAAGATATACCATGTTCATGGATTAAATGACTTAATGCAGTAAAATTTTCACTTCTCTTGAAGGAAATCTACCCAAAACCATTCTTTTTTCTTTTTTTAGATTTTATTTATTTATTTGACAGACAGAGATCACAAGTAGACAGAGAGGCAGGCAGAGAGAGAGAGAGGAAAGGAAGCAGCTCCCTGCTGAGCAGAGAGCCCGATGTGGGGCTTGATCACAAGACCCTGAGACCATGACCTGAGCCAAAGGCAGAGGCTTAACCCCCTGAGCCACCCAGGTGGCCCCCCCAAAACCATTCTTATAGTTTTTTTTTTAATAGAAATTCTGTTGCATAAGAATTCAACAAACTCTATATTTAAAAATATGGCTTAAAATTTTATGAATTTCTGAATCAATTTAAAAAATAGAATAAGATGTTGAAAATTTCCCTACCAGATGTTAAAACAGATATGTCCACAAATCCATAAAAACAAAAATAATATGGTCATTTACAGCAGAAACAGACAATTAAAAAACACAAAACATAGAAATAGATAGAGGGAATATATGAAAATTTGAAATATGAATAATTAAGGTGATAATATCAATTGATGAGAAAATCTAAATTGTAGATGATGTTGGAAAAACAGGTTTACCATACAGAGAAAAATAAAACTAAACTCCTACATTGCATCACATGAAAACAGAACTCCAAGTGAATTAAATATCTAAATGAGCAAGTAAAAGTAAGAAGCCAACAGAATAAAGTGTAGGAAAATATCTATGATGCATTTATTAGTTTCCTATTCCTGCTGTAATGAATAACTACAAACTTAATGATTTAAACAATAGTTGTTTATATTCTTATGGCCCTATGGCTCAGTTGTCCAACAGGTCTTACCTTATGTTGAGGTTTTGGCAGGGTTGTATTCCTTTCTGGAAGCTCTACAGAAGAACCCCCACACACACACCGCCTTTTCCAGAGGCAACCCAGCTTCCTTGACTTGTGGCATCTGTCCTCTATTTTCGAAGCCAGCAATACATCATCTTCCAAACCCTGCTTTTGTTTTCACATCTCTTTCTTGCTAACAAATTATAGTCAAGAAAAGCTCTCCACTTTAAAGGATTCACATGAATAGATTACACCCATCTGGGTAAATCAGAATAATCTCCCCCATTTCAAGATCCTAAGTCTTAATTATATACGTAAAGTCTTTTCCATCACATGGTAACATATTTACATGATCCAGAAATTAGGACATGGGCATCTTTGGAGGGTCATCATTTTACCTAGGAGAATAATGACCTTGGAGAATATTATTATAATGACCTAGGAGAATATTATTATAAATTAGGCAGACAAAAAAAACTTTAAAAAGCACAAATCATAAGGTTCAAATTCAATGGATTTGACTACATGAATATTAAAGACTTCTGTTCAATGAAGAATATCATAAACAAAGCAGACAAATGACAGACTGGGAGTAAATATTTGCAAAATCAAAATCTGGCAAAAGGCTAGTATTTATAGTATACAAGGGATCTTACCTTATTAATAATTACTTTAATTGTAAGTGGACTAAACACCTCAAAAAAAAATTCAGAGATTGGCAGAATGAATTTTTCTGTTAGACAGATGATAGATAGATAAATAGATAATAGAACTTTACCATGAGCCAGACATTGCTAAGAACAAAATGATGAGTCCTCTATCTTGTACATAACAACAATTCTATTTACATGCATAAGTTATTTTGTACTAATATAAATGAAACAAAGTTGGCTTTTTTTTTTTTTCAGAAAGATGAAAAGCAATCCACAAATTTTTATTTTTTTCAAGCCTTATTGTCCCTAGAATTTTTCTTAAGCTCACCTAGGATCTAAACATCACAGAAGCTTTTATGGTCTCGTGTGGCCTACACATAGGTACTTATCTGTGCCGAGTTAGACACAAAATAACCTATCAGGTTCAAGGGGAATAGATTTCACCATTTTAAATGTGAAATACGTATGAGTTGGATTAATTTTATAAACTGTGATAGCCAACAAAGATAATTCAAATAGTTACATGAGTGGTTCTGAAGTCTCTCTTGTATGGCAATAGTATATAGAAATTTTATATAAATGTAGATTACCCAGCCCCATCCTGAGAGATTCCAATTCAGAAATTTTGAGTCTTTACTGGGATTCTGCATTTTTTACAGGCTCCAAAGATTAATATGAGTTGGCACATGACCATGTTTATAATATTCTGGTTATCAACCTTTTGTCCTTGTTGTTAGAACAACTCAGCAAAATAAAATTCCCGTTTATTGTTGGACGACATTATTTCATACATACATAAAACAGGCCATAAATAAATAAACAGCAACTTCATAGACAAAGAAACCCTTTATCTTTGGCCTTTTAAACTATCTCATACAAACCAACTACTTATAGTACAGCTAAGTACATATACAGAAAATGTTACTGGAATGCTCGGGATAAGATTTGTTGTTGTTGTTTTTGCTTTTTTTTTTACAAGGTTTTTTTCCTCCTTTGAGATTATCATGAACACGGTCACACCACAAGTAAAGTCAGAAGTAGGACAGAGAACACTCCGAAGGATGGTTTGGTCATCCGAGATCATTAAAAATGGCTGACCTCTAACAATATGTACAAAAGTACAAAATATAAATAAAAAATACAAACAAATCTTCCTTTTTAAAGTGCTTTTAAGATAAAAAAAAGCAGGGCCTTGGAAGTTTTGGTTCTTTTTTTCCTCCCCTGTTGCAAATTCACGTTGTGGTTTTTGGGTGGAGGAGAGCGTGTGTCATCTGCGGGTGGCGCTGCGGGCGCTGGGTAGAAGGGCGGGACTCTCTACTTGAAGGTGACCACGTTTAGATTCTGAGATGGGAAGTGTAAGGTGAATAGGTCATAGTGGCCCATTTTTTTCTTAGTTTAACGTTTCCTTTTTTGCTGTCTAGTCATCCTCATCAGTCTTCTGCTTCTTGGAGTCCACATCATCCTCCTCATCATCTTCAGCTGCCTCCACCTCCTCATCTTCATCTCCATCTTCCTCATCGTCACCTTCTTCCTCCTCCTCCTCTTCCTCCCCACCTTCTACCTCTTCTTCATCTACCTCATTGTCCACCTCCTGCTCCCCATTTTCCTCATTAGCGTTCCCATTAGCAGGTGTGTCTCACATTCTCTGCCTCCTCCACAGCTTCCTTCTTCTCCTTTAAGTCTTTGGTGGTGATCTCGGAGCTGATGTCCACTTCTAACATGATGGGGCACACCAGTGATCCAATGCAGCAGATTAGAAAGAAAGGAAGAGTTGGAGAATTCTAGCAAGAAAGCTGCCAGAGTCTGAGGTGGCAAAGGAGGCACGTGGCGGAGGTGGTTGCAGCGAACAGGAGGCTAAACACAAGATCAATGCAAAGATGGCTTTTCAGAGCAGCCAGTGGAGCTAGTTATCAGCTTTTGCATTAAAATTGGTTCAAAGTCAGTATAAATTTTATTAATATTATTAACAATGATGGTTTGTTTATTCATATATACAAATTATTGTTTCTCATTTAATGAATTAGTAAGGTTTCAGTTTACCTCTGAAGTTTGCAGAAGGCAGTAACTTTTTTTGGTGACTTTCCTAAGCATTTTTCTATTTTGTTTTCTATAGGCAAGCCTCCCATATACACTATCTCCATGGGACAAAGGTGTTACTTAATATCAGAAAACATTAACTTGAAAACCAAAAGCAGCATTTTGTAGTGGACAGTTGTTGCAAATCTTGGTCCTTATAAATTTATTTTTTCTTTGAATTTATAATAAAAGATAATGATATCTTAGGTATACTTGTGGGAACATCATAAGTTTAAATTTACTTTTATTATTTTTGTTTTTTAACCAAAATTAATTATATAATTGTAAATTCACATTCATTTTTAAGAAATTACACAGCAAGATCCTGAATATTCTTTATTCAGTTTCCCTTAATGGTAATATCTTAAAAAATCATAGAACACATTGTAGTCAGGAATTAGATAGTGGTATAATCCACTGGTCTCAAGATTTCCCTAATTTTACTTGTATCCATCTGAGTCTGTGTCATTGTATTTTTTATTTTTATTTTTTATTACTCTTCCAAGTTTTTCCTTAAGATCCAGTGAGTTAACTCACAGTGTATTAGTTTCAATTGTGGGACTTAGCAATTCATCACTTCCATAAAACACTCACTGCTCATCACAAGTGCCCTCCTGATGGGTATTACATCACCCATTTAACCCATCTCCCCTCCAGTAACTTTTAGTTTGTTTTCCATAGTTCAGAGGCTGTTTTATGATTTCATCACCCATTTAACCCACCTCCCCTCCAGTAACTTTCAGTTTGTTTTCTATAGTTCAGAGGCTATTTTATGGTTTCTCTCTCTCTTTTCCCCCCATGTTCATCTGCTTTATTTCTTAAATAATTTGTCTTTCTCTCATTGACTTATTTTGCTTAGAATAATACCCTCTAGCTCCATCCATGTAATTTCAAATGGCAAGATTTCATTCTTTTTTATGGTTGAGTAATATTCCTGTGTGTGTGTGTACACTTCTTTATCCATTCATCAGTTGATGGACATTTTAGCTCTTTCCATAATGTAGCTATTGCTGGTAAATGCTGCTATAAACAACAGGGTACCTGTTTCCCTTTGAATCAGTATCCTTCAGGTAAATATCTGGTTGTGCAATTGCTGGGTCATAGGGTGGCTCTATTTTTAACTTTTTGAGGAACTGCCACACTGTTCTCCAGAGTGGGGCAGAATGAATTTTAGAAGGTCCAACTGCAACTATCTCTAAGAGACATGAAAGCAAAAGGTTACATCATAAAAATAATAACCAAAGACAGCTGGAGTGGCTTTATTAATATAAAAAATCAATTTTAAAGCAAAAGTCGTACTAGAAGCAAAGGACATTGTTTAATGATAAAGTGGTCTATCCTTCAAGATGATAAGGTACTCATAGGCATAAATGTACCTAACAACAGAGGCCCAAAAACACATGAAGAAAAACTGACAAAACTGGAATTAGAAATGGACAATTTTTTTTAAAGATTTTATTTATGTATTTGACAGAGATCATAAGTAGGCAGAGAGGCAGGCAGAGAGAGAGAGAGAGAGGAGGAAGCAGGCTCCCCAATGAGCAGAGATGCGGGGCACAATCCCAGGACCCTGGGATCATGACCTAAGCCAAAGGCAGAGGCTTTAACCCACTGAGCCACCCAGGTGCCCCAGAAATGGAAAATTTGACATAAAAAGCTAGAGAATTCAATATCCATCATGCAATATCAGATAGAACAATCAGGAAGAAGACCAACAAGGAAAAATGACTTGAAAACACTATCAACCAATAGACCACCCCCCCCCCCAAAATCCATAGAACACTTATTATTAGCAGGTTACATACACTTCCAAGTGCATATGGAACAGTTCTAAAATTGATCGTAGTAGGCTAAAAAAAAAGTGTTAGTAAATTTATTTTTTTTTTAATTTATTTCACAAGTAGTCAGAGATGCAGGCAGAGAGAGAGAGAGAGAGGAGGAAACAGGCTCCCCACTGAGCAGAGAACCAATGTGGGGCTCGATCCCAGGACCCTGGGATCATGACCCAAGCTGAAAGCAGAGGCTTTAACCCACAGAGCTACCCAGGTGCCCCAGTGTTAATAAATTTAAAGAATTGAAAGCATACAAAGTATGTTCTAACCACAATGGAATTAAATTAGAAATCACTAAAAGAAGGAAATTTTAGGAATTCATAAATATGTGAAATTAATACTAACTTGTAAATAAAAATATGGATGAGAACAGAAATCACAAGGGAAATTAGAAAATACAATAAGGAGAACACATGTACCAAAGACAACAAATCAATATTTAAGGGATGCAGCTAAAACAGTACCTACAGTGAAATTTATAACTATAAGTACCTATATTAAAAAATAAAAGAATACTGGGGCTACTGGGTGGCTCAGTTGGTTAAGCAACTGACTTAGTTCAGGTCATAATCTCAGTGTCCTCGTATTAAGCTCTGCTCCACACTCAGTGGGGAGTCTGCTTGTCTTTCTGCCCCTTTCCCCCAAAATGTTCTCTCTAAGTCTCTCAAATAAATAAATAAAATAATTAAAAAATATAAAAAATAAAAGAGAATACAAATCAATAGCTGAACTATCCACCTTAAAAAAAAAAAAAAAAACTAAAGCAAAACAAAACAGCAAACTAAACCCAAAGCAAGCAAAAGAAAGGAAATAATAAAGTCTAGAGTGGAAACAGAGAATAGAAAAGTACTAGAAAAATTAACAAAATAAATTTGGTGCTTGGAGAAAATAAAAGCGTTAACAAATCTTTAATTGAACTGGACGAGATAAAAACAGAGATGATTTAAATTACTAAAATTAGGGAAGAAAAGGGTACATCACTAAACCTGACAGAAATTAAAATGATTATAAGAGAATACTAGGAACAATTGAGTGCTAACAAATTAGACACCCTAGATGAAATGGACAAATTTCTGTAAAGATACAAACTTCCAAAACTGACCCAAAGAGAAACAGAAAATATGCCACCAACATTGGCTTTCTTTTTCAAAATTCCTCTGGCTATTCGAGGTCTTTCCTGGTTCCATATAAATTTTAGGATTATTTGTTCCATTTCTTGAAAAAAATGATGGTATTTTGATGGGGATTGCATTAAACATGTAGATTGCTTTAGGTAGCCTAGGTATTTTCACAATATTTGCTCTTCTGATCCATGAGCACAGAACACTTTTCCATTTCTTTTTTGTCTTCCTCAATTTCTTTCATGAGTACTTCACAGTTTTCTGAGTACAGATTCTGTGCCTCTTTGGTTAGGTTTACTCCTAGGTATCTTACGGTTTGGGGTACAATTGTAAATGGGATCAACTCCTTAATTTCTCTTTCTTCCTTCTTGTTGTTGATGTATAGAAATGCAATTGATTTCTGTGAATTGATTTTATATCCTGACACTTTACTGAATTCCTGTACAAATTCTAGCAGATTTGGAGTGGAGTCTTTTGGGTTTTCTACATAAAGTGTCATATCATCTGCAAAGAGTGAGAGAGTTTGATTTCTTCTCAGCCGATTTGGATGCCTTTAATTTCTTTTTGTTGTCTGATTGCTGAGGCGAAGACTTCTAGTACTATGTTGAATAGCAGTGATAATCGTCATCCCTGCCGTGTTCCTGATCTTAGCGGAAAAGCTCTCAATTTTTCACCATTGAGAATGATATTCACCATGGGTTTTTCCATAGATGGCTTTGATGATATAGAGGTATGTACCCTCTATTCCTACACTTTGAAGAGTTTTGATCAGGAAAGGATGCTGTACTTCATCAAATGTTTTTTCAGCATCTATTGAGAGTATCATATGGTTCTTGTTCTTTTTTTTATTAATGCATTGTATCACATTTATTTGCAGATGTTGAACCAAACTTGCAGCCCTAGAATAAAACCCACTTGGTCGTGGTGAATAATTCTTTTAATGCACTGTCAGATCCTATTGGCTAGTATTTTGGTGACAATTTTCGCATCTGTGTTCACCAAGGATATTGGTCTGTAATTCTCTTTGTCTGGTTTTGGGATCAAGGTAATGCTGGCCTCATAAAATGAGTTTGGAAATCTTCTCTCCATTTCTATTTTTTTGAAGTTTCAGGAGAATAGATAATAATTCCTCTTTAAATGTTTGGTAGAATTCCCCTGGGAAGCCGTCTGGCCTGGGCTCTTTTTTGTTGGGAGATTTTTTGATGACTGGTTCAATCTCCTTACTGTCTATGGGTCTGTTCAGGTTTTCTACTTCTTCCTGGTTCACTTATGGTAGTTTATATGTCTCTAGGAATTCATCCATTTCTTCCAGATTGTGAAATTTGCTGGCATATAGTTGCTCATAATATATTCTTATAATTGTTTGTATTTCTTTGGTGTTGGTTGTGATCTCTCCTCTTTCATTCATGATATTATTTATTTAGGTCCTTTCTCTTTTCTTTTTGATAAGTCTGGTCAGGAGTTTATCAGTCTTATTAATTCTTTCAAAGAATCAGCTCCTAGTTTTGTTGATTTGTTCTACTGGGTTTTTTTGGTTTCTATTTCATTGATTTCTGCTCTGATCTTTAGTATTTCTCTTCTCCTCCTAGGTTTAGGCTTTCTTTGCTGTTCTTTCTCCAGCTTCTTTAGGTGTAGGGTTAGGTTGTGTACTTGAGACCTTTCTTGTTTCTTGAGAAAGGCTTGTATTATTATATACTTTCCTCTCAGGACTGCCTTTGCTGTGTCGCAAAGATTTTGAACTGTTGTGTTTTCATCATCATTTGTTTCCATGAGTTTTTCAATTCTTCTTTAATTTCCTGGTTGACCCATTCATTCTTTAGAAGGATGCTCTTTACCCTCCATGTATTTGAGTTCTTTCCAACTTTCCTCTTGTGATTAAGTTCTAGCTTCAGAGCATGGTGGTCTGAAAATATGTGGGGAATGACCCTAATCTTTTGGTACCTGTTGAGACCTCATTTGTGACCCAGGATGTGATCTATTCTGGAGAATGTTCTATGTGCACTAGAGAAGAATGTGTATTCTGTTGCTTTGGAATGGAATGCTCTGAATATAACTGTGATGTCCTCCTGGTCCAGTGTATCATTTAAAGCCTTTATTTCCCTGTTGATCTTTTGCTTGGATGATTTGTCCATTTCAGTGAGGGGGAGTGTTAAAGTCCCCTACAATTATTGCATTATTATTGATGTGTTTCTTTGATTTTGTTATTAATTGGTTTATATAGTTGGCTGCTCCCATGTTAGGGGCATAGATATTTAAAATTGTTAGATCTTCGGGGCGCCTGGGTGGCTCAGTGGGTTAAGCCACTGCCTTCGGCTCAGGTCATAATCCCAGGGTCCTGGGATCGAGTCCCACATCAGGCTCTCTGCTCAGCAGGGAGCCTGCTTCCTCCTCTCTCTCTGCCTGCCTCTCTGCCTACTTGTGATCTCTCTCTGTCAAATAAATAAATAAATTCTTTTAAAAAAATTGTTAGATCTTGTTGGACAGACCCTTTGAGTATGATAGAGTGTCCTTCCTCATCTCTTACTATATAGTCTTTGGCTTAAAAAATCTAATTGATCTCATATAAAGATTGCCACTCCAACTTTCTCTGAATGTCCATCAGCATGGTAAATTGTTTTCCACCCCCTCACTTTAAATCTGGAGGTGTCATTGGGTCTAAAATGAGTTTCCTGTAGACAGCATATTGATGGGTTTTGGTTTTTTTTATTCATTCTGACACCCTGTGTCTTTTGATTGGGGCATTTAGCCCATTTATATTCAGGATAACTATTGAAAGATATGAATTAAGTGCCACTGTACTGCCTATAATGTGACTATTACTGCAGATTGTCTCTGTACCTTTCTGGTCTACTACTTTAAGGCTCTCTCTTTGCTTATAGGACCCCTTTGAATATTTCCTGTAGGGCTGATTTGGTGTTTACAAATTCTTTTAGTTTTTGTTTGTCCTGGAAGCTTTTTATCTCTCCTATTTTCAATGATAGCCTAGCTGGATATTGTATTCTTGGCTGCATGTTTTTCTCATTAGTGCTCTGAATATATCATGCCAGTTCCTTCTGGCCTGCCAGGTCTCTGTGGATAAGTCTTCTGCCAATCTTATATTTTTACCATTGTATGTTACAGACTTCTTGTCCCGAACTGCTTTCAGGATTTTCTCTTTGTCATTAAGACTTGTAAGTTTTACTATTAGATGATGGGGTGTGGACCTGTTTTTATTGATTTTGAGGAGGGTTCTCTGTGCCTCCTGGATTTTGATGCTTGTTCTCTTTGCCATATTAGGGAAATTCCCTACTATAATTCACTCCAATATACCTTCTGTCCCCCTCTCTCTTTCTTCTTTTTCTGGAATCCCAACTATTCTAAAATTGTTTTGTCTTATGGTATCACTTATATCTCGAATTCCCCCC
Source organism: Mustela nigripes (assembly GCF_022355385.1). Classification (NCBI taxonomy): domain Eukaryota; kingdom Metazoa; phylum Chordata; class Mammalia; order Carnivora; family Mustelidae; genus Mustela; species Mustela nigripes. Next base: position 71,017,660 of record NC_081562.1, read on the forward strand.
TCGTGGTCCAGTAGTTGTCTCTCTTTTGCTCAGCTTCTTTATTCTCTGTCATTTGGTCTTCTATATCACTAATTCTCTCTTCTCACTCATTTATCCTAGCAGTAAAAGCCTCCATTTTTTTATTGTACCTCGTTAATAGCTTTTTTTATTTCTTCTGGGTTAGATTTTAGTTCTTTTATTTCTCCAGAAAAAGCTTTTATCTCTCCAAAGAGGATTTCTCTAATATCTTCCATGCCTTTTTCGAGCCCGGCTAGAACCTTGAGAATTGTCATTCTGAACTCTAGATCTGACATATTACCAATGTCCATATTGATTAGGTCCCTAGCCTTCAGTACTGTCTCTAGTTCTTTTTTTTTGTGGTGAGTTTTTCCACCTTGTCATTTCATCCAGAAAAGAATATATGAATGAGAGAATAAAATACTAAAAGGGTGGCACAGACCCCAGAAAAATGTACACTAACCAAATCAGAGGAGACCCTCTTTTACAACCCTTTCTTAGGAAGATTACTTCAAGTTGTACTCTAGCAAATTAAAAAGGTAAGCCATGAAGTAATAAGCAAACAGTGGATCCAACAAATTTTGCACTGAAGCTCAGTGTCCAGATGTAAAGACTCAAAACCCTACAGTCAGGCACCAAATGATGAAATTTTAGAATATAAGTGAGGGCCAGTGGGGTGCAGTCTGAAGCCGAGGACCAAGAAAGAATTCTTGAGACATCTTTGTTGCAAAATGGTGGTTTATTAAAATATGGGACAGGACCCATGGGCAGAAAGAGCTGCTTCTCTTCTCTATTTTTAAATAGATGGACTGTACAATGGCAGCCTCACTGATGTTGATATTAAGCATAATAAAAGTAATCCAAAAACTAAAAGAAATAAAATGCTTGAACCAGTGTTATCTAATTGTAATTAATCAAATCTTTAGTATTCTAGTAGGTGTCCTGAACCATACTGTTATTTTTAAGCAATTAAATCCTACCAATAAGAGACCCCAGTAAAGTGCACTATTATTAAATCCTCATTGAGAGGTTAGGCCACTGTTTTCCCTACAATCATTTTTGAGTTTGCAAATTTTTAAAAAATAGAAAATTATACAGCCTTTGCTACTTTAAATAACTTTGTCTGACAAGCTGAAATTTTCAGACTAATAAGAAGGTAGAATAAAAATGTAACCAACTGCTTTCTTACTTTTTTCCTTTAAATACAAAAGATAATTATCCAAAGACTAATCTTTAATTTTGCATTGTTTCCTCCACTAATGAACCACAGAATTTATCCCTCAATAAAAACACAAAAGGAAAACTTACGAAAAACTAGTCTTAGCCTGTTAAGATTTAATCATAACCTCCTAATCTTACCACATTCCCTTTTTATTCTGTATAATTTCCAGTTCAGAATATCTGAATCTATTTCTAAATGTAGAGTTTAGGAAAATTATTTGTAATTGATAAGAGCAAACTAAAGCAGCATTCAAACTCTTTATGAATTTTTGCAAAATTAAATTTAGGGTACATAACTAGTAACACCTGGGAACATTTTTGATTATACAATTCATTTTGCATATGAGATGTACCTGAAAATCATGTTTTGTAATAGTGAAGGTAGTTTCTGTAAGTACCCATATCTCTCAAATGTGCTGAGTTAAAATTTCCATATAGTGTTATTAATTTTCATCTTCAGCATAACTCCTATCTATGCTATCATTTTAAATCTGTATTTAACTTAAAAAATAAACAAATTTGTGTTTAATGAGTATTTCTTGAGTACTAACTATTCTACTGGTACAGATAATAATAATACAAAAAATGAGATTTATCAAGTGGTTATTATAGTAGTAATAAGCACTATACTAAATTCTCTGTAGTCTTATCTCAATCCACCCTAACAGAAATTCCATGAAGTAGTAGTTTACTATCCACATTTTACAAATGAGGAAATTAAAGGTTAATGACATGAAGTGATTTGCCCAAAGTTACACAGTTAAAAAGTGGCTCAACTCAATGTTAGTTTAAGAGTACACAAAGGCAAAAACATCCAGGTGTCCTCAAGCAACTTACAGTCCAGTGAGGCTATCAGAGAAGGAACCAAATAACAAAAGCAAAGTATCTTATAAGTGAGAGTAATGCTTCAATATGAAACAGTCAACTTAAAGTATAAAATTTAAAACATTACCGTGGTGGTAGAGGGTAGGTATTAGTCAGTGCTTTCCAGAGAAACAGAACCAAATGTGTACATAAACATACATAAACATATCTGTGTACACATAGAGAGAGATTTATTTTAAGGAATTAGTTCATGTGACTATGAGAACCCATGGAAAAGCCAATGTTGGCAGTTCAAGTCCAAAGACCATCTACTAGCAGAATTCCTTTTTGCCTGGGGGAGTTTAGTCTTTGTTTTAAGGCCTTTAACTGATTAGATGAGCCCTTCCCCACCTCATTATGGAGGACAATCTGCTTTATTCAAAATTCACTGATTTAGTGGTATCTAGGTGGCTCAGTCAGTTGAGAGTCAGCTGACTCTTGGTTTTGGCTCAGTTCATGATCTCAAGGTCAAGAGATCAAGCCCCAGTTTGGCTCTGTGCTCAGCATAGAGTCTGCTTGAATTCTTTCCCCTTCCCTCTCTACCCCCTGCACTTTCCCCACTTGCACTCACACATGTGCACTTGCTTGCTCGCTCTCTCTAAAATAAATAATCTTTTTTTTTTTTAGAAAGTTCACTGATTTAAATATTAATCTTGTCAAAAAAAAAAAAAAAGAAAAGAAAAGAAAAAAGAAAAAAAATTCACAGAAACATCCAGAGTAATGTTTGACCAAATATCTGGGCTCTCTGACCCAACCAACATGGAAAAGTAACCACCACACAGTGCTTTAAATATATATAAAAACTCATTCTAAATAACATGCCCCAAGCAGAGTTCTACAACGCTGTCTTCTCCAATAGAGCTATACCTCTTAAATTGAGGACTGCATTATATTTACTTTTTTATTCCCAGTGTCTATGATAATGAAATAACATTTTTAGGAGCACTTATTAAATTATATTTAGTAGACCTTGCCTGAACTAAATTGAATTAAATTCAATTTCTAGCCTTTTAAAATCTCTGAAAGAGAAAAGTGTGTTCAGAGTAAGTTAAGTGTCATAGATCAAGCACAGCAGTTTGGGAACTCATAACTGTATCAGCTCCTTGGTTGCCAAATTTGTGACAAAAGTTATGTATTAGTCATATATTGCTGCATAAAATATTACTACAAATTTAGCAACATAAATAAACACGTAGTTATTATTCCACAGTTTCTATGGGTCAGGAATCCAGTCACAGCATAGCTGAGTATCCTGCTTCAAGATCTCTCAAGACTGCAGTGAGGGGTCAGCCCAAGCTGGCGTCCCTTCTCAGGCTGGCTAAAGAAAAGAATCTCCTTCCACACTCACTTGGCTGTTTATACAATCCAGTTCTTAGCTCCTTGCAAGCTGCTAGCCAGACACAGCCCTCAGCTTCTTGCCACATAGGCCTCTCTGTCTGGTGGCTTACTTTATCAAAACTAGCAAGGGAGAGAGTCAATATTGGAAAATCTACCCATAAAATGGATGTTATAAACTCATATGTCTAAGGATATGGCATCCTATTACCTTTGCCATATTCTATTGGTTAGCAGCAAGTCACAAGTCCCAATCATAGTCAAAGGGAGGACATTACACCATAGCATGAATACTAGGAGGTAGAAATACTTGGAGACATCTTAGCGCTTGTTCCTCACGCATTGGGTTGGGTTTTCAGAAATAGCAAGCAATCCTGCGGCTACAGGAAATAAGGATTTCTTTCAGAGCAATCATAAAAACTTAGGTACTCCCAAATAAATAAATCTTTTATTTTAAAAGAAATTTATTCATGTTTATAGAACACTTGAAAATATAGCAGAATGGATATATATATATATATAAAGGGCTTGCACTGACCTGTTATTAACATTTCAGTCATAGATAGGTAGATGATGATAGATAGATACAATATACATATTTATGTAGATAGAAACAAAATTTGCTATTGAATTTATACAAAATTAACTATTCCCAGTGTCTATTATAATGAGGGGCATGCAGAATGTTTTCAAGAATTCTTGTTGAATTTGACTGAATTAAATTCTGTTTCTGGTCTTTTTAAAATTTCTAAGGGGAAAGTGTGTTAAAAATAAATAAGTGCCACAGTTAAATCCAGAGGTTCAAACATAAATTTAAATTTATTTGTAAATATAAATATATATATACACATATAGACTAATATACTACAGTATAGAATGTATACTATACTGTATTCCTTTTGTATACTATATAGAATATATATGGTATAGAATATATACTATATAACAAAGTATAAACTTTTTAAGGTATATAAACCTTTAGCATATATATGTATATATAGTATAATATATATTTAAACCCTATATCTTATATATACATATACCCTTTTTTGGTTGAACTATTTGGAAGTAGATTTCAGATATCATGACACTTTTTACATTTCTTGCAATAAGATGTCCAAGTTTTGCACAAGTAGCCAGTAAAAGTGCTGGGCTTGGAACCCTGGCCCATGCTCTCGATCACAGTGCCATTCTGGTACAGTCAGAGAAGGGCAAGAAAAGTGTGATAGATGGGATATAGGGGGTTTCCATCAACCACAGTCGCACTGAAAGCAACATGAGAGAGCTTGTGGGGAGAATGTGGGAGGAGAAGGGAGCAGAAGCAGATGAACTGAAGGTCAGAGAGATGGGAGGAAAGAGGAGATAGAATTTTTATATAAGAAGTGACTATCCAATGAAAAGAGCCACTCAGACAAAATCTCCAACTTTTTCCTTTCGCCTGAGGTTAAGAAATATTATTTCAGACTTAATATGTTAGAGTACAAAACTCCAGCAAACCGAGTCTCTGCTCACCAGGATGCGAGGCCCGTGCAATATCACGTGTGGTCAGGTGCTGGATCAGGCGGAGTCTTTGCTCCTGACTGGGATGGACACAGATTTCTGAGTCACTGAGCCAACAAGTCCTTAGACGTAGGTGAACAATATGCCAATCCTCATGAAAGCTTTTTAAATTTATCTCTTCAACTGTCATGAATATAGCCTTGGGGATCTGTGATACAGAACAATTACAGAAGATCCATTTTACACATGAATATGTATTACCCCTGCTCATCAAAGCAAAAAAAAAAAAAAAAGGAGCACCCAAAGAATTATTTTTAAATTCCCAAATTCTTAAAAGATTAAGTACATGAATTATGTCAGAATGTTATTCATGATGTTTAAGATCAAGACACTGACTCCATCAACAGTAATCAATACTCATCATGGTTTTTATCTCTGTATAATTTGACATATAACTCTTGAGGGAAAAAAATAGTTGAAGAAGGAAAGCAATCTTATAGGTTTATCTAATAATTAAGAAATGAAAGTAAATGAATAAAAATAAATCTTGCTTACATTACACTCTGCCTCACCTCTCAACACTCCCCACTGTGTTCTTCCACTTGCCTCTGAATGCAAGTTTCAATTCTCTTATTCTTTAAAGCAGTGGCTTGCAAACATTATTCATAGTGGCTTTTGGTGAGAAATACATTTTGAATATACATACAAATATATTTATAGAAACACATATATTAAGTATTATAGTTGTATAATATATATTTAAAAGCCCTTTTCTCTCTCAATTAATGAAGTATTTTTCTGTGTGGTTGATAACCCTGCAAAGGGTCATAGATTTGACTTGGAGAGTTTAATCAACCTTTCAGAAGATAGAAAAAAAGAAAATAACAGAGTATACCACCAGGAATATAGATTAAATATTGCTTCATGAAAATTTTGTTTCCATTCTGCATGTATGTAGTTGTATGTGTTCTGCACATGAAGTAAAACCTGTTTATCATGATAGATCTTAGTCAAAAATGCCTGATACTTTATTGTTCTGTGGTTGCAGTTTGAAAAAGTTTGCAGTCTAAAGGACCAAAAGTAACTGCTTAAAAAATCTTTAAAAATGCTCTATTGTAGTAATAATCATAATGCTGAAAGTTTGCATTCTGCCACATCTCAGTATTTTACCCTCTGCCCCAGGGAAAAGGAGTTTCAGAAATATGACTCAGCAATGTGTAGGTACACAAAGGGCCATTTAGAAGGACAGAACAAAGAAACTCTTTGTGTCATTGTGATAAATTGTGGTGGTCTGCTCATTCTTAGACCCCTGACACACACAAAGATAGACAAAAGTAAAAGATGTCCAAAGAGCAGCAAATCGTTTAAATACTTGAAAAAATGCACTTATAAGGAACTACTTATGGAGACTGAAATTGGTATGCTAATAAGAAAACACTGGCTCTTTCTATGCTTGACTAAGACACATGAGTAAGCAACATGGATTCTCTCAAATTTGATATCAGAAATGTATAAATCTGATACACAAGAGGATCTCCTTTTGAATTACAATTTAACCTATTTTCACCAACAGCAAGTTTTTATGGTAAGAACCATTGTATGCATCTAGAGGCAAAGATTGGCACATAAATATGAACTGAGCATATGGTCCAAGAGGTGATAGTGTGACAGCTGGAAAAACTAAATAATCAAAAATAAATAAAACGTTATCTTGGTATAAAAAAGAATTTGTAATAGTGGGAATAAGTTTTTAATAAAAGGAAAGTTTGAATTGACTCCTATTGTGGTTTTATGTTTCAGCAGTAAGAATTACTGTAGCAAAAAACAAAAACAAAACAAAAAATGAAACACGCCAATAAAGAAATATCAACAATTCAAACCAAAATAGTTCACCGCAGCCAAACCAAGGGATGATCTAAGCAGTGCATTGAACCTAGGAGTTGGATAAGATTACCTAACCACTCTGTCCTTTTCTAATATGAAGGATTTAAAAATAATCCTTGATAACTGACATGCTACTTCAGTCAGCTGTTGTCAATAAGCAAGACAGATCTGAAAATAATCCCTGGCTTTTTGTTTTCAAAGAAGCTAAGGATGAATCCTGGCACTACGAGGTAAACCTGCCTTTGGGTAGCTCTATAAGGCAGCTTTCTGGACAGCTTTTTAGCTGAATCATAGAGCAGAATATGCATAAACTCCTGAAAGTCATTTTCATTAGGGTTCCTACCCAACCTCACCTAACTTTGGGCTACAACTTCACAAGAGGAAGGGTGTGTAAAAGGAATGGGTGGGAGCTGGGGAGAGATAGTGCCCTGAGACCAACATTTTAGTACATGGTAAAATAAAACACCCAACTTCATAGATGAGCTACTAAGAAAGAATAATAAAGAGACCATTGTCCAATATTTACTGCATAGAGACCAGACTGTTCCTTAGGTCCTTACATTCCAGTATCCCTTCAGGGTTTATCTCTAAGTGGAACATGAGATGACCAGGAATCTGCAGTCATTTACTAGTGTAAGCAGACACAGACTCCTTCAGAGCCTTCCCCAAAACCATTAAGGGTCTGCTCAACTCATTTTGGGGGCTTCTAGAAGTTCAAAGAAGGTAACAGCTCGATGGTAAAACCTCAGTAATGGGGCATGGGAGCCTCAACCTCTCATCCTTCCTTACACCAATTCTGGTGGCGGGGGTTGAGGGGGGCATTCTGTTTGTTTCTCTGAAGTCCCAACAGGATTAAGCCACAAATGCCTATAGCAGCAACCATTATAACATACCCTCATATTTGTTCTTCCTCCTCTGGCTCACTCTAACTATTCTCTCACTCTTGCTTTCTACAAGCACCTCCCAAATAAACTATCTGGTCTCACACTCTGCTTTGAGAGAAACCCAAACCAAACACACCTATAGCTTATTTAATCATCATAACAATCTAGTGGGGTGGGTATTATTTTTCCCATTTACAGATATGGAAAATCTAGGAGAGATTAGTAAATTGGTTTATTCAATTAATAGAATAAGTAGGCCTGAACTATAACCTTTCTTATTCTAAAACCCATGATTTTAACCATTATGCTAAACTATCCAACACTATCAGAGAAGTAATTATAAAAAATGAACTAATTAAAGGTTAAAAGACAAAGTATTAAATCATTATAACCATAATAATTTGGTAGCGTATGCACAATACTAAAAGGTGTAAAGTGTCATATCAAAAACATAAAATACAGGGGAGGGGAGTGTAAAAATGTAAAGGATTTATATGCATTTGAAGTTATCACATTAGACTATCATAACTATAGTTTTCTGTAAGCCTCATGGTAACCACAAAGCAAGAACTTATGTAGATACACAACAGAGAAGGAGAAAGAAATCAAAGCATTTCACTGCAGAAAATCTTCAAATCACAAAAGAGGAGGGCAAGACAGAAACAAAGGAACTACAGAACAGCCAGAAAACAACAAAATGGCAAGAATAAGTTCATACTTATCAATAATTGCTTTAAGTGTAATGGACTAAATTCTCCACTCAAAAAATACAGAGTGGAAGTTCAACATCTATACATAATAAAAACTCTCAACAAGGTAGGTTTACAGACATAATAAAGGCCATACATGAAAAACCCACAGCTAACATCATACTCAATCATGAAAACCTGAGAGATTTTCCTCTCAGATCAAGAATAAGACAGGATGTCCACTTTTAGCACTTTTATTCAATATAGTACTGGAAGTCCTAACTACAGGAATCAGATAAGAAAAAGAAAGGGCATCCACACTGATAAAGAATTTAAACTGTCATCATTTACAGATGACATGATACTGTGTACAGAAAACCCTAAGGATTCCTCAAAAAAAAAAAAAAATACTAGAGCTGATAAATGAATTCAGTAAAGTTGCAGGATACAAAATTAATATACACAAATCTGTTGCATTTCTAAACAGCAATAACAAATAGCAGAAACGGAGATTAAGAAAACAGTTTCATTTATAATTGCACCAAAAAGAATAAAATACCTAGAAATAAACTTAACCAAGGATGTAAAAGACCTGTACTCAGAAAACTCTAAAACATTGATGAAAGAAACCAAAGGCAATACAAATGGAAAGATGTTACATACTTGTGGATTACAATAATTAATATTGTTAAAATGTCCATATTACCCAAAGCAATCTACATATTCAGTGGAATTGCTATCAAAATACTAACAGCATTTTTCACAGAGCTAGATGAAATAATAGTACAATTTGTATAGGACCACAAAAGAGCCCAAATAGTCAAAACAATCCTGAGAAAGAAAAACAAAGCTGGAGGAATCACAATTCCAGATTTCAAGATATATGACAAAGCTGCAGTAATCGAAACAATATGGTATTGGTACAAAAATAGATACATAGATCAATAAAATAAAATAGAGAGCCCATAAATAAATCTATGCTTATATAGTCAATTAATCTATGACAAAGGAGGCAAGAATATACAATGGAGAAAAGACAATCTCTTCAAAAAATGGTGCTGGGAAAATTGGATAGCTACATACAAAAGAATGAAACTGGACCACTTTTCTAAGACCATACACAAAAATAAATTCAAAATGGATTAAGTACCTAAATATGAGACCTGAAACCATTAGTATCCTAGAAGAGAACACAGGCAATAATTTCTCCAGCATTAACTATAGCAACATTTTTTTAGATATGTCTCCTAAGGCAAAGGAAACAAAAACAAAAATAAAGTATTGGGACTACCTCCAAATAAAGTTTTGTACATAAAGGAAGCCATCAACAAAACGAGAAGTCAACCTACTAAATGGGAAAATATATCTGATAAGGGGTTAATATCCAAAATATATAAAGAATTTATACAACTCAGCACCAAAAAAAAAAAGTTAAAAGTTTGATTTTAAAATGGACAGAGGATCTGAACAGACGTTTTTCTGGAAAACAGATACAGATGGTCAACAGACACATGAAAAGATACTCAACACCACTAATTATCAAGAAAATGCAAATCAAAACCACAATGAGATATCAACTGACACCTGTCAAAAGACAAGAAATGACAAATGTTGGTGTGGATGTAAAAGGAACTTTCGTACACTGCTGGAGGACATGTAAATTAGTGTAGCCACCATGGAAAACAGTATGGATTTTCGTCAAAAAATGAAAAATAGAAATACCATATGATCCAATAATTCCTCCAGTGGGTATTTACCAAAAGAAAATAATAACACTAATTCAAAAAGATATATTCAGTCCTATGTTTATTGAAGCGTTATTTATAATAGCCAAGATATGGAAGCAAGAGGTCAACTGACAGACTAATGGATAAGGAAGAAGTGCTGTGTGTATATGTATATGTATCTACATATAAAAGCAGTTCTATATATAATAATGGAATAGTACGTAGCCATTAAAAAGAATGAGATCAAAAATAAATAAATAAAAATGAAAAGAATGAGATCATGCCATTTATAATACCGCAATTACATCCAGAGGGTACTATGCTAAGTGAAATAAATCACACAGAGAAAGACAAATACCATATGACTTCACTGATATGTAAATCTAAAAATCAAAACAAATTAATAAACAAACAAATTAAAAGAAGAATGAGACCTATAAAAACAGAGAACAGGGCACCTGGGTGGCTCAGTTGGTTAAGCAACTGCCTTTGGCTCAGGTCATAATTCAGAGTACTGGGATCAAGTCCTGCATCGGGTTCCCAGCTCCACAGGGAGTCTGCTTCTTCCTCTAACCTTCTCCCCTCTCATGGTCTCTCTCATACTCTCTTTCAAATAAATAAAATCTTTTAAAAATATATAGAGAGAACAAACTGATGGTTTCCAGAGAGAAGAGGAGTGGAGAGGGGATATGAGAGAAATGGGTGAAGGACAGTAGGAGATACAGGCTTCTAGTTATGAAATGAGTAAGTTATGGGAATAAAAGTCACAGCATAGGGAATACAGTCAATGATATCAAAGTAGTGTTATATAGTGATGGTGGTAGCTACAATGGGATAGGCTTTGCCTAACAAAGAAGTTGAATCACTATGTTGTATACCTGAAACTCATGTAATATTGTGTGTCAACTATACTAAAAAAGAAATTTTTTAAAGACATGGAGCGACTGAGTGGATTAAAAAAAAAAACAAGACCCAACTATATGCTGCCTACCAGAGACTCAGCTCATCTTAAAGGACACACATAGACAGAGTGAAGAGATGGCAAAAGATATTCTATGCAAATTGAAGACAATATAAGGCAAGGGTAGCTATACTTATATCAGACTAAATAGACTTTAAGCCAAAAGCTGTAACATGAGATAAGGATGGTCATTATATAATGATAAACAGGTCAATCCAACAGGAGGATACAACATGCGTAAATATTTATGCACCCACCACAGGAGCACCTAAAAAATATAATTAAAAAATAGATCTGAAAGGAGAAATAGAGAACAATACAAGAATAGTAGAGGACTTCAAAAACCCCACATTCAATAATACATAGATCATCTAGACAGAAAATCAATAAAAAAATATTGGACTTACAACTCCATGTTAGACCAGATGAACCTAGACACATACAGAACATCACATCAAACAGGAGGAAAACACACATTCTTCTTAAGCACATATGGAACACTCTCTAGAATAGATTACATGTAAGAGCATAAAACAAGTCTTAATGAATTTAAGAAGATTGAAATTGTACGAAGCATCCTTTCCTACCACAATAGTATGAAACTAGAAATCAATTACAAGAGAAAAACTGGAAAATTTACAAATATGTGGAGATAAACAACAAAATCTTTTTTTTTAATTTTTTTTTAATTTTTTTTATTTTTTATAA